>NW_020173377.1:4912881-5129526 GCF_003031525.2 Neophocaena asiaeorientalis asiaeorientalis | reverse complement strand
CTTTCAACCACTGCACCACCAGGGAAGCCCGCTTATTTATTTTAGTATAGTAGTATCTGTTAATCCCATATTCCTAATTTATCCCTCCCCACCTCTTTCCCCTTTTGTACACATATTTTGTTTTCTATGTCTAAGTCTATTTCTGTTTTGAATATAGATTCATTTGTATTATTTTTTAGATTCCACATATAAGTGATATCATATAATATATATCTTTCTCTGTCTGATTTACTTCACTAAGTACAATATTCTCTAGGTCCATCCATATTGCTGCAACTCCAATACTTCATTCTTTTTAATGGCTGAGTAGTATTCCCGTGTGTGTGTGTGTGTGTGTGTGTGTGTTTCAACCACTGCACCACCAGGGAAGCCCGCTTATTTATTTTAGTATAGTAGTATCTGTTAATCCCATATTCCTAATTTATCCCTCCCCACCTCTTTCCCCTTTTGTACACATATTTTGTTTTCTATGTCTAAGTCTATTTCTGTTTTGAATATAGATTCATTTGTATTATTTTTTAGATTCCACATATAAGTGATATCATATAATATATATCTTTCTCTGTCTGATTTACTTCACTAAGTACAATATTCTCTAGGTCCATCCATATTGCTGCAACTCCAATACTTCATTCTTTTTAATGGCTGAGTAGTATTCCCGTGTGTGTGTGTGTGTGTGTGTGTGTGTGTGTGTGTGTGTGTGTGTGTGTGAATATATATATATTTTTTCTTTTCAAATTAGAGTTTTAGTCTTTTCTGGATGTATACCCAGGAGTGGAGTTGCTGGATCATATGGTAGCTCTATTTTTTGTTTTTTAAGCAATCTCTATACTGTTTTTCATAGTGGCTACACCAATTTACATTCCCATCAACAGTGTAGGAAGAAGGTTCCCTTCTCTCCATACCCTCTCCAGCATTTATTATTTGTGGACTTTTTGATGATAGCCATTCTGACCAGTGTGAGGTGATACCTCATTGTGGTTTTGATTTGTATTTCTCTAATGTTTAGCATCTTTTCACGTGCCTGTTGGCCATCTGTACGTCTTCTTTGGAGAAATGTCTATTTACGTCTTCTGCCTTTTTTTTGGCCACTCGGCATGTGGGATCTTAGTTCCCTGCCCAGGGATCAGACCCACGCCCCCTGCACTGGAAGTGCAGAGTCTTAACCACTGGGGAAGTCCCTTCTGCCCCTTTTTTGATTGGGTTGTTTGTTTTTTTGATATTGAGTTTTATGAGCTGCTTGTATATTTTTGAAATTAAGCTCTTGCTGGTTGCATCGTTTGCAAATATTTTCTCCCATTCCATAGGTAGTCTTTTTGTTTTGTTGACAGTTTCCTTTGCTGTGCAAAAGTTTATAAGTTTGCTATGTCCCATTTGTTTATTTTTGCTTTTGCCTTGGGAAACTGATCTAAGAAAATACTACTACGATTTATATTAGAGAATGTTTTGCCTATGTTCTCCTCTAGGAGTTTTATGGTATCATGTCTTATATTTAGGTCTTCAACCCATTTTGAGTTTATAATAGATGCCTTTTTGATGTGAGGTACCCCTTCAAAAGGAAAAACTGTCTCTCGTTCTGCTTAGTCTTCTTGTCTCATTTCCCTTCAGGCAGTGGAGAAGCCAGCCTGTGAGAGATGCTGACACCTGTGAGGAAAAGCCCATGTCATTCTCAATCTGCTGACACCAAAAATATGCCAGGCACATTGAAACTCATTTTTAGATTCAAAAGCAGTTTCTTTTTTTGGTCATATGTGAGGTCTCTGGGGACATACAGTGGCTTGTGTACCAGCTGTGCAAATTTTGCACTTTTGAGGCAGAATTTATAGATGCCTTTGTTTATTTTATGCAGTTGTCAACTCAATTATTCTCTTTTTCTTCTAGATTTATACAAGGTAAAAGATGCTTTTAGGTTAATTAGGAGATCTTGTTGCAAGTGATAGAAATTCAACTCAAATTAGCTTAAACAAGGAGAGTTTTTAAAATTATAGAGATCTCAAGAATATCTCGTGGAATGCAGCAGGATCTCAGAAGCCCCTGGAACCAGGCACCAGAAGCCCATGAGGGCTCCCAATTCCTCTGTTGTTTGCTGCATTTTCTCTGCAGACTGACTTCCTCCATTTCTCCATACTGTGGAAATGCAGCCACCTGCAGAGTGACAGCCTTTTCTCTTTCAGATCCAAAAGCACTGGGGGCTGGGGTTTGATTGGTTCAGCCGGGGTAGGGTGGATACTCCTAGACCAATCAGCAGTGACCACAGTGTGGCGTTGTGCTGTACCACTATGTTGGCTCCTATGGTAACCATAGTAACATGGGAGGGAAGGGGCAGTTTCCAGAAGAAGGGGAGAGACACTAGGCAGATACAAACAATTCTTGTCTACAAAAGTCTTTCCCATCTGTCAGACCAGGGTAAAGGGTAATCATCCTGATTCCCAGGGTCTGACTTTCAGATAAACAAAACTTCTAACTCCTCTTCTTCTTATTTTTTTTCAGTCCTCACAATCTGATCTGGGAGCAAGAATAAACTGCTCATAAGACATAAAACATAATAGTCCTCTGTATTAATTGAAATAATAGCAGATCGTGGAAAATTGCATTCTGAAATGGCTGAGGTCATTTCTGTGCCATTGGGAAGTATTGGAGCTTAGTTAGGGGTTTTATTTTTTTAAAAATGTATTGAAGTATAGTTGATTTACAATGTTGTGTTAATTTCTGCTGTACAGCAAAGTGATTCAGTTATACATATATATATTTTTTTCATACTTCCCGTTATGGTTTAGCACAGGATATTGATTATAGTTCCACGTGCTCTACAGTAGGATGTTGTTGTTTATCCATTCTATATATAATAGTTTGCATCTGCTAATCCCAGAGTCCCAATCCTTCCCCCCCCCCACCCCTTGGCAGCCACAAATTTATTATCTATGTCTGTGAATCTCTTTCTGTTTCGTAGATATGTTCATTTGTGTTGTATTTTAGATTTCAGATATAAGTGATATCACATGGTATTTGTGACTGACTTACTTTGCTAAGTATGATAATCTCTAGGGCCATCCATGTTGCTGCAAATGACATTGTTCTTTTTTATGGCTGAGTAATATTCCATATCTTCTTTATCCACTCGTCTGTCGAAGGACATTTAGGTTGCTTCCATGTCTTGGCTATTGTAAATATGAACATGCTATGAACATAGAGGTGCATGTATCTTTTCAAATTATAGTTTTGTCTGGGTATCTGCCCAGGAATGGGATTGCTGGATCATATGGCAACTCTATTTTTAGTTTTTTGAGGAACCTCCATACTGTTTTTCATAGCCGCTGCACTAATTTACATTCCCGCCAATAGTGGAGGAGGGTTCCCTTTTTTCCATCCCCTCTCCAGCATTTATTATTTGTAGACTTTTTAGTGATGGCCATTCTGATCGATGTGAGGTGGTACCTCATTGTAGTTTTGATTTGCATTTCTCTAATAATTAGTAATGATGAGCATTTTTTCTTTTCTTTTTTTTTTTTTTTTAAGCATTGACTAATCCTCACATCCACGGTGGCATTGGTATTTTTGTTTTTAATGAATTAATTTATTTTTGCTGTGTTGGGTCTTCGTTTCTGTGCGAGGGCTTTCTCTAGTTGTGGCAAGCGGGGGCCACTCACTATCACGGCCTCTCTTGTTGCGGAGCACAGGCTCCAGATGCGCAGGCTCAGTAGTTATGGCTCACGGGCCTAGTTGCTCCGTGGCATGTGGGATCCTCCCAGACCAGGGCTCAAACCCGTGTCCCCTGCATTAGCAGGCAGATTCTCAACCACTGCGCCACCAGGGAAGCCCCAATGATGAGCATCTTTTCACGTGCCTATTGACCATCTGTATGTCTTCTTTGGAGAAATGTCTATTTAGGTCTTAAATAGAAGGTGGCCCAAGACTCAGTCTCAGTATTGCTTTGTGTTTTGTTGCATTTATGACTTTTCATGGAGGTATTTATTTTTCATTCTAATCAAATTTAGCCTTTATTACACAAACAGTATTGTGGCAGTGATCTCATCACCTCCAAAAGGCCCTCATGCTATTTGAAAGCGTGGGAGGGGAAGGAGATATTGAGAACTGAGGGGATGCAGCAATTTGGAAAATTTTTTCTGATTCCGAACCTTTCCCTTCAGTTTTCCTTTTCCCCTCTGTGTTAGATTTTATATTCTGTTTCCTGCCCATGTCAGAAGTTGGGGATGGGAATTGAAGCCTCTTACATGGGGGTTGGTAATGGTCCTGTCACCGACTTTTCTTCTTTCCTATCAACTTCTTCCTCTTCACAATAATGTGGCCTGCTTAATGGATTAGACGAGGTTTAGCTCATTGTGAGGGTAAATAGTGCCTCACCCTTTTCTTTAAATACTCAGATCACACTGTCCAATTAAACCAGTTGAAACATAATGAGAAGGAAGGGGGAGAAATGGAGTAAGTTAACATACTACAGAGAGGACGGAAGGACCTCACCTGTATCCTGGGGTTCACAATGCCAATACGTCCCTTTCTCTCTACTGCATTGGCCTTCCCCACGGATGTGGCTGCAAGGACCAGAGTTGAAGTGCAGGCAAGAGGTCTACAGACTGAAGGTGCCCTGGGCCAATGACACACACTTGCTTTATCATAAAAACACAGGGACAAACATACCTGGTCAACAGTAGCAGCTTGGCAATTAGCCAGATGAACAGCTGGCTAATTTCTATTTTATTTGTGTTTCTTGGGCAGAGGGCACGTGGGGCCAGAATAGGGTGTCTCCAGTGGGTAGCCAAATTAAGTCCTCATGTATATTAAGTGCTCATATATATTTAGTGCCTGTGTATAGTCAGTACCTCATAAGTCTCATGCATATCTAGTGCATAACAAACATTCAGTAACCAGGTGGCTCATGAATAGTAGGTATCTTTTGCTCCTTTCACCCTTTCCTATCTATGTTTACCACACACATATTCTACTTACCACTTATTTATACTTAACATAACTTAAGGTATTTCTATTATTGATTAGAAATAATAGAAATATATTTATATTATTATTTGTAAGTTGTCACAAACTTATTCACCTTTAGTAATTGAAATGAATATTCTCTAAAAGCAAAAGCTCATTACAACCTGATTGCACAGAGCTCATTTTTTAAATGGGCTATCTTATTTAGGCCTGATGATGAAAATTCTTCTCTTACTTGATTTTTGGGCCTCCCACATTTGTCATCCCCCACCCAGGCTCTCTCCTTCTGCCATCCGACTCTGGAAATCTCAATGAACACAGCTCCTGGACTACCTTTTTGAGCATGACTCTTACTGTGGACTTGTACATGGTACTGGTAATAAAACCAGCTGGATTAGATGCTGCAGCATCTAATGGTGGTCCATGCAGCAGTGTGAACCACCACTGCCGTGACCTCCTGGTTAACACACGTTCAGGGAGGAGGAAACGTACCATACACCAGAACGCTGCTAATGCATAATGTGTTTTTATATCCTCAGGGCTGATTTGACCTTACATCCATTTGGAAAAAAGAGGGAATGAGGCCTATTACTTTTTTATGGACAGATGAGGACTTGTTTAAAAGTTCTGATTTGAGGAAGGTTCAAGGAAGTTGTATCAGATGTGCATTTAATTTATGCAGGTTCATCTAAACTTACTTATAGAAAAAAGGGTGGGACGGGAACTTACGACTCATTGTTAGATGGGATTGTGAACCTGCTTTTTCCTCTGTCAATCCCAGTGGGCTGATGGTGATTCTAGAACTTAATGGGGGCTTTTGGTGCTGCATTTCCCCTAAAAACAAGCAACAGCTTCGTCTGGGGCTAAACTGAAGATGTATGTACAATATTTGTTATAGCAGTAAAGTAGGAACTATTGAGTGTGGTTTATTGAGAGAAGGGCTGTCAGGCATCACCAGGTATCTTCCTAAGGGGTTTCCAAGATTATTATTTTTACTATGTGTGCTACTTTTTCAACTTTTTATTATGAAAACTTTTAAATATATGGAAAGTTGAAAGATAAGTGCAATGAACACCCACCATCTAGAATCAACAATTAATTGCTAACATTCTGCTTTACCTGTTTATCTATCTCTAGCTGTTTATACAATTTGGCTTTATTTTACTAAATCATTTCAAAGTAAGACAATCACGACACTTCACTTCTATATACTTCAATACATATGTCTTAAGAATAAGGACATTTTCCTACATTATCAAGCCTAATAAAGTTACTATTAATTCCCCAACATGCAGTCTATATTCCTATTTCCCCAATTATCTTTTTTAAGATTTTTTTTTTTTGATGTGGACCATTTTAAAAGTCTTTATTGAATTTGTTACAATATTGCTTCTGTTTTGTGTTTTGGTTTTTTGGCCCCAAGGCATGTGGGATCTTAGCTCCCCGACCAGGGATCGAACCCGCACTCCCTGCATTGGAAGGCGAACTCTTAACCACTGGACCGTCAGGGAAGTCCCCCTAATTATCTTTTATAGTTGGTTTCCCCCAAAACCATTCAAGGGCCGTGCATTGCATCTGGTTGGATTTTTTGTTTGGTTGTTTTTATCCAATTGAGGATGACGATTTCATTTTGTTACTGTGTTTTTTAGTCCTTTTAAATCCTTGAATAATCTCCTCATCTCCCTTTCTTTCTTTTTTTTTTTAGTATTTATTTATTTGGTTGCACCAGGTCTTAGCTGTGGCAGGTGGGCTCCTTACTTGTGGCTCTTCAGCTCCTTAGTTGTGGCATGCGAACTCTTAGTTGCATCATGCATGTGGGATCTAGTTCCCTGGCCAGGGATCGAACCCAGGCCCCCTGCATTGGGAGCTCGGAGTCTTAATCACTGTGCCACCAGGGAAGCCCCTCTTTTTTTTTTTTTTTTAATGACACTGACTTTTTGAAAAGACCAGACCAATTGCTTGTGGAATGGGTCTCACATTTTAGTTTATCTGATTGCTTACCTATGATGTCATTTAACTTGCCCCTTTGTCCTTTATATTTCTTATAAACTGGTAATTTAGGTCTAAAGACCTGGTTTGTTTCAAGTTAAGCACTTTGGGGCAGGAAAACATCCTAAGGGAATCCAGGTACTTGCATCTCATTAAGAGGCACATGTGTTGGTTTTCTGTTATTAATGGTGCTAACTTGCTACACAGAGGAGATGCTGATGACAGTCCATTCCAGTGAGGAGCGACTCCACTGTAAATTCCTTGGTGGTTATTTTAAACAGAGCTCTTGGCAAAAAGCAGGCACTTGCTCCCATTACCTCAAGAAAAGTGCTGTTTAATAAGAGAATTACAGTTGCAGAAACCCAGGATTTCTCTCTGTGGGTCAGTTTCATTCTTTCTCTCTCTGCTTTTACCTTTCTGATATTCAGGTCCTGCTCCCAGTGTCTTCCTGTATGTGCCATTGTTGGGCTTGTCACGATGCCGGCTCTGATCCAACCTGACATGTCTTTCAGCAGCTTTCTCCCAAAGGTCGTGGGATAGTCTCAGTTGTTTGCCCTATCCCCAAATCCCTAAGAAAACCCTGATTGCTTCAGATCCTCTTTCTTTTGTTGGGGTTCACAGGTGGTGGGCAGGCTTCTGGCTGTCTCCTAGAGGGGCTTCCCTCCCCCTTGGTCCAGTCATCTTTGGCCAGAGAGTCAGGGTCAAAGGGACCCACCAGCTTGGGCAAGTAAGTAAACCTACTGAAACTCAGATTTCCCCATCTGAAAAATGTATCCAACTCATGGGGTTCTTATGAGAATTAAACTAAATAATTCATGTTAAGTATTTAGCACTGGGTCTGTGACATAGTAGGTGCTCAATAAATACTTTCCCCCCCTTGCTACAGCTACTGTTATATTATACCCACTCAGCAGGAGCTGTGGACAGCATTGGGGAAAGTGGGACAAATTTCCTGGAAAGAGAATGTGGGAAAGATACCCCAAACCATTTCTAGTATAGTAGAAAAGGTTTCCATTTATCTAATGCTTTTCCATGTTCTAGGGTGATCAGTTTAGGCCTTGGGTTATAAGAGACTGAGTCTAGACCATTTGCTCTTGCGTATATGTGCCATTAAGTAAAAAAACTTACCTGATGTATATGGGAATATGCACCAATTTGGAGAAAGAAAGAAAATTTCTTATGTAAAAAGCTATTGAATGAATTTTATTTTTTAATAAATTTCTTTCTTTATTTATTTTTGGCAACGCTGGGTCTTCTTTGCTGTGTGTGGGCTTTCTCTAGTTTCGGTGAGCGGGGACTACTCTTCGTTGTGGTGCACGGGCTTCTCATTGCGGTGGCTTCTCTTGTTGCAGAGTATAGGCTCTAGGCGCGCGGGCTTCAGTAGTTGTGGCTCACGGGCTCTAGAGCGCAGGCTCAGTAGTTGTGGCGCACGGGCTTAGTTGCTCCGCAGCATGTGGGATCTTCTCGGACCAGGGCTCAAACCCGTGTCCTCTGCATTGGCAGGCGGATTCTTAACCACTGCACCACTAGGGAAGCCCTAAATGAATTTTAAATGTAATCTGGATATATTCCTGAACATTCTAATGTATTCCTTCTGATAAGTGTGACTTATGGTAATTAAAATCTTATGTATCTTGTGAAGTTTGGCAGTGGATTCAGTTCTGAATTTACTTTGCTCATGTCTCTCTGTACTGGGCGTCTCTCCGTACGGTCACAGACTGGTACATCATACTGGTTGTTCTTGGCTTCTTAACTACAGCACCTTAGTTGCCCAATGAAAACATCCAACAAATGACTACATTCTTTCCATGTTTGTGGTTTTGCTTGCATTCTTGTATGTGAGAAAAATTAACATTGTATTTGAAGATTATTCTGATACTGAGGGAACGTTTGAAATCATTGACCTCAGCAGGTCAGTATAAGAATGGGAAATTTAAGGTTTTTCAGCTGCAGAATTAATCAGCCTTTTTTAAAATGATAACTTTAAATGCTCGTGAGGGTGCAGTAGGACTGATGTTCTCACCAATGTTCAGTGGCATTGTTACTTGATCATCTTTCTGGAAAGCTATTTGTGTCAAGAATCAAATGCATTTATGACTATTGATCTAATAATTTCACTTCTACGAGTTTATCCTAAAGAAGTTATCAGAGCTGTGGATTAAGATTTATGAACAAAAATGTTTAGTGCAGCAGTCATTATAATGACAGAAAAAATGGAAAAAGTCTAAATGTCCAATTATGTGGAACTGTTGGTATAAACTGTGTTTTATCCATATGAGTGCGTATTCTGCAGCCATAAGGGGCTGTTGAGGAAGAGTGCTAATTCAGGGGAAATGTTTATTGTTATGACTTTAAAAGCAGGAAACAAAATTGTATGTACAGTAATGATACTGCTATGAAAAAATTCATTTAAAGGACTGAAAGAAAATATAACAAAATATTAATGATTTCCTCTCTGTAAGTGAGGTTATAAGTGACATTTTTCCTTCATTTTATTTTGACTTTCCCAAATTTCTACAGGGTGCGTACAAAATTTTTATAGTTGAAGAGTAGAAAAACTGAGGTGAGAAGACAAATATTTGAACTGCAATTTTGAAGTGGAGTTTTAGGTTTTAAGGTTTAAGAATAAAAATCATCCACAACAGGCAGCAGGAATAAATCTGAGTCAGAAATTCAATGAATTGGCCTAAATCCCATGGTTCCTTAAGATGGAATTTTTAAATATGGCATCTGTTTGTGGAGGAGTTTCAAATGTGAGAACTTGGTAAAGGTGAACTTGGAGGAATTTTGTCTTCCTTCTGTAACAACAACTAAAAAAAATCCATAAATCTTGTATATGTGAGAGAGGGGAGGAAAGCACCTTAATAAGAATGAATACTGCATACTCAGCCAAGAGGGAAATCACAGTCCTAAAACAATCATCCCCAAGAGTTAATATTCCAAAGAATTAATAGGTAACTCAGTTGCATCTTCCTGAATTGGGGCACATTATTTTTATGGGTTCTGGATGATAACTTGAGACGATACTGTGGAATATCACTTTGGGAAAATTAGAGAAAAATACCTAATGTGGCATCCAGTGTATTCCTCCTGTTGGGTTTAATTTATGATTGAAACTCTGAGGACTCTCAATTGCAAACTTGGCTTAGGAATTTCGGGGTCAAAATGATACTTGTCTTTTAAAAAATACCCTCCACTCCAAAGTATGTTTCCCACTGTGAAATTTTTGTAATGAAAATCGAACTTGTTTTTCTTGGAGCAGATCTTTGCCAGGCATCAATAAGTTTATCGCCAAATTTCAAAACTTCTCAAGGAAGGAAAAAACTTGAGTTTGAGACTAAAATGGTGTTTTCAAGTCTTCAGAATTGGTACAAATAGACAAGATTTGCTGTTCTTGAAACATAATAAAGCTTCCTGCTGCCTATTCTTATAGTCTTGATGTCATGTCTTTTTTCCTTCTTTTAAAAATATACTCATCTCATTATCCAGAGTGACTAAGAGGCCCTGCATATGTGCCGCTAGCTTGTCCTCAGTTTGCTCTTCCTTTTCTCCCCACAGCCATTGCTCAGGAAATGGCTTTTCCATCTTGTTTTATTAGTCATTCTGACGTGGTCCATCAAAGGCTCCCTCCCTGGAGCCTACCTAGTCCTTGAATATCATCTCTCTACTTTAATAAATGTCCATTTCTCTTCCCTTGTCCACTGGCATTTTTTTTTTTCTATTTTAGGGTTTGGGTTTAAAGACTAATGTTCCTTCTTATATGTTATGTGTAATTTTATGTTATTTAATGATATCAAACTTCTTTAATATGTTATACCCGACTCAAAGGACAAATGCCCAAAAGTGCAGGGGAGAAGAATAGGAAAGAAAAATCCTAACTGTGAGGCAAGAAACAGACAATACAAGTAAGTCAGTTGATTTAGTTTTAGTGGTCCAAAAATCTATGTCTGCATGTGTGTGGAAGAAACACAGAGTTGGTTTTCTGGGTGTTCTCCACTCAGCTGCCTTCTACTTCTTACACTTGACACTTGGTTTTATTTCTAGAAGAACTCAATTTCAGAAGTCTCTGGTTTAGCAATAGGAGGAGGTAACATTTTCACCGGTTGTTAGTTGTGTTTATTTAAACAAACCCATGCAAGTATTGTTGCTTACAGTCACTGGGCTCAATTCTGCTGGCCTGGCAGGGTTTATGTTGGCAACAGTGAGGAGATGCTATCAGCAATTCACTGTGTACTGTTTGCGTAACGGGATAAGGCAGCCAGCTCCAGGCAGTTAAAAAAAAAAAAAAATGTATTGAATTAGTTGGATGATTTTATTAAGGTGCCTGTCTGGTTGGGAGCGTGCAACCTGTGACTGAGGAGGTAGTGCTCAAGTTCTTAAGAGGCCCCCAGCCACAGCTGGTGGGCTAGGTGAGCAGTTTGCTCAGCCTCTAGAACACAGCTGCACCTGCAGTGGGCTGGCCACCCCAAGAAGCGTCAGTGATGAGAGTGCTGGTGAAGGCATATGCTCAACTGTGTTGTCCTTTGAACCTCAGAGGACCCAGGGCTATTCCAGAAACTTGGGTCAAGGGAAGATCTGCTTGATTTTCCTCAGTTAATAGCGTTCAACAAGGTTTTCCTGCCAGAACAGTCATCCTATTAACCGTCAGTGAGATAACTTGGAAACAAGAACTTTAAAGATACATTGTGCTTGAGTTTACTTGTTTGCTCTTAGAATGAAGACACCACTTGACATCATGACCGTAGAGACATAGGAAATATGATTTTTTTTCGGTCTGCTTCAGCCACTAGCACGTCTCCTAGCAAAGGTTCTTAATGTGTGGTCCATGAGGCAGTAACAGCAGCAGCACCTGAGAGCCCGTTAGAAATGCAGAATCTCGAGCCCCACCCCAGACCTGAATCAGAATCTGCATTTTATCGAGATGCCCAGGTGATTTATGGGCACATTAAAGTTTGAGAAACACTCTAGTTTTGGGGGTTTTTTTGTTGTTTTTTTGGCTGTGTTTGGTCTTTGTTGCTGCACGCAGGCTTTCTCTAGCTGTGGTGAGCGGGGGCTACTCTTTGTTGTGGTGCGTGGGCTTCTCATTGCGGTGGCTTCTCTTGTTGCGGAGCATGGGCTCTAGGGCGCATGGGCTCAGTAGTTGTGGCTCGTGGGCTCTAGAGCACAGGCTCGGTAGTTGTGGTGCACGGGCTGAGTTGCTCCGCGACATGTGGGATCTTCCCAGACCAGGGATCGAGCCTGTGTCCCCTGCATTGGTAGGTGGATTCTTAACCACTGCGCCACCAGGGAAGTCCATAACTCTAGTTTTAGGGCAGTCTTGCAGATACCGTCAACTCAGTAGAGGTTCCATGTGAAAATCTTCAGTCAGGATCTGAGGTGATGGAAATTGACATGTGGTTTGTCCTCTTTCCCTAGTAAAAGAAAGTAGGGCTATGGTGAATCCCAGTTAACAAGTACTCAGGACTCTAGACACTTGGAGCCAAAATTATTAGTACAAATGCCTCTGTGGTTCAGGTATAGTAAAAGAGGCTGCAGGCAGGGTTGAGAATTCTGGTATCCTCCACTCCCTCTCTTCTCACTATACCCTCCTTCCCCACTCGGGAGCACCCAAATCATAGCATTCTTTGCTCATAGAAAGGTCCTCTGGGATCTCTTTCTCTAATGCAGAGGTTGTATTTTTTTTCTCACAGTGCGAACATAGTAAGGCTTTTGCTCATCTTGTGGATGTCCTGTGGTGGCAAAGCCACCACACCCTGACAAGTGACTTGTAGGCAAGACAACAACTTGTGATAAAGGAGGGAAGGGTGTCCATTACACCTCAAACTGAGGCCCATGTGTTATGTGCTGAGTTTCCTGCCTTTAATTATTTACCGGTCTTGCCCAGCGTGTCCACTGTCCTGGCTGCTGTTTTCTTTGTTCTGTGACAGAGGAATTTGATCTCTCTGGGGTTTAGATCCCGCTCAACCCTGACCATTTCTCGGCATGGTTTTCCTCAGGTGGCAGGTCACTGAGAGCAGAGGCATATTTTCCAACCTTCCCCTGTGTCTCAGTTCCTTTAGTATTCTTCATTTTGAGGAAGATTTTTTTTTTTTTTTTTTTTTTTTGGCGGTACGCGGGCCTCTCACTGTTGTGGCCTCTCCCATTGCGGAGCATAGGCTCCGGATGCGCAGGCGCAGCGGCCATGGCTCATGGACCCAGCCGCTCCGCGGCATGTGGGATCTTCCCGAACCGGGGCACAAACCCGTGTCCCCTGCATTGGCAGGCGGACTCTCAACCACTGCGCCACCAGGGAAGCCCTCGAGGAAGATTTGGAGAGAGGCTAAGCTGATTTCAGGGCTCAAGTGACACCCTGAGCACACTTCAGATTTGGAATGCAAATTGTTGTCTGTAGTAATTACAGTTTGTGCCACGGCCCTGCGTGGCCCCTGTGGTCATCATCTTGGTGCAGAATAAGTAGCTTTGTGCGTAATGAGGGGGAGAGGGACACATGAAGGACATTAGGGGGTGTTTTCAAAGCCTGTCTCCAAGCCTAAGTGGGAGTAGGACAGACCCAGATGTGTGGTGGGATGCTGCCACTGACAAGCTCTGTGACCATGGGCTAGGAACTCAGTCTCTCTGAGCCTCATCGTCCTCCAGTCCTTGTCTCATAGCATTGCCATGGTGATGAAATGGTGATGATGGGACATTCAGCAAGGTGCTTGGTGCATAATAGGTGTTTAGCAACAGGGAGTTTCACTGCCTTAGCAGGTGCTATAAGGGTAAGGATCTGCAATGGAAAATACACACTCTTCCTTTTATATTTATTTGTTTGTTTGTTTATTTATTTATTTAGGCTGCATTCGTCTTCATTGCTGCTCGTGGGGTTTTTCTAGTTGTGGCGAGCGGGGGCTACTCTTCATTGCGGTGCGCAGGCTTCTTATTGCTGTGGCTGCTCTTGTTGCAGAGCATGGGCTCTAGACACGCGGGTTTCAGTAGTTCAGCACACGGGCTCAGTAGTTGTGACCCCCAGGCTCTGGAGCGCAGGCTCAGTAGTTGTGGCGCACTGGCTTAGTTGCTCCACGGCATGTAGAATCTTCCTGGACCAGGGATCGAACCCGTGTCCCCTGCATTGGCAGGTGGATTCTTAGGTGCTGTGCCACTAGGGAAGTCCCCCACACCCTTCTTAAAGAGTAATTTCTGTACACACATTAGTTACCCCTCTCATCCTGCAGAGGAGCTGTGCTTCACAAGTGTGCAGAATTGAGGGCTGGCTTAGAGTGCTGGCTCAAGTCAGAGTTCCTGTGTGTCAGTCTAGCTGTGTGTCCTTCGGTGATTTGATTAACATCTCTGAGCCGTGGGTTTTCTCATTTGTAAAATGGACATCATAATTGTATGTGATTCACAGGCGGCTGGGAAGGTTGTCTGTGAAAAATGCACATAAATTTGAGCACCACAAACTCTAAGGGGGTACTATTGTTATCATCCCCTTTGCAGAGATGAAGAGCTCAGGGTTTTAAGGGCTAAGTGACTTTGCGGAGTCTGCAACTCCTATGTGGCAAGTCCCAGACTCTGACCCAGCAGATTGGCTCTAGAGTCCACATTAGTGTCACTGTCACTTTACCTGAAGGGGTTCAAAAGTCACTGTACCAGTGTTGCCCAGGCACCTGCTGCTGGGGCTCTCCCCTCAGACCCCTCATTTTTGTTGACAAATTATTTCTTAAGTTAAAGCAGGTCATAACAAAATAATTATATTACTATATTAGGTAATGTTACTTGTAATGTTATGTGATATTTAAAAATAAAGTTTTATTTATAATACATAATTATATACTATAAGAAATATTATATATATTAAATAAAGATAGCAGCAACCGCTATTTGCATAGATTTGCATTCCTAATGACAGTGTCCTAGCCATTGTCAACACTTATAATTGCTTTCTGCTGTCCCACATAGGAGCTTATTGTCCATGATTTGGCTGCAAATTTCATTGTTTATCATACAGAGCCTCCAAAAGCTGCTATGGTTACTTATCGTGTGCCAGGCACTAAGTGACTTATTTGATCCTCACAATGACCTGTGGTGGGTGCTCTTATTATCCTCATTTAACAGATGATGAAACTGAGGCACAGAGAAGTTAAGGAAATTGCCAGAGGCCACACAGCAAGCAATAGCACTGGGATTTGAATCCAGGTTGTTTGGCTCAGAACTCCTATTCCTAATCCTTGTGCTAAACTGCCTTCATTGATTTCCAGCCTACTTTCCAGATGCTATGCCCTTGCCATCTTGGCTGGCCACGATGCTCCCAGACCTTCTCGGCTGCAAACTTAGCATACCATTTCCTAGGGCCTGTTACTATGCGCTGATCTCACCTGTCCTCAGAGAGTCTTTCTGGGGACTCCTCCCACATTCCCCAGATGCTCATTCAACACAGGAAGCCCTTTGTGCCTCAACCTCATACATTCTTTAAAAAAAATAAAAGTCAGCCTTTCATTTTAATGATGACACAACCCAGAGGTGAAGTTCTTGTTATCACACTGGGGGAATCTGGGCAGAAGTGGTTGGAGTTGTAAAGTCAAGTAGCAGGGGAATTCCTTCTTTTCTCCATAAATCACAGATGTGAGAGCTCTGTGCAATTTCACATTTCAGGAGGGGATGGCTATGCTTCCAACTCCTGTTGGAAGGGCAAATTTAGCTCACTTCTCGTTCAGCAAAGAGATGGAGTCATGAAGCATAGAAATGGAATTTTGTTGTTGTTACAATTCCTGGCTTTTGGCTCATGTATTTATGCATGTGTGCTAGCAAAGAGGGTACGAGAACATCTCACCAGTGCTATTTAGCCATGGCCGCTGTTCTCGAGAAAAAGAATTTTTATCTGGTCTTGTCTGTTCTTGCCAAAAAACTTGCTCTGGTGCCCCATTTTCTACAGGATAGAGTTGGCATTCCTGCCTTAGTTCCAACCTTCTCATCTCCTGGCCTTCCCACCCTGTCCCTTCCACAGGCCCTTTGAACATCTCCCCACTTCCTGGATGAGCCATGCTGTCTTTCCCCACTTCTCTCCTTTGCTCTGGCCCTCCTCCCCTCAGCCTGGCAATTCTTACTCATTGCCAACCACCTGTTCGAATGGCACTTTTACTCAGGGGAGACTTGCGAATTGTCCCTGGTGCTTCCTCTGTGTTCCCAGTGCTCCAGGACTATGGAATGCAGCAGGGTGAGCAGCAAACATTGTTTGTATGCTGACACTTTGAGCACAGAGTGGGGCACTTCTCTGTTGAATGAAGGACCCCTTCACCCTCTTTACACACACCTGGCTACATTTCTTCCCTGGAGAGGGTCCCTGGAGTGTAGATAGAACACCTGGTGGAAGATCTGGAACATGCGGCTGTGGGCTCCATGAGAGCTGGGCCAGTCCTGTGGCTCCAGAGCCTGCACTGTTGTCGAGGCTCATTACGTTGTTGTCAGACAACTTCTTGAATGAGCCTTGTGGTAATGAGCCCACACTACAGGTCTGGGTTCAGATTCCTATTCCATCCCTGCCATGCTTGAACAATTCCTTAACCCCTCTGAGCCTGCTTCCTTATCTATAAGCAGGGGTTAATAAAAGTACCCGTCTCATAGGGTGATCACAGAAGTAAATGAGTTTAGCCTAGTCTGGCATGTAACAAGCTTCCAATCAATGGTGGTTGCTATTGTTATTAATAATGAAATAAATTAATCACAGGTTGTGTGCTACAAAGGAAACTAACAGGGTATTGTAATAAAAGATAAGATGGTGGGGTGTGCGGTGTGGTCCTTTAAACAGTCTGGTCATTGAAGGCTTCCTCTAAGCTGTGACTGAACTATGAAAAGGATGCTGCTGCAATGTGAAGAGCTGGAGGAAACAGTTTTCTGGAGAGCAAGTGCAAAGGCCCTGAGGCAGAAAAGAGCCTGATGAGGAACAGAAAGTATGATCAGAGCTTAGGACGAGAGAGGAGAGTAGGTCCAGGAGGGAGTTAGGGACAGATTGAGGCAGGGCCTTGCAGGCTGAGGGACAGTGTTTGGATTGAATTTGAGGTGTGAAATAATATATTCAGTCCTTATGCTCAGAATCATTCTTTGGGATTGGTTTCTGGACTACTCCAGCTTTAGCCCACCCTGTGTTTTGTGTGCATGAACTAACCCCCAGCAATAAACCCCAGTTGTGATGGATTTAAGCAGAAAATGAATTTATTAAAAGGTACAGGAAGTTTGGTAAATTTGGAAAGGATCAGGGAATCAAGAACAACCCAAATTATTCTACCAAACATTTCCTACAAGGATACTGTTGCTGCCACTGCTGGGCAGGTGTAGATACCATGGTTTGCACCACCAACACTGGTTACAGGACACAGCTACTCGATCTGACCTCACTGCTGCCTCTGCAAGCTGCCACCACCCTCACCAGAATAGAGTCTGAGGTATCCCTTCTGCTTTCTTTGCCAGTTTCTCATGCCAGGTCTGGGGTGGGAGTATCTCATTGCCTGAGCCTCACTCATGCTGTCATTCCCTAGCTGCAAGGGAAGATGGGAAAGCAAATGTGTGGCACCCTCATCTCTTCTGGTAGAATGTGGACTCTGGTTCGTGTGTTGGGGCTTCCCTAAACCTAGGGAGGGGGTTGAGCTGCACAGCATCCAGAGGGTGATAAATGTCCCTCACAGAGACACGTGGAGTTAGTGACTCATGGAATCACTTGGCCTCAGCAATGTACATCTAACAGGCAGTGGCACTTGAAGTAAGACTTGATTGCTTTTCTCTTAGACAGTTATTTTTCAAAAAAATAGTGCCAAATTTGGAAGCAACTATTTCTCAGTCTGATGAGAGTCTAGGGGCTATTTTTTTAAATTAGTTTAGTTTGTGCAGGTGTGTGGGGTAGCATGTTTCCCCCATGTTTATCACAGATTTGCATTCCTGTTGGAAATGCCCTAGCCATTGTCAGTGCTTATAATTGCTTCTTGTTATGGCCATGTGGGGCTTATTGTCCAAGATTTTGCTGCAGAGTTTATTGTTTATCTTATTATGTCTCCAGGAAGCTGCATAGGAAATCTCAGGAAGTCTGATTTAAAGGGACAGCCTCCAGGGCAGAACCCTAACTGGGAGGAGGCACTGAGCTTCTGACCAGAATCAGCTTACCTCTGGTGGGAGCTGGAAAGAAACCTTTTCTGAGTACCTCCCGCTTGCTTTGCTGGTTTCCAGTGTTTTGGTGATTCCTTTCTGATTCTGATTTAAGGGGAAAAGTAACAATATTTATTCTTCAAATACACATGGATATACACCAAACAAAATAAAACAAAAAAACACTTTCACTGTTGTGTAAGCAGAATGGATGCTGAGTCATGGGTGCATACATGCTTTTCAAATCTTTTGGTGCTTCCTTGGAGGTATTTTCATAGAAGCCTTAAACTTTTTAAATGGACACGAGGATTTCAAGGAAGTCAGCATTATAACATCAAAAAAATAAATAGGACTTGAGTTTTAACCACCTTCCCATTTTTCCCCCTGTTGGAAGGAAGAGGGAAAAATGAGAAATTGCAAATTTCCATTGCCTTTTTCTTATTAGATGTCTGGTTGATGGCTCTCATTCAAGTCAGGGTAAAAATCAAGCTATTTCAGATTTGGTAACAAATTTTCAACTTGCTCAGAGGAAGATTTGAACCAGTGTCCATAATTACACCAAAAAACTTCCTTTTCTGCTTGAAAAATAAAAGTAAAGAAATTATTACTAAGCTTTTGTCTTCTAAAAAAACACTGTATTATGAAAAATTTTTTAACTTATACAAAAATAGAAAGAATAGTATAATGATCCCCAATATGTTCCCAACATCTTTTGTTTTGCTTTTAAACACAAGTACGTATCAGTTAGATTCCTATCCTCCTCATGAGGGATAATGGAATCATTATTCCTGTTTTACAGATGAGGAAACTAAGGGTCCAGGAAGTTAAGAAGTGACTTACTAGGTCATTTAACTAGTAAATGGCAGAGCCAAAAATCACAGAGCTCCCGTATTAATTTACTGTTCATTATTCCAGCCAGCCAGTTGTTTCCAGAAATTATCCCTAAGGAGATATCTGGAGTCAAAACTAATGGTAAGAAACTTTTTATTAAGAATGATTTCTGCTTTTGCTATATATTTTTAACTCAGAAATTCAGTTTGTCAAGACTTGTTCTTTGATAAAGCAAATTACTTTTAAAAATCCTGAGTAGTGTTAGGAATACCACCCCCCTCATTTTCAGATTTTCCACTTCTAACCAATTTTGACAGTATAATGCTAAAGAGTAAGTCTAATTTCCAAGGAAGGAAGCTCTTTGGTTGATAGATATCAGCTAATCAGTTTTTAAACCTTTCTTTTTCCTACGAATTGGTTAGAGGTCAGCAACCTGCTGGAGTTTCACTTTTAACTGCCAGTTTAACGAAGAGGACTTGACAGTCCTTTGAAAAAAGCTGTATTCAAGGTATTCATGTTTCTGAGAAATTGAGTGAGCTTCTTGCAAGCGCCCCAGTCTGCTCCATGCAGAAGTTCTTCAGGCTTCCTCGCTCATGTTCAGAAAGGAGGTGGAACCCCAGAGACCAGGCTGCTGGCTGTTTCACGGGGCACATCAGAAGACGGCTCTCCTTACTTTTCATTCGCTTTTAAAAATAGTTGTCTATGTATTGGTTGCCAAAATCTTATGAGGAATGTGATTATAAAAGTTCAGATTTGTTTAGAGAAAAAAATAGTTCAAGCTATTGCTCGTAACAAAACCAGCGAGATAAGCACTCAAGATTAGCCATGATTAGCAATCTGTTGAGACCTCCACGTTCAAGCTTCATTTATTTTTAGTTCTTGTGTTGAAACTATAGATGAAAACTTTTCTAGTTATTCATTCTTGACCTTGGGCAGCCAGGTCTGCTCCCACATTCTCATCATTTTGTAATCTTGTTGAGCTGGGATATTAAGTAGGGCTCTAGAAAAGCATCAGCATTTTCAAATGGTTGAAGTCTCTTGAGTTAAACCACCTTGCATCCAACTGGCCTGGTGTGAGGTCTGGACACCGCCCCCGCCCCCCCTCCCACCGTGTCTATGGTTCACGATGAAGGAGGGGGACAGGGTAGTTGTTCAAGTTTTGCTTGGATTAACCACACTTCCAGCACCGAGGAGTAGATATGAAGTAATGCAGTAAAATTGTGTGACCGTGAGTAAACTCCCAGGCTCTAAAATACTTTGAAGTTCTCTTTATTTCTCACTGGCTTGCCATGCATTATGCCTTCTTGCTAACCTAGTAACACCAAAGAGTATTACTGTACCTCCCCTCTCCACCACAGTATAAATTTTGTTTCTTGTTAGTCTTAACCTGAATTTGACAACAGCCTCAGAAACTAAGATCTGCGATGTAACACTTTTCTAATGTTGGAGACTTGGTTAAATCAAGGTGCACTTATACTCTTTTAATTTGGTCACTGCTTCCATTTCATTTTACTGAGATTGTTTCACCACCTATTTTTCAATTCAGTCTGTGGAATTATTTTATTTTATTTTTTTATAAATTTATTTGTTTATTTATTTATTTATTATTTTTGGTTGCATTGGGTCTTTGTTGCTGCGCGTGAGCTTTCTCTAATTGTGGCGAGTGGGGGCCACTCTTCATTGCAGCGCATGGGCTTCTCATTGCAGTGGTTTCTCTTGTTGCGGAGCGTGGGCTCTAGGCACGCGGGCTCATAGTTGTGGCTCGCGGGCTCTAGAGCGCAGGCTCAGTAGTTGTGGCGCACGGGCTTAGTTGCTCCGCGGCATGTAGGATCTTCCAGGCCAGGGCTCGAACCCGTGTCCCCTGCATTGGCAGGCAGATTCTTAACCACTGTGCCACCAGGGAAGTCCCTGTGGAATTATTTTAAAATGTAATGCATCAAATGAAATATGGTCAAATACCCTGAAATTCCCAGATAACTTCTGAGCTTTTGTGAAATCTACGGCTTCTTGGGTGCAAATAGGAAAGAAATTGAATAAAATAAACCAGAATAAAATTTTAAATGGAAAGAACCACCATTAGTCACGAATTTTAATGAAGAAATAATTCTGCTGAAATGTCACTGTTTCATTTTATGTGAATGAATTTATCACAGCCCTAATGAATACGTTTCTTATAATATTTTTGGTGAGAAAACTGCTTGAAACTTCTCAGTAGAACATATCATAAGGTATATAGACTAACAACATAGGAAACACACCACTTCGAGTTCCAGCGACACAAGGAAGCTTGGGGTGGAGTCTTAATGAGGCCCCTATTTTGGCACTAGTCTCTTTAGAGTTTAGTAAGAAGTTGTCACCACTATGGTTATTTCACCAGGTGTGGGAGAACAGGGGCCAGTTTTGCATACCTACAGGTGCCTTATAGGTAGTTTCCCATTTATAAATATATAATTCAGGTTCACACATTTAAAGAAAAGTATCATACCCTGAGAACCTACACCCCCAGAATTTCATAGTTTTTTTTTTCTTTTTAATATCTCACTCTAATTTATGTAGAATTTATTTTGACTGAGTGTGAAGTAGAGCTTTAAAATGAGGCTTTTCTAAGAAATGAATTGTCCCGTTCGTTAGTAATCCTTCTCTCCTCCAGTAGTAGTTTGCAGTCAACATTCACTGTATGTCAGATTCTTGAATATACCAGGGCAGGTTTCAGGCAGTCTGCTCTGGGGGTTGTATGCATATAACAGGAGCTCTGAGGTCCCCTCCTGACCCTGGCTCCTGTCCCGACCCTGCCAACTCTAGGCGCTCTTGGGCAGGCTTATGCCACCTGTTTGAGTCTCAGTTTTTAAAAAATCTATACAGTAGAGATAATAGTAAGGCCTACATCAGGAGAGTTGTGAAGGTCAAATAAAAAAATATGTGGTAAGTTCTCATATTAAAACATCAGAAATCTGCAGTCGCCGTTTTTGGTTTCAGTAATTGTGGCTTTAGGATGTTTTAATATCTGTGCACAGGTACACTTTCATCATGAGTTATATTGTCAGGAATGAGCAACTGAGAGGTGACATTTCAAGTGCATCTCTTACGTTTGCTCTTACAAATGTCCACAGGGCAGGAGCTAATGAACTGAGGTACTTCCATACCGTGGTGTGCTCTGCAGAGGGGTCCAAGATGTGGATAATGTGGAAAGATGATGTTAAGTGAAGAAAGCAAGTGCTGGAATAATGTTATCATTCCATTTTGACAAATATAAATTAAAAAAATAAAACATGACAAATCAAACTTATGTGTGTTTAGACAGCAGGAAATGTCTAAAGGATCACCACCAGAGGTTGCAAACTGGTGGCCCTCAGGTCAAATCTACCAGCAACTGTGTTTTGATTGGCCTGTACAGCATTTTTAAAAATGATGAATTAGTTGCCAGCATTTAAAAACTGGGAGATTTTATGTAAAACCCAGAATTTCCAGCTTCTCTTGAACAATTGGAATGTCTGTTCACTTTGGCCATGAGTCCCTTGGGACCCCAGTAAGCTGGAACTTTCCCAAGGCAAACACTCTCAGTGGTGCCCATTGCCTGCCAGGCCTCTTCTTTCATGTACCTTCCCACCTAGTCCTGAGAGCATTTAGGTTTGTGACCCCTCATCTACCTCTGTCTTTGACACGGGTGCCTCTGGCAAATGGGATGGCGATAGGGAAGAACGTGGGGCCTTTGGGAAGATTCGCTTTTTACACTATATACTTCTGTATGGTTTGAATGTATTATAATGACACTATGTCACTTTTAAAATTTAAAAGTCAGTAGAAAAACATGTTCGAATACTCGACAGTATCATAGATGCCACATCGAGAAAACCCACATCCCGTTCCTGTATAAGCTTTCATTATAACGCTCAAAATGAACTTGAGCCCTGCAGGGCAGGAACCTCTCATTATGGAAATGTTCCTCCGAGGTGTCTTCTGCATGGCTGATTTCATTACTGGAGCTCTTGCTTCTGGTCAAAGCAGGGGCATCAGAGGGAAGGGCCGCGCCCCGTTCTTTCCTTCCCTTTTTCAGGCTGTGCCCTTTATCTCCGGCCAGGGCGTCTGTTGGTCCTCCCGCCCTTCCTCCCTCCTCCGTGGCTACCTGCCCTGGAGCCCACTCAAGTTTCACCTCTTCCATGAAGGGCTGCAGCCCACAGGTTTCGGTTCTTCTTTCTCATTCACAGTCAGCAGCCGGAAGTTAGGCTTAATCATTCTAGGATTAGTTCACGTGAATGTGCCCTTCCTCCCCAAGGAAAGAAAGAAACTCTAGTGCCCCATGGTCATCTCACGTTTCCTTTGGGTCCTCATTGGAGTGGATCCTGGCCTTGGCAGCTGGGGCCCTGCAGAGGGGCTGTTGGAAAATTCTCCAGGAGAGGAGTGCCTGGGCCAATGGGGGATTGACATCCTTGGTCCTCAGGGGATTGACATTCTTCATTAGCTGAGTTACTACCAAAGCTGGTTAATCTTAGGTTGTTTACAGGCCTGTACAAATCAGGACCTTTTCTATGCAGGAGGCTAGAGCAAGAAGCCTTTTTTAGGAACACCTCCCCTTCCCCCGAGTAGCACCACTTACCCCAGGCTGCTTTGTGGGGAGTCTGGCTTTGGAAAATAAAGAATCCCAAGGACAAGCTGAAGCCCACCTTTTGTGGACACCACTGTTTGACTTTTACACATTACTGAGTGTTTCCTGGGTGCCTGACCCGGTAGGTACCACATATAGGCCTTGAGGTAACCCAGATGCTTGCCTGAAAGGCTTGAGCCTTTTCACAGAGATTTCACTTCCTTCTTTCTCCAGATAGATGGGACCCCTGTCACGCTCTTTGAAGCAAGACCCAAGCCCGTCAGAGCAGTACTTTCAAAGCATTTGCCTTTCTTCCAGAGCACCCTATGGTTCTACACCCCACTGCTGTTGCCCTTGCCAGTTCTTCTGCCTAGAACACCCCTCAGAATTCTGCCCATATGTGTCTCTTGCTCTGAGAAGCCTTCCCAGACTTTGTCCCCATAAAACAATTAATTTGCCAGGCTCAGTTATTTCTTGGCTCCCTCAACACTTTTTGCAAGTTCCTGGCAGCATTTATGTTGTTCTCCAGTCATCTTTGGTTCATCTTTGTACTACCAGAGCCTGGTGCATCCTTCCGTAGTGCTCTTTTGTAATGCACTCTTCAGAGGCCATATGTTAGGGGCCAGGCTGCTGGCCTGAGAATGGGGAGAGCCTTTCTTATAAACTCTAAAGTCAACTCTTGGATTTAAGCTTGTTGTTCAAATGAACCCTCTCTCTTTGCTGAGCCCCCCACTTTACTCAGGGCTGAGACAGGCAAAGGCTCTTAAAAATCTGGGCATTTGTAAGAATGCCTTGGGAAATCCTGGGCTAAACCTTTGCAGCTAAAAGTTGCAATTAGAAAAATTTTTGCAAAAAAAATACTATCCCATTAGAGAACTAAAAAATAAAAATCAAGAATTGAAAGCTACACTGGAGTTATGTATGTCTCCTTGGGTTTGAGTCCCTCTGCCCCTGTGCAGGGAGGGTGAGGGTGTTGATTTGTTGTAGGGAGGGGTTGAACAGGCATAGTTTTCATCTGAAACCTTGGAGTTCATGTGAGGCACTCTATCTCACCCAATAAGTCTGAGCTTTGTAAAAGGCCCGGGACCAGGGCAAGGTGTTCATTCGTGAGATCCCCAGTTCATAAAATGAAAAATGTCAGCCACTAGTTGTTTCCATAATAACTCTGGGAAGAGCAGTAAGGCCCTTTGTTATTCACATTAAAAGCTGAAAAGGAGGTTTCCAGAAGCAGTTATTTTGAATGGGCTCTGAAGAGAAAATTTGCCTACGAAAAAAAGAAGTGAACGGTTGAGTGGGGTGTTTATTGTCGCTCTCATTTGTTGAGTTGCTATGAAATTGGGATTCAGTGTAGGCTCTGTATGCCGTGCAGGGCCCTGGCTCTTGGGTGAAGTTCAAGTGGACTGTTGATTCCTCTTTGATCATACAAAGTTCTCCTCCCAGTGTCCCTTCTCTATCCATTTCACCCCAATGTTTGGGTCTACAAAGCATGATATCCTGGCAGTGAACACTTTAGAGCTGCCAGAATGCCAAGCATGGCTTTAGGTGGGGACCCAGTAAGCATTGTTTGTTTCTTACAGGCTGGGGATTGTCAGCCAGAAACTGAACTTCTGGTGTGCCTTTGAATGCCAGAAGGCAGAGTGCTCTGAAAAAGCAGCAACAGCAGCCGGCAAGGAAACCGCCGGAGGTGGGGAGCTCTGGGCTGGTGTGGTTCTCAGCTTCTGACAATGTAACTTATGGCCCCCTGTCACTTCCTGTCAGGCAGCCCAAGTAGTGGGGAGGAGTTCCTTGAGGGAAACCATGCTCTGCTCTGCTCAGAGAATCCCGTCCGAAGGGCTCTGCCGCAGTTAGGGGCGGGGGACTCCAGGTGGATGAGGTCGGAGCGCCCCATGGTGTGGTGTTGCTTCTTTGTTCATGCTCAGGTAAGCTCCTTTGCAGCTGGACCAGGGAGAGACCCGCTCCCAACTCCCACCCAAGCCTGGCTGGGCCATGCCAGGAGCTGAGGTATGGGAGGATGCAGCTGTCTGCATCTCCCAAGAAAGTGAGCAGGGAGCCGCCAAGAACACCTGGGATGAGGGAGGCACACTTCTGCCTCACTGTACTGTGAATCAGAAAAGAGCTGTGTGGTTGTGTTTAAGACCACAAATGGTTGTGCTTGGTGGAGATGGTGTGCTAAGTGGAGTGCCTAGCTGTCAGCGCTTCCTTTAGCATCTGTGATTGGAGGAGAGCAAGGGTAGGGGGACTTTCATTCTTTGCTCCACAGTGCCAGTATTTTAATTTTTTTAAGAGACCTGTTTTCATTAAATGGGAAGGAAAAAGTAAGTGTGTGTGTTGACTTTCATTCTTTGCTCCACAGTGCCAGTATTTTAATTTTTTTAAGAGACCTGTTTTCATTAAATGGGAAGGAAAAAGAAAGTGTGTGTGTGTGTGTGTGTGTGTGTGTGTGTGTGTGTGTGTGTGTGTGTTTAAATAGCAAAGTGGATTTCCAAGACCTTTTCTTCTTTGGATTGGAAGATGGCTAAACTCAGTTTTGGAAGTTCATTCTTTGTGAAGCAACTGTTTTGTAGGTTTCCTTAATATTCTGGTGTTTTGAAGGTGTTCATCATTGGGAAAATGAAGTCAGGTAATATCAGGGGAGACTCAGACTCACTGGTTTTCTCGTTAAAAGTATTGGTGCCTGTTTGGGTTATATTGGAAGGAGCAGCTGGAAATGTTATGTTTCTATGGACTGAAGAATGATTAGGAGCCCTGAAGCTTACTCTCTCTCTGTGTCCCTTTTATCTGTTTGTTTGTTTGTGGATAGGTTTTGGATAAGCCAAAGTTATTTTTTAAAGAAAATGCCCATTGCTTTTTCTGTTTCTTTCATCAGAATTATGTTTCTGAAACTGATGTTTGCAATACAAATTCCAACTCTTGTACATGGCCATTATAGACATCTTTTCATGTGATTTGAGTGGTTTCACTGTCTTTCTCCTTTCCCATCTCACTCACCTAGCTATTCGCTCACCTGATAAAGAATAATTTTTGATCATTTGAGATATGGAAATTGGCAACATTTTAAATGATTTACTGCACTTCAGGGATAGTTAATGCAGCATTAAAAATATTACAATAATAGCTGATGTTTATTAGATACTTTTCATGTTACTTGCATTAGCTCTTGAAAGTCTTACAACACTGTAGGGGTTGGCTGTTATTATTACCTCCACTTTGCAGATGGTAGAACTGGGATGCAGAGAGGATAAATACTTTGCCTATGGTCTCCTAGCTGGTTAGTAGTGGATCAGGCTTCAAGCTCAGGCAGAATGGAGCCAGAAATGACATTCATAGCCATAGCACACGTGATGATTTTAATGACAGGGCCCTTCTTATATCTCCTATCAAGTGCAGCATCTTCAGTAACACTTGCTTTCCAATCCTTTGACAAATCAGCTCATTTTGGTGGATGTTTGCCTCGGTCCAATTAGCGCCTACACAAGAGGCATCTAAGACAAGTCGCTGCCTTCTCTGGACTCAGTTTCCCACCTGTCAAACAGAGATATCTCTAAACTCATTTTAGCTCTGATATGGGTCTAAGGTATGACTTTTTGACAAAAAGTCAAAAATAGTTCTCATATCCCTGTTGCAAAGTCAAATGATTTAATAAGTGCTTTTACATACAGATTTCCCGAGGATATGGACTGGAACTCAAACTGTAATTGGCCGGCTGGCTGTTGACCTTTATTCTGCTCTTGAAAATATTACTGAATGGATTTTTATTTCTTGGGTCCGAGGGTCTCTAAAGAAAGGATCTGGGGGAGTTGAGTTTGGGTGTGGGAAAGGCAGTTCGTTGGTAGCTGGGTGTGGAAGGAGAGAATGGGAAGGGAGAAACCCTTTAAAGTTCTCACAAATCCATCTTCTGAGATTTGATCAAGATAGCTCTGTATCTGTGGAGGAATGGCAGAGTGTAACAGTTAAGGGCATGGGTTTTAGAACCACATAGATGTAGATGTAGATTTGAGTCCCAGCTTTGCCTCTTACTAGCCATTGCAGTCCCAGGCATGTTACCAAATCTCTCTGAATCTCCTTGTTAAATGGGGATAATAAATAGTGCCTACTGGGACTTCCCTGGCGGTCTAGTGGGTAAGACTCCGTGCTGCCAATGCAGGGGGCCTGAGTTCAATCCCTGGTCGGGGAACTAGATCCCACATGCATGCCGCAACTAAGGAGTCCGTATGCCGCAACTAAAGATCCCACATGCCACAATGAAGATCCCGTGTGCCACAGTGAAGACCTGGCACAGCCTAAATAAATAAATAAATATTTTAAAAAAATAGTGCCTACCATATAGGGTTGTCATGAGGAATAAATGAAGTGATTCAAGACAGTGCCTAGCACAGATTCTGCACTCAGTGAACATGACCCACGTCCCAGGTCTTATTGACCATAGCTGTTGGTGGCTCCCAGAGAAATGAATCATTAGTGTGTAAGGGCTCAGCAACAATAGTGCTGTGAAACGTCTTATATCCTGAGTTAAATATGCCCTGATTTGATTTTGTGGAGGGAAGGAAGCAGCATATTACACAGAAAAGTCAGTACTTCATTTTAAAGCCCTGATTCCAGCCATATTTTTACAGCTTTCCCAGAACGCCAAGTGGGAGCCATTGAAGGGGAAGTTGATTCAAACCAGATCCTAAAAAAGGCTTGTCTTGATGGAACACTCAGTGGTGTGATTCGGAAAGTGCAAGGTCAGGGTGGTGACCCCGAGTGTCCATCGGGAGAGAAACAATGGGTGACTTTAGGACCTAAATATAGACTATGTGGATGTCACTTAGGGAAGTCACAGTGGGTGGGTCTCTTGGGAGGAGTTCAGAAAGCAGCCCCTGTGTGCCAACCCTTGCTCTGTCAGCCCTCTTTTTCTGAATAACTTTGTCCGTAGTCTAGCTTTTCTGCATCCCTTGAGCCCCTGCCTCTGTTTGGCAGCCTTGTTTATGTCACCATCTCTTCCCTCCCAAATCTTCCTTGTGGCATTTACCACTTCTCTCCCTTGTCTCTAGCAGACCCCACTCACCCCCTGCCATAAGCCCCAGGTGTTCTCACCACAGTGTTCCTCATGGTGCAGGCATGAGAGCACTGGTCTGGGAGTCAGGAGTTTGGGGTTCTAGGTTTTGCATTAACCTTGGGCAATGCTGAACTTCCCTGGGTACCAGGTTCTCCAATAGAGACAGACATATCTGCATCCTGGAGGTTGATACTCTGAGTTCACACCCTCACTGCCACTTGACCTTGGGCAAGTTCTTTACTTTTCCTTCTGGGCCTTAGTTACCTCACCTGTGAAATGGAGATGATATAATATCTGCTTCCAATACTATGAAAAGTTTATAAAATAATATCTGTGAAACTCTTAAAACAGTGCATTCTATGATAATGTTCAAAAATACTAGCTATGATTGTGATTTGTAGGAAAATGAGACTTGAATAGAATCAGTGTTTCCTAAACTTCGGTCATGTTTCCCATATCCACATACCACTTTTACTGTTATTTTTCACTTACTGTTTTTCTTTAAATTGTCTATTTGTTTTGTTTTGACCTTAGGTTCATCCTAAGTAGTAAGAGCCCTAAAGTCACTAAACATCATAATATGTTTCCTAAAACACATTATAATAAATACACCTTGGTCTACTGCATATGGTCTGAAATGATATCGTGTCACCACCAGGTCCACTTCCCACAGTGAGGACTGCAGAGCCAGTGGCTCTGAGCATCTGAGGCCCAAGTTGCTGCCTGCTATGATTCTGACAGGGCTCCTCTCACCAGAATGAACAGTCAGCCCATCCTTTCATACATCAGACACTGCCTGAGAACCAGCTTTGTGCCTGACTCTGTGCCAGGTGCCAAGATGGCCAAAATATGGATCTTTGTAGCCCCTGCTGTCTTCTCTAAATGGGGCATTACCAGCCTAGAGAAAACGGGGTAGGGAGAGCCACAAAATGACCCAACTGCTGAAATCCCACCATAAGAGAAGCCAGGGCCACTCTCTGCCTGGGTGTGGGTAAAGGAGTATATCTCAGTCAGCTTTCGCTGAGTAACAACTACCCCAAACTCAGTAGCAAACAATAGCAAGCATTTATTCTTATGCTCACAGGTGTGCAGATTGGCTGTGTGGTCTGCCCCATTCAGGTCCCTTAGCTACCCAAGTGTATATTCTTCTCCTGTGCAGGTCAGAAGATCCCAGAGGAGCAAGCAGCAATACGTAATGTCTCTTAAGGCCTAGGCTCAGAATTGGTACATTGTCCTGTCCACCCATATTCCACTGGCCAGAGCAAGTCATAGTACCAAGCCATGGAGGTCAGGGAAGGGCATAAAAGTTTGCTGAAGAATAAATTAATATACCACAGAGATCATCACTATTTACTCACTCAACTTACATTTATTGAGTGAATACTATGTGGAGTACTCTGCCATGTTGGGGGAGATAAATATGGTACTAATAAGTGATGAAGATGATGAAAACATCTAACCTAAGGGCTGGCATGTATTAGGTCCTAAATAAATATTCTATGAATAAATATCTGCTAGTACCTTTGAGATGCTAACTAGTGATGAGTGTTTCACATGGGTTATCTCATTCTCTCCTCCTAACTCTCCCCCTCAAATTCCACCCACCCCCCCAGCTTTGGGCAAGTACAGTCATCCCAGGTCAAGCAAGTGGGATACTGTCTTGGCCTGTTAAATGCTTGTAATCTTCTGATGTGAGCAAGGGGAGCACTGGTAAAGGCACAGCAGCAGGGAGAAGGCGTGTGTAAACAGATTATCCCTGATGTGAGGGGAAAGAGGTGGGCTTTGCACCAAAGAGGCTCCGGTTCAAATCCCTTGTGTGTTTATCCCCATGTACACCTTGTGCACTGTCTTGGGTGCTAACTCTTCAGGCACCCACCATGGACTAAGAATTTAGTGTGGTCATTAGCCTCTCATAGTTTCTTTACATCACTAGCCCCCTGCCTTCTTGAGGTCACATGCATCTTGGAATGTTCTCTTTAGAAAACTGCACATAGTTAAAGTGTCTGTGCAGACCCCTGGCCCCAGGTAAAGAACTCTGCTCTAATGATTCGTTCCATCCCCACCCTCTTCTCTTCCCTTCCATCTCTTAAACACTTCATCCAGTGGAAGAAGCATTTTTCCATATTTGTATGCCAGTGTCAGGCTCAGGGTCTAACTCATATTGGTTGACCAATGAGTGTCTTTTTTTTACATCTTTATTGGGCTATAATTGCTTTACAATGGTGTGTTAGTTTCTGCTTTATAACAAAGTGAATCAGTTATACATGTACATATGTTCCCATATCTCTTCCCTCTGGCGTCTCCCTCCCTCCCACCCTCCCTATCCCACCCCTCCAGGCGGTCACAAAGCATCGAGCTGATCTCCCTGTGCTATGCGGCTGCTTCCCACTAGCTATCTACCGTATGTTTGGTAAAATAGTGTATATATGTCCATGCCTCTCTCTCACTTTGTCACAGCTCACCCTTCCCCCTCCCCATATCCTCAAGTCCATTCTCTAGTAGGTCTGTGTCTTTATTCCTGTCTTACCCCTAGGTTCTTCATGACATTTTTTTTTCTTAAATTCCATATATATGTGTTAGCATACGGTATTTGTCTTTCTCTTCCTGACTTACTTCACTCTGTATGACAGACTCTAGGTCTATCCACCTCACTACACATAGCTCAATTTCGTTTCTTTTTATGGCTGAGTAATATTCCATTGTATATATGTGCCACATCTTCTTTATCCATTCATCCGATGATCATCATCATCATTAGCTGTGTGCCTTTGAACAAGCGAAATAACCTCTCTGCGTCTCAGTTGTATCATCTATAAAATATATGAGCTTTCCTATCTCATCCAGTCAGAAAGTTCTGTGACTCTATGCACATGCAAATGAACTATAAGCAGATGACTTATGCTCAGATACAATTAGGTCTCATTCCCTCAGTACCTGGATAGAAAATGTTCTGATCTATCAAGTTGAAGGATCATGTTGCAAAACTGTTTTCTTTCTTTTTTTTTTTCTTAACATGGAAGAACTGTATTTATTTTTGAGTGAGATGAAACGTGATAAAACAGCATGTTTATATCATTGTATGTAACATACACAATTTTGTAGTCTGAAAGAATATACACTGAAATGTTAAAACTGGTTTATTTAGTAGAATAAAAGGTAATTGAACATTAAAAAAAATTCTACCTAGATATAGTTTGAGTTTACTACAATAGATTGTATTCTTTAATCATGGTGGCAACTATCATGGACTGTTTATACCTAACTGCCATTCGTGTTTCTTTCCTACTAACAAAACCCTGTCTCACAGGCAAAAAGACGTCAGTGCCAGGGCACAAACTGGTCCACCCATCCCTCTTTGCCAGTGCCCATCCAAGGGTGAAAACTGTTTTCTTGACCCTCATAGCCAAAGCTAAAGACACAGGTGGCGGAAACATATATGCCATGTTTCAACCATAGAACCATTGTCGCGTCAGCCCTTTAGGGCAGAGCCCTTGCCGCCCACCTCTTTCTCTGGGTCTCCCCTTTCCACTCTATCCCTCAGTCTGTGTGTACAGACTGCTGAGAATGCAGGGGGTTTGGGGCTGGGACAGGACATTTGTCAGGCCAAGGGGCCAGGTCAAGCCAAGGGGCCAGGTCAAGCCAAGGGGTGGAAAGTGGGTTAGGGTCGGTGCAGGGGAGGAATTTGTTCCCGCAGAGTCCTGGAAATCTTATTTGGAGCCATTCTTCTATTCTTAGTTTTGAAGGCACTTTGTTCTCTGGTACATTGTTTGAACAGCCACCAGGAAATCAGGCCCTGCTCGGGGTCAGCGATGCCACTGGTTCCTGCCTGTGGCCGCCCAGGTGGGAAGTGTACTGGTTTGTTTCAGGGCTGATTGTTCGTCATCAAGATCATTGCCGCCCTTTCTCCTTTTGTCGCCCACCCTGTCTGCATGGGGCAGGGAAGAGCTAGGAGGAAAAAGAGATTCCAATGAGTCTGTTTTTCTTTATAGCAATAGTAGCTACACTTATTTCTGTGTAAAAGGAAAAATGCTAAAATCCAGGTCTTAAGAGCGCACTGTGCCCTCTGGAGCAGCATTGTCCAATAGAAACAGAATGTGAGACACATGTGTACATTTAAATTTCCTAATAGCCACATTAAAAGAGGTAAAAAGAAAAAAAAGAAGAAAAAAAGAGGTAAAAAGAAACAGATGGAATTAATTTAATGATTTATTTAACCCAGTATATCAAAATATTAGCATTTCAACATATAATCAACACAAAAAATTATTATGGAGACATTTTACATTCTTCTTTTCATAATAAGTCTTTGAAATCCAGTGTGTATTATCTACTTAGAGCACATCTCACTTCAGATTAGCCACATTTCATGTGCTCAGTACCCACGTGTGTGTTCATGGTAGCCATTGGACAGTGCAGTAGAGCAGCACCGTCCAGTGGAACTTTATACGGTGATACTAATGTTTTGTATCTGCACTGTCTCACACAGAGGCCACTAGCCACAGGTGACTAGTGAGCACTTCATGTGAGGCTAGTGCAGCTGAGGAGCTGAGTTTTAAATGTTATTTAACTTTAATTAATTAAAATTTAAATTTAAACAGCCACATGTATCTAGTGGCTACCATTACTGGATAGCATAGCTCTAGAGATTTGATCTTGTTAGAAAAATATCAATTTAAACTTAACCAAGGTATCATTTTTCATCTACCACATTGACGGAGATTGAAAAGTTGGATAACGCTGCTTGGCAAGGGTAATAGGACCTCTCATGCATGGCAGTGGGAGTATAAATTAGAACAGTCTTTATAGAGGACAATTTGACAATGTTTATCAAACTTACAAATATACATTCCCTTGGACCCAGCAGTTTCACTCCTGGATATTAATGTCACAGAGTCTCTCACATGTGTAGACTGATTTCTATAGAAGGATATTTGCTGCAGCAAAAGACTGGAAACCACATACGTATCCAGTTAATGGGGGGGCTGAATAAATAAGCTATAGTACAGTTTAAAAATGTAATTTTCAACTATTGAAAAAATGAGGCCAATTTTAATTTGATGTCCAAGCTATAATGTTAAACAAGTGTAGAGCAGTGCATATAGTATGATGCCATTTGGGTAAAAGAAATGACTAGCCTATTTACGTCTAGAGCAGCTCTGGAAAAATGTAGAAGGAACCAATCACAATGGTTGCCTCCTGGGAGAGGAAGGGATGGATGTGGGAAAGAAGTCTACTTACTATTGTACAGCATACCCTTTTGGAATTTAATCCAATGCACTTCAATTACTTATTCAAAAAATAAGTATTTAAAACACAAAAAAGTAAACTCCAAGGGAAGGGTGAATCAGAGAAGGCTTCCTAGAGGAGGTGACCTTTGGACGGGGTTACAAGAGATACGCAGGAGTCTTAGCAGGAGGAAAGCTGAGGCTCAGAGGCACGAACAAGCAGAACAGAGCAGGCATGCGTGTGTACCCGGAGGTGGGTAGAGTACCAGTATATAAAGTAGAGCAATAATGGAGTTTGGACAGACACGAGATTGGCTAAATGGGAAGGGTTTTTGTGCAGAATTCGGACTTAACTTTATGAGCCATAGGCAGCCATTCACGCTTTGAGGGAAGCGGGAAATGACGATTGTGTTTGTGTGAAAGACAACTTTTGGCAGAATGTAGGGTGATTTAAAACAGTGGTTCTAAAGTGTGATCCAAGGAGTTCCTGAGACCTAGAAAGTACTAACTACGTAACTACAGAACAGATTTTCTTCGTATGCATCAACCAAAATAACACACCACAACAGATTCATTACAGAAGCAGATATGTGAATCCAGCTGTCTTCTGTGCAGCCAGCCATTAAAGAGAGTTATAAAAGTATGAAGCAATGCTGCTTTTCTCCCTACGTTTTCTGTTTTGGAAAATATAGTTAATTTTCATTAAAATGTGATAATTAGATTAAGAAGTAATAATACACTCATTACTTTTTAAAAGAAAGAAAGTTTTTAATTCTTAATTTTATTTTCTAATACTGCAAATATTGATATAACCAACATAAACAAAAGCTCTTGGGGCCCTCAATAGTTTTTAAAGGGGTCCTGAGACCAAAAATTTTGAGAACCACTAGTCTAGAAGCAAGGAGGCCCTGTGTGCTTGTAATTCTGGTTGGATCAAAATAAACTATAGGGAAACAAATGCAGCTATCCAAACATGAGTCAGGTGGGAGGCATGAACTAGCAGTGTTGGAGCTGATGTGTGTTTTGCATATCCAAGCGCAATGTAATGGTCTGGGCAGGTATGTGTGAGAGGAGGAACCTGATTGATGGATGGGTTTTCACTGATGGAAATGTTGGTGCATGTCCTATACTCCATCTACGTACTACAAGATATTTCCGTTATGTCCAGTCTTTTGCTGTTACAAACATCCTGAGCATCCCTCAAGTACAGGCCTCTAAGTGCCCACCACCTGCAAGAATTACGCTAGACTATGTCCTTAAAAGTGGGTTTCTGGGCAGGAAAACATGCCTATCCTCAGCTTGACTGGAAGCTGTCAAGTTACTCTCCAGTCTGTAACTCTCCCTGTAGCCTTGGATGAGAATCCTCATTTCTCTAACCCTTAGTATTGTCAGGCTTTTAATTTTGCCAATCTGATGGATGGATGTGAAATGGCATCTTGTTATTTTAACTGCACACACAGACACACACACACACACATATCTTCTTGATCCATTCATCCATTGATGGGCACTTAGGTTGTTTCTATATCTTGGCTGTTGTAAATAATTGGGCATTAGCCTTGAGTCCTCAAAAGATATTCAGGGAAGGTGCCTTTGTCCACTCATTCAACACACATTGGTGGATCACCTTCTTTGTGTAGTGCTCTGGGCTGTGCTGGAATCTGGACACAGACATTGTGTTTCAAAACCATAATTTACAGCTATGATTATTGTCACCTGTGACTTTGAGGCAAAAACAGAATATCATATTTACTTCTAGAAAGTGTTTCCCAATCTCTGCCATTCTCATTCCCCCCGCCCCTTACCCAGCAATCTCCTTGGCTACGTGTTGTCATACACGCATACAATGTTAGAAGGAAACTTTGGAGGTCACCTGGTCCAATGCGCTCATCTTACAGATAACGAAACTGAGATCCAGAGCAGGAATGTGAAGTGCCTAAGGTCATACAGTTAGTTCGATGACCTTAAAAAATAGGTAACCACTGGATAATTGTTCTCTATTTTGCTACTTATGCATCAGATCAGAGTAACAACACTTGTGATCTGGCAACTTCTGATGAAAATTTATAAAGCAGACCTATAAATTGTGCATATTGTAAGTAAGCTAGAAAATATATACAAATGTAAGTTTTAAAAACTACTTAGGTTTAAACTTTCTTTTCTTCACAGAAGCATTTCGTATTTGTGGTCAAGGTGTCTAGACATTTTCAACATAGAGGGTTTTTTAATTCCTCATTTGAGTGATTTTCATCATCAAAATATTTTTTATAGTATACTCTAAAGTGGGCATCACTTGGTCCTAATGATATGTAGCATAAGTTTGAGAGGCAGACAGTGACAACAGTGAAACCTCCCACACAGCTGACCAGGAAACAGATCCAACAGGCCTCACTTCCCGATCACTCCCCAAAGCTTAGCCTCCACCCCTCCCCTCCCAAAAAGGGGAAGGAAGAAGGTTCAGAAAAGATAATGTGCCCATCCTTTAACAAAGCTTGGCTAACCCTTTGGGTCCCCCAAGTGCTCCTGTTTCCTGTGGCTAAAGTTAGACCTGTTAGATACAAATTTCATTTTTAATCCATGACTGGGCAGATGGAGGGCTACAGATCTTCTCCAGAAAGGATGGGCATGTGTTGGGGGGGTGGGTGGGGTAGGAGTCTATTTTCACTCATTCCAGGGAAGAGGGCAACAGAGTGTCACTTTTTCTGTACTTGTCAGGAGCAGCAAGATCGTGGGCCAGTTACTTTGTGTGACAGTTATGAGAGGGAGTTTCCACAAAGAGAGTGTTTCCTAAACCTCACTCATTTATGAATCATCTTTTACCATAGCCCTTAACATTGTAAAACACTTAATAGTTTTCTACAGACCGACAGTTTTTCCCTTATAGTTATCTTTAATGGAAAGGTTGTATTATTATAATGTAAAACCAGTATGCTGGCCCAAATTTGAATATAGGTATTAAGATAAATAGATACCCACAAAACAGAGTAACTAAATTCTAGCTAGATGCTGTTGCCTGAGTCTCTTCGCACCCTGGAGAGAGGGAAAGATTGAGGCTGGTAAGCACTGGGTGGGTGTTAAAGGTGAGGTAGCCCCAGTCTGATGGACTGAGAATGGACAGTGAATTAAAAACATGATAACTTTCCTACGTGATCTGCTGCTGGGTAAAGCCTGTCAGAGCAGACTCTCCCAATGCCCCACTCATATTGCCTAGGCTCACTCCAGAAATCACCTCCAGAGTCCCCTAGACCCATTTATGACTTCCTGTGTCCTTCAACTTTCAGGGGTTTCCAGCCAAGGGGGTTAACGTCCCGAGCGGCCCCTCCCCATCAGTGAGAGGCAGGAGTTGGTGGATTAAATACTTCCACCTCCCCACCCCTTAGTGGAAAATTATGAGGTGTGTCTTACACAGTCTCTCAGGGGGGGCCCCAGTGGGTTTTACTCCGGCTGCCCACAGCTGTAACCTGGTGGCTTTACAATGTTTTGTGGCCTCCCTCCTTTGGCCACCTCACTTTCCCACTCCCCACCAGTTCTTCCTGGGGATCACCTCCCACGTAAACAGCTTATACCTAAATCTTTACCCAGGATCTGCTTTGGGGGGAGCCCAAACCAAGGCAGCTGGTAAGCATACTGCCTAAAATGATCTTACAAGCCACAAGGTACCAGACTGATCCTTTGGGAAACAGTACCCCAAGGTATATATCCAAATGGTGTAAAGCAACATCACTTTTCTTTCTTTAAAGTTCAAAAATATATTGAAATTCTTGGTGTTCAGCTCTCTCTGCCATTTTCCCTAACATATTGGTGATACTCTGTTCTGATGAGTAACATCGTTTTCCATTTTTGCTGTTCCTCTTTCAATATGGTATTACCATTTGCTAACAAACTTAGTGTTTCCAAACTTGCCTGTAAATTTAATATACTGTGTGGCATTTGTCCATTGTTTGTCAATCTGAGATATCCAGTGAGTAGAGCAGCATTGTCAGTCTGTGGCTACTGAAAGTAAATGTTTGTTGATGCATCAGTGATGAGCCCAGGCTAAAACGCAGCAGGCAAGTGTTGCCAAACTCAGAGAGCCACTTTCTGGCAAACCTTTTACAATATCCTGAGGTGAACCAGGCCTTTAAAATTAGGGAGATTAAAAAAGTACTTCTGCAAGATGAAGTTTCTGTTTTGGCCTGAGTCTTATTGGCAGGTTGAAGGCAGGACTGAAGTTCTAATGGGGAAAGTACTTCTTATCTTCAGGGTTGGGCCCGTGCCAACGAGGTCCTGTCCTGTGAAACCTGTCAACAGATTGTTCAGAGAGTGGTGAAGTCTAGGGTGAGATATATCCCACAAGAAGTCAGAAGCATCTTTAATTGGCATGGGATCACGAAGTCCAAGAGGAAGGCAGGAAGAGGGCCACCTTCATGGACAGAGCTCTGCACTCAGCAGGGCTCCACTATGTGGGCACATAACGTCCAATAAATATTTGTTTAATATTTGAACAAATCAATGCTTGGTAGTCAAACTTGCTTTGGGTTTTTAGGGATGGTGGCCTCAGAATGAGTATTCTTCACAGAAGAGCCCCTATACATTCTTTCCTTCCCAAGACTGACTACGTAATTTGCAGGGGCCAGTGAAAAATGAAAATTCAGGTCCCTTGTTAAAAAAGTTAAGAGTTTCAAGATGGTGACCGCAAAGCTTTATACTCTATGTGCCCACATAACAGAATGCGCTAGAAGTATCACAGTAAGTGAACTTGATCTGGTTTCCGCATTCTTTGAACTTAGCTTGAGGGAGGAGACAGACATTAACCAAGTTATCACACAAGTAAAGGGTAACATTTTTTTTTTTTTTGCGGTACGCGGGCCTCTCACTGTTGCGGCCTCTCCCGTTGCGGAGCACAGGCTCCGGACACACAGGCTCAGCAGCCATGGCTCACGGGCCCAGCCTCTCCACGGCACATGGGATCTTCCTGGACCGGGGCACGAACCCGCATCCCCTGCATCGGCAGGCGGACTCTCAACCACTGCGCCACCAGCGAAGCCCCAAGGGTAACATTTTAATAGGGTTCGTACAACAAAGAGGAGGCACATGAGGCTGAGAGGCCATAACTGGGAGATTTAATGTGGTTTGGAGCTATCTTGGATGTCAAGCTGATATCTGAAGGATGAGGAGGAGTTAGCTGAGAGAAAAGGGGTAGGAAAGAGGGTTCCAGGCAGAGGAAACAAGGGGAAAGAGGAATTGGGATTATGGGAGGTTGGAGCGCAGAGCAAAGGGAATGAGGTTAGAGACGAGAAGTAGACCAGGCATCAGCCTCGTGATCCAGCAGAGGGGGTAGAAGAGGGGGTGCCCAGAAGCAGCCCTCGGCTCCCTTCCCTGGAGGCACAGAGGGTGGGGGCCTTGGCTTGACGGCTACTTGCGGAGGTTTGGATTCAGGATTTGTTCCTAGTGTCCAAGACTTTGATAAGAAACTTACAGAGGCTGATGCTTACCTACAGATCTTGATAGAACAGTTAAAGCTTTTTGATGACAAACTTCAAAACTGCAAAGACGATGAACAGAGAAAGAAAATTGAAACTCTCAAAGAGACAGCAAATAGCATGGTAGAATCAATTAAACACTGCATTGTGTTGCTGCAGATCACTAAAAGTACTATTAATCCTATGGATGCAATATATCAACCTAGTCCCTTGGAACCTGTGGTCAGCACAATGCCCTCCCAGACTGTCTTACCTCCAGAACCCACTCAGTTGTGTAAGTCAGAGCAGCGTCCATCTTCTCTACCAGTTGGACCTGTATTAGCTCCTATCTTGGGACATCATCAGACTCCAACACCAAACAGTACAGGCAGTGAGCACTCACCACCTAGTAGCAGTCTCACTTCTCCAGGCCATGCCAGCTTGTCTCCAAACACAGTCCCAGAGTTCTCTTATTCTAGCAGTGAAGATGAATTCTATGATGCGGATGAATTCCATCAGAGTGGCTCATCCCCAAAGCACTTAATAGATTCCTCCGGTTCTGCCTCAGTCTTGACACACAGCAGCTCAGGAAATAGTCTAAAGTGCCCAGATACCACGGAATCAGTTAATTCTTCCATGTCCAATGGAACAAGTGATGCTCACCTTTTCTATTCACATGATGATAGAGATGATGAAGGGGAGGCAGGGTTGGTGGAAGAGCACAAGAGTGTTATCATGCTTTTGTTGTCAAAAAGCTTTTGTTAGGCTTGGAATGGATCTTACTAAAGTAGTTCTTCCAACATTTACTCTTGAAAGAAGATCTCTTTTAGAAATGCATGCAGACTTTTTTGCACATCCGGACCTTGTTGTGAGTATTAGTGACCAGAAGGATGCCAGAGACTGAATGGTTCAGGTTGTAAAATGGTACCTCTCAGCCTTTCACGCAGGAAGGAAAGGATTGGTTGCCAAAAGGCCGTACAACCCCATTTTGGGTGAGATCCTTCAGTATCACTGGACATTACCAATGATACTGAAGAGAATGTGGAGCTAGTTTCAGAAGGACCAATTCCCTGGGTTTCCAAGAACAGCATAACCATGATCCACCAGTTTCAGCCTTTTATGCTGAGTGTTTTAACAAGAAGATACAATTCAATGCTCATATCTGGACCAAATCACAATTCCTTGGGATGTCAGTTGGGGTGCACAACATAGGACAGGGCTGTGTCTTGTGTCTAGACCCTGATGAACATTACATTCTCACATTCCCCAATGGTTATGGAAGGTCTATCCTTACAGTGCCCTAGGTGGAACTAGGTGGAGAATGCAATATTAATTGTTCCAAAACTGGCTAAAGTGCCAATATCGTCTTCCACACTAAACCTTTCTATGGGGGCAAGAAGCACAGAATTACTGCTGAGATTTTTTCTCCAAATGACAAGAAGTCTTTCTGCTCAATTGAAGGGGAATGGAATGGTGTACTGTATGCAAAATACTCAACAGGGGAAAATGTAGTTTTTATAGATACCAAGAAGTTGCCTATAATCAAGAAGAAAGTGAGGAAGTTGGAAGATCAGAATGAGTACGAAACCCACTGCCTTTGGAAGGGTGTCACTTTCAACTTAAAAATCAGAGACATTGATGCAGCAACTGAAGCCAAGCATAGACTTGAAGAAAGACAAAGAGCAGAAGCCCAAGAAAGGAAGGGAAAGGAAATTCAATGGGAGACAAGGTTATTTCATGAAGATGGAGAATGCAGGGTTTATGATGAACCATTACTGAAACGTCTTGGTGCTGCCAAGCATTAGGTTGGGAAATGCAAAGTTTGCTCCTGGTGACCAGGGCAGGAGGCATAATGAAGTAACCGTCTTCCTTTGGGAGAACCTATTCACTCCCTTCTTATTGCGGTGGTTCCTGTCTCAGGGATACTGGACTTTCTGATGCAGATGAACAATTGAAGCGAGAAAAGCTTCCCTTTTTCCTGTTCTGTGGCAGTTACAGTGTTGACTTCGGTCTTGAGAAAAAACTTCAGGTTTTGAAAACAAGATGTCTGCTCCTTTTCCAAATCCCATGTTATAAATCCTAGTCTCAGATTCTGCTCTCTAGTATTGCTGTTGAAATATACAACATATGTTTCCTAGTTCATATAATCTTGGGTTCTCTCTCTATATATATATTCACATATATACATGTATATAATATAGGTGATGCCAGAGTTCTCATAAATACTCCATCTACTGTAAATATTGGTTCCTCTGAGTTGTTTTAGAAAATTTAGCGCAACGTATTAAAATCACATGTTAGGAAATTTCGTGGTCTCACCTACAATAACTTTTATTTTGGAATTGAACTATATTAAATTGTATCTAACTCTGGACTACAGTTTAATTATACTCAGTGCTTCTTAAGGCTTCATAAAGTAATTTTTCCAACCTTTAAAAAAAAAAGTAGACCAGACCTGACTTTGCATAGAGTCTTACAGACACTAACAAGTCTTGAGAAATTCAGGACCGTGTTCATGACTAACAATAACACAAAGATGAGTAAAATTATTCACCCTTAATTTCTCTTCAAATAAACTGAGAAAGAAAATTGCCTCAGTACAGTTCTCTTATTAATAGGAGATGATGTTCTTCCACATAAATAATCATGTTCATGGACGCTGGCCAATCAGAACAGGCACCAGGTATGGAACCAGCACACATCCATGGGCATTGGCCAATCAGAACAGGCATTAGGGACTGTGTGTGGAAGGAAAGAACTTGAACCTTTAATGATGAGGGGCCTTTAGGAGCTCTAACTCCCCATCTATCCCCATCTTTGCTTGGTTGACTCCATCCCATCACTTAGGTGTCATCTCAAATGTTCCTCCTCTGAGAAGCTTCCCTGACCTCTCTCTCTGGTAGTTTCACCCCTCCCCACCTTTCATAGGCTTTCATATTACCCTGGTCTACTTTCTTCATAACACTTAGTACACCCTAGAAATAGCTTTTTTATTTGCTTATTGTTTTATCGTCTCTGTCCCCTCTGAGGGCAGGGACCATATCTCTTTTGTTAACCAATGTATCTACAGCAGCTTGCACAGTGCCTGGCACCTAATAGGTACTCAATAAAATATTTGTTGAATGAATGAAACTATAGAGTGAAATTCATTCATCTGAGTCTCTTGTTGTTCCTGGATTATTTATTTATTTATTTATTTATTCATGCATGCATGCATGCTGCTCCGGGTCTTAGTTGTGGCATGTGGGATCTTTAGCTGCGGCATGAGAACTCTTAGTTGCAGCATGCATGCGGGATCTAGTCCTCTGACCAGGGATCGAACCCAGGCACCCTGCGTTGGGAGCGTGAAGTCTTAGCCACTGGACCACCAGGGAAGTCCCTGGATTTCTATTGCCAAGAAATGAGAAATACTGTGGGTCCCAGAGTCAAAAATGGAATTTTATGGATGGCACATCTTGGTGTTTTAGTCTTTCTGAAAAGAAATTCTACAGTTTTATATTCACTATTTTGGATTCATTTGTTCATGTGTGTCAGTCAACAAACATTTGTTGAGCTTTTTCTGTGTGCTGGATTAGGCCTTAGAAGTGCCCAGGAAAGATCTGGACATGAAAGAATTCTACTCTTAGTAAAACACTGATTTCCTGGGAAATGGATTAAATGCTGGATGAATATGCTTTGATTCTGCAAAATCCAGATCTCAGTTTCAGACCTCAGGATAAAAGTGATTGGGATGGGCTTTGAAGCAAAAATTCAGGATTAGAAAATTTAGCACAAAGTCCTTTCCCCCTCCCTGCAGCCCACTTGTGGCTTATCACAACTTTTGCTTTTTTACTCAAAACTTGACAGGACATGATAGTGCTGCTGAAGGAAGGATTCCCTGAATACCTGCATGTCCCTGGTGTTTGGCGGCCCTTTACCTCTCTCCTATAATTTGGGGTTGTGATGAGGCCCTCCTCCACTTTCAGAGACAGCTGCAGAAGGAAAATGTCCCTCTAATCACAGTTGACATCTTTCCAGACACCACATCAGAAACGGTAACTGGCTTTCACGTTATTGTTCTGACAGCTTCTCTGCAGACTGTTGCCGGGAGCGTTTTCTCAAGTTAGTCAAGACTAGTCTGAAAACTGGTGGCCTCCTTTGTGCAAATGAACTCTAGTTGGACAAGGAGAGAGGTCCAGTCCTTCCAGAGGCCACATTCTGAGGAACTACATTAAGATACATTGTTGGCATATTCAAGTACATTGTTTTGAGGGGAGGGGTATTACCTATTACACAGTTATTTTCCTTTTAGCTGTTTCTTTCTACTGAGAGAAACATCTTTAAAAATAAAGAGCCTCTTGTGAGAATTTCCAGTTTTGTTTGACAGAGAGCTATTTTGATCAAAAAAGCCTTGAATTATATTCTTCTCAGGCCTAAGGAATTGTGTCCCAGCTAATACCCAACCAAGTTCTGCTGAAGTGCCTGGGCAGACTCACTCCCTTGTAGGATCCTGGAGCCTGCAGGCACCAAGGGTTAGCAGATCCTGCAGAGCTGAGCCCTGAGGGCCTAAGGCCCCCTGGAGTTGGGCAACTGGTGGATATCAGATGCCCTGAAGAGGAATGAGTGTCTATGGGCTTGTCTTTTTCTTGAGGAGTGGTGAGAGTGTGCAGCTTATTTGTGAACTTATTTTACTGTTGGCAACTTAGTATTATTTCAAACTTATAGAAAAGTTGCAAGTCTAAGATAAGATACTTCTGAATAGTCTTTACCCACCTTCACTGATTGTTTACATTTGCTTTCTCTGTGTCTCTGTGTATCAGCCTCTCAGTAGATAGATAGATAGATAGATAGATATGGATAAAGATAGATAGAGATATAGAATATATATATTTAACATATAAATGTAAATTATTTTTCTTCCTGTTTGAGAATGAATTGCAGACATTACACCCCTTTAGCCCCAAATACTTCAGTGTAAGAACAAGAGCATCCTCACACAGTATAATTATCAGAAGCAGAAAATTTAACATTGACAAAATATATTAACTCCTCCACCATTCTTTTTTTTTAAATTTATTTATTTTATTTTTGGCTGTGTTGGGTCTTCGTTGCTGCATGTGGGCTTTCTCTAGTTACGGCAAGCAGGGGCTACTCTTTGTTGCAGTGCGTGGGCTTCTCATTGAGATGGCTTCTCTTGTTGTGGAGCACAGGCTCTAGGCACGCAGGCTTCAGTTGTTGTGGCGCTTGGACTCAGTAGTTGTGGCTTGCGGGCTCTAGAGCGCAGGCTCAGTAGTTGTGGCACACAGGCTTAGTTGCTCTGCGGCATGTGGGATCTTCCCGGACCAGGGCACGAACCCGTGTCCCCTGTATTGGCAGGCGGATTCTTAACCACTGCACCATGAGGGAAGCCTCCACCATTCATTTTTAAAGTTTGTCAGCTGTCACAATAATGTATTTTATAGCTGTTGTTATTCCTGGTCTAGAGTCCAGTTCAGGATCATGCATTGCATTTATTGTCACATATTCTTTTGTCTCCTTTAATCTGGAACAGTTCCCCAGGCCTTTTTGGTGTTTCTTGATTTTGACAGTTTTGAAGAGTAGAAACTGGTTAGGTTGTACAGTTTGCCTCAATGTGGGTTTATTAGATGTTTCTCCATGACTGTCTTCGGATTATGCATTTTGAAAAAATATCTGGAGTGATGGAAGAATACTTTTTTTAAGCTGTGCATTTTTCACAGGAATATGACAGAAGTGATATGGTGTCTTTCTCTGTGTATCACATCAGAGGATACACGGTATCAGTTTGTACCAGTATTGGTGACATTAGCTTTGGCTACTTAGCTCAGGCGGCATTTTCTAAATTTCTCTGTTGTAAAGTTACAAGTTTTCCCTTTTTAAATTACAAGGAAATTGAAACTGTGGAAGAGTCCTATCCCTCATGAAATGTTAACCCACTAGTTTAGCATCCATCGATGTTTTTGTAACTCCATCATCCCTTCTATGTTTATTAGTGTTCTATACAGAAGAGGTGTCCCTTCACCATTTATTTATTCATTTATTTAAATCATATATATTTATTTATATTATGGGGTCATGGATCTCTGTTTTGGCTAGTGAGAGCCCTATAAGTTGGTGCCTCATCCATCATTCTTAGAGTACTTCATTACTTTTGATACATCAACATGTTCCAGGCTCATCTTGTATTTTCCCTACCCCAGCCCTAAAATCAGCCTCTTCTCCAAAGAGCTCTGGGTCATTTTAGTGGAGACTGGTACTTTGAAACCAAGATCTGGGCACTTGGTATGTTCATTGCTACTAGGGTGTCATTGCACGAATATGTGTGTATGTATAACCATGAATTCATTCTGATGCCTCCAATTCCAATCTACCTATATGCATCTATTTTAAAAAACTTTAGGTGTGCCTTATTTCTTTAGTACAGAGATATAAAGAAGGAAATAGCAGCCACTAAATAAAAAGGCAGTTGTCCCAGTACCTAGATAGCCTATAATGGTGTGTGTGTGTGTGTGTGTGTGTGTATGTACACATGCTTAGGGTATATAAGTATATGATAGCACCAAATAAAAAGTGATAGTGGGCTTCCCTGGTGGCGCAGTGGTTGGGAGTCCGCTTGCCGATGCAGGGGACACGGGTTCGTGCCCCGGTCCGGGAGGATCCCACATGCCGCGGAGCGGCTGGGCCCGTGAGCCATGGCCGCTGAGCCTGCGCGTCCTGAGCCTGTGCTCCACAACGGGAGAGGCCACAACAGTGAGAGGCCCGCCTACCGCAAAAAAAAAAAAAAAGTGATAGTCTCCTTCCTCCTACCCCAGGCTCTGTCTCCAATGAACACTACATGTGCTTCCTTACAGAAAGAAATTTGATTCATACAATCGGGATGTATGTATGTATATGTAAATAGATAGATATAGATATGTATGTATTTTCCTCTTCTAATTTTAAGAATTTGACACAGTAGGAAACGTGCTGTGCATACAATTTTATTATTATTATTATTACTATTACTCAGTATATCCTGGAGGACCTTCCATACATTGTGTAGCTCTACACTATTCTTTCTAATTGTATAGTATTTCATGTTATATGGATGGACCATAGTTTTGTTCAACCAGTTTCTTTTGGTGACATTTTGTTTCCAGTATTTGCTACTTATAAACAGTGCTACAGTAAACATCCTTGTGTGTGGATCTCGGTGAAAGTATATCCCACCGTTATTCCTACCAGCTATTTTACTGATAGATATTGTCAGAGTATCTTCCAGAAAGTTTTCTGTGGTTATATAGCCTAATCCTTCTGCCTGCAGTATCTAGAGACAGGTTAAATGATGATGACGTTCTGCCTTGACACCTCTAAGGCTCTTGATACAAGTCTCCAGCAGTACCGATGTTCCCACCCAGTCAAGGAGATCAAAAAAAATCAAACCAACCTTCCATCTTAAAACTCTAATTAAATCCCTATTTAAGTTGTTGTTTCTCACCTTAATTTAAAGTCTGCAGGTCTAATCTCTCCATGCAAGGATGAACCTCACCTGGTGAACAGAGATGCAAAAAAGTAACATTGTCTGCTCTTGTTAGCCCTGAGGGCTTGTGCTTAAAGCATTTGGTCTCTGATTAGTAACCAAATGACAAAAGCCTCCTATTAGTCTTGTTGAGACTCCTTTCTGCTGGAGGAGTGTGTGGATAGACTGTGAAGCGAAGCCTGGAGAAGTAGAAGCTGTGACTCTCTCTGGCTCCTGGACTCTTCCCAACCTCTGATCAGAGAGGAAGCCGACTCAGCCCTTTCTGTGTATTTCACGAGGGACAGTCAGTGTGTAGGTCGTTCAACTTTAAATTTCTTCCCAGCCTTATCTTTAAACACCCATGTAAATTGACATTACATTCTTCTTAAAATATACAAATAATGGCTTGCATGGCTTCCCACGAAGTCAAGTTGATGGACCATTTTTATTCTGTGGCTTTACCTGCCTTCTAGTACACTGCTAGTTTTAGAAGCACAGAGCCACGTTCAGCTTGTCTTAGGTTCAGTGCCCCAGAAGCAGACCCAGATACAAGTGCGAGTAGTTTATTTGGGAGGTGATCCCCAGAAGCACTGGTGAGAGAGTGGGCAAGAGAAGAAACAGGGAAGGGAAGGAAGCCACTACAGCTTGTGATCATGAACAGGTTAGCTCTGTGGGCAACTGGGGCTCAGTCCTGCTGAGGACTTCTAGGAGACTGTGTGGCAGCGATTCTCAAACTTTGCTGCACAATAGACTCACCTGGGGAGCTTCCGGAACTCCTGTTGTTCAGAATCCCTGGATAGCAGGAGTCAGGACACCGGAGCATTTTAAACTCCCCTGGTGATTCCAACGCATAGTCAAGGCTGAGAGACTGTACCTCCGAGTTGAGTTATCCCCTCAAGCTTCAGGAAGCTGGGGTGTTTCCCTACCAACTCCAGTTCATCACGGGTTGAGGGCTGCTCCTGGTGACACTAACACCCAAGCGTTTCTGGCCTGTGGAAAGCCAAAGCATGCCAGGGAATGGTGACTGCTCAGGCGATGTGGGCCAGCAGTATCAGCTACACAATTAGCTGGATATGATATCAAATCCTGGCTTTGTTCTACCACTCACAGAGCAGTTTTAATCGAGTCATTTAAGCTCTTTAAGCCTCAGTTTCCTCGTGTGTAATAACTTCTTTGTCCAAGCTGTAAGGATTAGGTATAATATATGGAAAGCACTCAGCATACAGTGGATTCCTAATAGATCGTTGTTTTAAACCCAGCCAAACATGAGTGAAGAACTAAGAACTCTCCTTGTAAAATCAGGCTCCCCATATTATCATGGGCAATAAACACATTTGAATCTGAATTGTCCAGTTGGACCATCTAAGTTGTTTGGTTACATGGAGTAATTCCTTAGAAATTAAGCAAATATGTGGACATTCCCTAAACTATATGGGTAATATATTTGTTGATAAGGGCCTCAGACAGTTCTGTATGGGAATAATTTTAATAAATAAGAGTTCATTATGCTGGTAAAAATAAGTGAATTAGCAAATAAAGGAGGGTCAGGGAAGCACCAGTGATAATAGAACCAAGGATTGTGATTAATCCAGTTCAGTGCACCTGAGATTGGAAGAAAACAATGTAAAATAATTAATAGTAATTATTAGAAAAAAAGTGCTCTGTTTAATTAGATTTTGTGCTTCTTGTCAAATTCCACTGTTGAAAACCTTTGTGAAGATGAGCCCCCTTTCCCACTTTAGATGAGTGCCCATAATGGAGTTTTTCTGGAGCAGTCATTCTGGAAAATCTACTTGCCAGTGCTCTGCCCTGGACAGGCAAGTTTTCTGTCTTCTCTACTGCTCCCCTGGCCTTGAGTGTTTTAGAGGGAAAAGTGGTTTGTAAATGTTTGTGGGATGAGAGTGAATCTGGCTGCTGTTGATTTCAGGGCTGGTGGTGGCACTGGCAGGCTGGCTGGGTCTCCCCGGCCTCTCACCTGCCTGGTTGAGCATCTTTTCCTTCCCATGGGAGACAGAGACCTTTCCTTGGCCAAGGTGACCTCACCTCTGCTTCCCAACAGGCTAAAGGCCAGGTGTTCTGTGGCCAAAAGCAATCATTGGGGCTTTTCCTGATCTGCCAAAATCAAGTTAATGGGTAACTTTTATACATTAGAGGAATTTTCTCCATGTTCTTTTCCCTGCTCTCACTTGCCATTACTGCTGTTATTGCTGCTACTACTAGTGACAGCTAATACTGAGATGTTACTGTGTGCCAGGCATTGTGATCTATTTAACTCTCACGATAACCTTAGTTATTATATAGACAAGGAAACTGAGGTTCAGAGAGGCGAAGTGATGTGCTTACGTTTCTATCACAAATAAGAGGCATGACGAGGACGTGAACCCAAAAATATAACCTTAGAGCCCAGCTAGCATCTTTAAACCACAGTTAATGGCATCTGAGCACAAAATTGCATATTATGTTAGTTAAGATTTATTTACCAGCAGCTCAGAGAACACCATGATTTTCAGGTTTTCTACCCTGTAAGCACATCGAAGAGTCTAGAAAAAAGGATCATGGTTCCTGGATGCTGGAAAAGGGAGGATATTTTAAAACTAAGGTATTAAAAATGAAGTAGGGGTTCCCTCTCAATTCTCTTACTCAGCCCTGAAGCTGAGACAGAGGAGAGATGAAATGTGGATCCTCTCCCTGCTCGAGCATGAGTTTAGTGAGTCAAGTTCCAGCTAAGGGCAAGTACAAGAACACAAAATCCTTTTGCTAATGTCTCCCTAAAGAAGGCGCAGATGAAAGGCCTCATCAAAGCCTCTGAAACCACCAAAGCTGTTTGCCAGCAAAGAGATAAATCAGAAAGGTTTGAGATCTGGTTTGAATTTAATAATTACAAATGACTAATCAGGGGCCATTTGCTGTCAAGTCGGGAGCTGCACTCCCTCCATCAGTGCATTTTTGCTGCTCTGGTCACTTGGTTATTAAATAGAAAAGCCCTGTGATTAAATCACAGGGCTGTTCCGACACTAATCAGTTCAATCTCAGCCATTTAAAATTAAGTCAGGCCTTGCACTTGCCCTGTCTTTGTTTCAGAAGTGGGAACAACACACTGCAAACGTGACTGAAGGTATCCAGAGAGCATCCATTTATAACCCTGTGTGATGTGGGTAGCTAGAGGAGGGTCAGGCTGCATCCCACGTCTCTTATCCATCATCCTGCAGGATCCCCCATCTCTAATACCACACCCGCCCCTTGCCTGCCTCTCAACGTAACTACAAAGCAGCAATGACAATAGTAGTAATAGTAATTATGGTAATAACCACGGTAGCAATAATAATTATCATTTTTTTTATCTCTTGCCATATGCCCAGCCCTGTTCTAAATATTTTTTTCTGCTTTAATCCTTCAAATAACCCTATGATGAAGAAATCAAAGTTTACAGAAATATTTTATAGACACTTACATATCTCACACACCTGGAACCTGCCTGGCACGTAGTAGATCCTAGATAAATATTTGTGAGTGAATGAAGGGATAGAGAGCAACTTGCCCAAGGTCACACCAAGGAGAAATGATTGAGCTGGATTCTGAACTCAGGTCTGTCTCGTTTAAGCTCTTTATTTCTTTGAGGTATGTAGTAAATGCCTTGTGAGCCTTTTTATACTGTTGTAAGACACACATTGTTTTAAATAAATATTTAAATTTATTTTATACTATTTATTATATTAATTTAAGTAAAACACACTTTGTTTTAAAACAATATTAAAAAAGAAATAGCACTGGATGGCAGGAGGATCAGTGGGATTCCAGGGAACCAGGAACCAGGCTGGCGTAGAGAGAACTTCCCTCTCCAGCATTTACTGATTTTGTGACCGTGAGCAAGTCACTAAAGCCTTCCTAGGCTTCAGTGTTCTTCTCTGTACAAATGAACACCACCATGCTTACTTAGGCTGGGCTAAGGAGAAGCTAAAAAGGAACAATCCTTTAAACAGTGAGCACAGTGCTTGACTCATAGCAGACACCCAGCTCCAGCATCCACTTCCCTCCACCTGTATATTGGAAGGTGATTCTCCTTTGATTCTAAGACTCAAAACCTCAAAGGAGGGCTTCCCTGGTGGCGCAGTGGTTGAGGGTCCGCCTGCCGATGCAGGGGACACCGGTTCGTGCCCTGGTCTGGGAGGATCCCGCATGCCACGGAGCAGCTGGGCCCGTGAGCCATGGCCACTGAGCCTGCGCATCCTGAGCCTACGCTCCGCAACGGGAGAGACCACAACAGTGAGAGGCCCGCGTACTGCAAAAAAACAAAACAAACTCAAAGGATCCCAAGATTTAGGTCTAGAGGGAATGGAACCTGAGCCTAGTAGGAATAAGGATAGGTTTGGACCCAGGTCCAGCTCTTCTGCAAATCCATCAGCTGAAGACAGGTAGGGTCAGTTCTCTTTGCAGAAAACCTTACCCAGAACCACAGAAAAAGTAATTGTTCCCGGACCATTTACTAATGAGATTTATTTATTTTTAAATTTAATTTTTTATTTTTGTCTGCATAGGGTCTTCATTGCTGCTCGCGGGCTTTCTCTAGTTGCAGTGAGCCAGGGCTACTCTTTGTTGTGGTGCGTGGGCTTCTCATTGCGGTGGGTTCTCTTTTTGCAGAGCACGGGCTTCAGTAGTTGTGGCTCATGGGCTCTAGAGCACAGGCTCAATACTTGTGGTGTGCGGGCTTCGTTGCTTCACGGCATGTGGGCTCTTCCCAGACCAGGGATCAGACCCATGTCCCCTGCATTGGCAAGTAGATTCTTAACCACTGTGCCACCAGGGAAGTCCTACTGATGAGATTTAGATGTCTGCCTTGCGCTGTCAGGAGCTAGGCAAGCCTAAAAGGAGATAGTCATAGAGTGGCCTGGAGAACAATGGTGCATTGTGAAAGTGCATGGTGTCACCAGTAATGAGTCTCAGACAGAGTCCACCTCATCCATCCAGAGACACCTGTATCTCCATCAGAACTCATATCCACATATACAGAAGACTTTGCCCTGTGGCAAATTAACAAAGAGCCTCCTGGTTGTTTTTTGATCCAAGAAGCATAAGAAGGTTTTTCCAGCACCTAAGCACTTCTAGAAAGTGTCTCCATCAAATATTAAACCCACGGGGCTAAGGAATCAGATGGTACACTCACACCCTTTGTTCCCATACATTCCCCTCTGTAACTGCCTTTCCTCCCTGCCTCAGATAGGTGTTCAGACAAAGGGTTCAGGTGCCCATTAAGTTCATTTATGGTTTGGTTCAGCAGGCTGTTTCATTTCAGTCGAGGTATTAAATCCTGGATTCCTTGCTCCTAAAGCACAGAGGCTGAGTGCTAATGCTGTTTGTTGTTCAGGGCAGTGCATGGATGCTGCCTAGTCATGGGTGTGCCTCACCCTTGAACAGACATTCCTTCTCATAGGAGGAGTGGAAATCACCAGTATCCCACTTGGACCAATGTCTGAACAGCTATAATTGTTTTTTAACGTGTCTATATATTTTAAGGAAAATAAATTCCCCTGCTGGTAAGGAAAAACTCTCTTATTTGAAAAGCAAAAATCATAGCTTGAACTTGTATGTTTTGAGTCTCCAAGGAAATTTGAGGTTGAAGAATTTCAGCCTTCAGTGATCTTTGCTTTTGAGGTTTTGATTTAATTTTGGCAGCCAGGTGGTTAGCGGAAGGGGAGGGTGTCACCTCAAGAACACTGGCCTCCTTTATTTATTCTTTTTTTAGTCACTCATTCAGAAATTATTCATTGACCTACTGCTCAGCACTGGGCACTTGGGTTTAAAGTTATGTGCCCAAATCAGAGAGCCCAGACTACAGCACAGTCACTGAGCTCACCCAAGGCGCTTTGTTTTTCCTGGTTGAAAGAGAAGTAGACTGTGCATACACTTCAGTAAATTTGACAAGAATAACATGGTGGGTCTGTGGGTCTTCAAATAGGCTGAGAACCCATGAAACCAAGTATGTAAATGCAGGTGTTTCACACACAGTGTCCTTCCTGTCTAGGAACTCCCCCAGGTCATCTGTCCATGGCTTCTGATGTACAGAGGAAGGGCTGTGCTGGGCTGGCAGAATGGGTGCCTGTTTGGTTTCCTCCATTCCTTCTCCCTGTGCTCCCCTCCCTGAAGTTGGGTAATTGGTAAGGAAGACAAGCTTCTCAAAGGGAGCAGGGGGCTTCCCTGGTGGCGCAGTGGTTGAGAGTCCACCTGCTGATGCAGGGGACACGGGTTCGTGCCCCGGTCCGGGAAGATCCCACATGCCCCGGAGCGGCTGGGCCCGTGAGCCATGGCCATTGAGCCTGCACATCCGGAGCATGTGCTCCGCCACAGGAGAGGCCACAGCAGTGAGAGACCTGCGTACCACCAAAAAAAAATAAATAAACAAAAAATAAAAAAAGAGGGAGCAGGGCCAAGGGCATCAACATCAACAACAACAAAAATCAAGAAATACTCTTCTGGGGAAGTTGGCTAGGCACCAGGTACTGTACTGGGTTCTGGGAATGTGATCATGACAGACTATATCCTGCCTTCATGTGCTTACATCTCATTAGAAGGTCAACCAAAAACCAGAAAACAAAAAATTAAATTATCTCTGTAAAGCGGGTCTCCCTTGCTAGTCTCTGTCTCAGCATATTATCTGACTCATTCACAGCAGAGATCACAATCTGTAATTATTTTGTTTTCTTTTTATTCCCAGTTAGAGGGCAGGGAGCATGCCTGGCTTGTGCACTGCTGGATCCCGGGACCCAGAGCAGGGCCCTGCACATCAGAGGTGCTCGGTAAACATGGAGCAAAAGAGCAAAAACTAAGTGACACTGTGAAATGTTTGCCTGGGCCCAAAGTTTAAACTTCAGGCTCCTTCTGTGTTGCTGGCCATGATCAGTCACCACCCGATGTAATGGGAATTGAAAAGAAAATCCACTTTGATAATCCATGCAGATTATATTTTACAAAATATGTGGGTTTCTTAAGGAGATCATTCTATCCCAGATTAACTGGCTGTGGTTTAATTTAAAAGGCCACTAGAGGACTTTTGTCTTCTGGATTTGACACTTGGAGTGCCTGGAAACATCTGGGGTTAGTGCTTAGGAGGCTGCATTCAAGCCCTGGGTGATGTATTGAGTTGGTCCCAAGAGAGCTGAGTGCCCGTGAGGGAAAGAGCCTCTCTTAGTGTCCCCTTTCCTTCACCAGCGTGGGCCTCTTGGGGTAACAGGCTACTATTAACATGTCATGTTGGCAAAATCATTGAGCGCTTGAAATGGAATTGTAGCATCATAAAATTCCATAATCTGACAATACCAGGTAGCGGTTTTCATCTTTATAGCTTACAGTTTGGGTAATATGTAATGGAAGCCACCATTTATTGTGCCCCTACTATGTGCCAGCCCTCATTCCAGGTGCCATATACACATCATCTATGATCCTCAGGACAGCCGGACCTGGTGGGCGTTATTTCCACTTTACACGTAACATCCCAGAGCCTCTGCCCTCTCATGGGATTTTCCAAGATTCCAGGTATAATTCTGGAGCCTCTCAAGGCAAGAGAAGCCAGACTCAGGAAAGAGTACAGGTTATCCTGGACGGCAGGTCACCAACGCAACTGTTGCCCACTTTTCTACCCCAGCACATGTTACTAATTGACGGCAGCCTTCTCTCATTTGCTATGCTGTGGAATCCTTCTCAGTACAGCACTCCAGGCATATGCTACCAGACATTTCCGGATGTCCAATGAGTTGTAACCTATTTGCCAACCATGCTTTAAATGGTGTGTGTGTGTGTGTGTGTGTGTGTGTGTGTGTGTGTTTGTGAAGGGTTTTGTCCTAGGAATTAGAATCCTGGACTCAGAGTGTTACACTGTAGCCATGTAACTTGGAACAGATTGCTTATCTCTTCTGACCTCAGTTTATTTATCCATAGAATGGGAACCATCCCTTGCCATACATGCCTCCAAAAGTCACCCTATAAATATAAGCCAGTGACTTGGCTTCAGAGACAGCACAGTGCTGCTTTTCATTGTAACTGGATGATGAGTCAGTATGGGTCATGTCCCTATACAAACATCCTCAAAAATGGCAAGCGGCTCTCAGCATCTTCTCCTCCCAGAGCCCCTGAGCAGAGAATTTGACTCCCTAAAAATCACATGGTGAACTTGTTAATGAAGATTCTTGGACACTGTCTCAGAATGGCTGATTGAGGATCTTGGCTCCTGGCATTGGATCTCTAAACTGTTACACTGCTCAAGTGGAATAATATATAGGATCTAGCATTCCATACTCTGGATAGAACCATGTTCACCTTTGGGATTTTAAATGTCTATGTAGCTGATGACAGAAAAAGAGGCCCCAATCTCCTCCACATCTGTGTCTGACAAACTCTTATTCATCCTTCAGACCTATTCAAATGCCTTCTCCTCTAAGAAGATATCCCCAGATCCCACTAAGACCAAACTAATTACTCCCTCACTGTGCTTCCAGAGTCCTCCAACCCACATTCTGAGCACCTACTATGTACCAGGCACTCTGCTAAGTTCTAAAATGCATTACTGTATTTACTCCTCCCCCTCAGAGAATAAAAGCTAACGTTATCACTTCCACCTTAGAGTTGAGAAAGGGTGACTCAGACAAGTGAAGTGACCTTCCCTAGGATAACTGGATCTTACTGCATTATAATCACATCAGAGTCTGTGTCTTCTACATGAATGTGAGTTCCTTAACTGTGGAAGTTGCTGATCTTGGCATTCCTGGGAGCAAACACAGGACTTAGCACATAACAGATGCTCAACAAATTTTTGTTGATGTGAAGAGATAATAGAACAATTCTAGTGAGACAGACGAGGACAGCTCTGGTTGCTTTCCAGTCTCTGCCTGTGTTCACACTCATCATCTGATAGAGGAGGAAGAGGAGGAGATGGTGGACTTCTTTGGGGGTTGAAGACTCCAGATATCTCTGGATTCCACTGTAACCTCATACCAGTAATTCTGGTCCTTTGGTAGCTTTAGCAAGTCACAAATTTAGGGACTCGAGAAATACTTGCCTGATTGATTAAGCTGGGGATATAGAAGAGAGGTAAATGTATCTTTGAAGAGCTTTATTGTGTCTGTGGATGGAGTTTCTTTTCTTTTTATAAAGAGGATAATGTATTTTCCCTACCCAACCTCATTGACTTCCTTGGTCATAAGTTCATTTCAAATATAATTTTCTTCAGTTCAAATAATGACTTTTTTGAATCTTGGTGTTTATGGCTAGAACATAGGAAGGTTGGAGAAGATGTCTAAGGTTCTTTCCAGCATTCTGGTTCTGTGATTACATCAGCACCCTGGACGATTAGAACAAATTTAAATTACCCAAGTATAAAGCAGCTCTAAAAATGGAATATCTTTAAGTGAATTAGATTTTCTTTCCAGTCTAATCTCTTCTTCCAAGTTAAAAAAATCTGAACTTTGTGTCTAAATTTCTAAGCCTTGATATACAGAGACATTTAGAAAAATAAAAAAAGGAAATTTAAAGAGAAACAAACTGTAGCAGTATGAATAAGAACAATAATGCAAACCAATTATCCTAGAGCTTAATAGTTTCCCGTAATTTCTTAGGCTTTCTTAGAACTATTCATTTACATAGCTTGGTTAAAGGTTTTGCATAACATGGTAGAAATGATAAGGATAACATGTGCTATTTGATGGCATTTTTTTCTTTCCTTAAAGCCATAATCCTTGTTTACATTTGAACTTTGTTTTATCGTTTGTTTCACAGCGAAAACGGAAGCAGAGCGCCCAGGATGAAGATGCCATTAGCCTTTGTAGTCTCGATATAAGTGTAAGTACAGTCCTTCCTGTGTCCCTGCCATGAGAATACTTTTCATCTCTGAATGTATTTGTTAATATGCTGTGTGCTCTAAGTGGGCTTCCAGGATCCAACTGTGGAAGTTGCAACCTGGGAGGAAACTCTCTTTAAAAAAACATTTCATTTTACTGGAGAAAGCTGTGTTGCCAACTTAAACTTCAAAGCCAAACTGTTTATTGCCTGTGTCTTTTCTCTCATAAAATGAATCATGAAGTCAGTACATCTGTGTAGAATCTAGATAAATGCTTCTGTGCCATGTTAGAGGCTTGGTCCAGAAGATGGACTAGATGTTTGTCCCCTTTGGGGGGAGTTGGCAGGTTGGCCCAATTCAGGCATCTGGTGGCTCAAAGGCCAGAAGAAGTCTCTAGCAACATGGCTGAGGGAGTGGCTTTGGATTCAACAGCTCTTAGTTTGAATCAAGATTCTATACTTAACAATTGTGTGACCCCTATCCTCACCTCTGTTTCCTCATCTGGAGAAGACTTAACCTAACAGGATTGTTGAGAGGATCAAACAAAACAATAAAAGTGAGACTACCAAGCACATTGCCTGGTACATACTAGGCACCCACCAAATGTTAACCTCATTGTGTTTTCCTTTAAAAGCAGAAGTTTGCAAGAGATGTTTAAGTGACCTGGTAGTTGTGTGCTAGTGATGATTGAGGTTAAAAGCTTTCTTGGATTTTTCAGGCCCACATCCTTGGATGCTTAATTTTAGTAGCTTTCTTTGCATGGCCTCCTTGTCTCCCTACTGACACGATTGAGAAGCCTACCTGAGCTTCTGATGGTCCCATCATCCAGGGGCTGGGGGAACCCTCCCTAGGCTCCCCATGTCTATTCATCTTTCACACTCCCTTGAAGTTTAATCATTGTGCACAGTGTATCCATCTAACATTAGGCCCTGGTCTTTCTCCTCTACAGAGGCCACAGAAGTCATTGTTGTGAGATGAGGCTTCTATGCTAAGAATTGAAAACTGGGTCGTTGTCCTGGCTGTGCCTATAACTAATGATGTAACCTTGGAAGTCACTTTCTCTCTCTGGGCCTCATCTGTTAAAAAGATAGATTTGAGATCAAGTCTTCTAAAACCATTGTGAAAATTTGAAACTTCATTGAACACAGATTATTGGGTTCTCATCTGATGACATTTATTTACCAATATAACAGTACTCTCTTAGTTATTTTTAATTGTGGCAGAGTTTTCTGTGATGCAGACAGCCATCATGGAGTGAGCCTGAGCTAGCATTAATGTACTTGCACATCTTTATTTTACCCTATGGTGTTTGTTCCAGTGTTTAGACCATCAGGTTGATGGAGTTGGACCAGTTATTAGGTTGCCATGGTAACAGGACAAAAAAGATGATGGTCTTCTGGGTTTTACTTTACTCACTGAATGTTTTATTGTTGACAAGTGAAGTCTTTGGAACTTCCCTTATTGGCAACAACTTTTTGGTGTTTGAATGTTTTCAATTTTGTGGCAATTATTAGAATCATTGATGTTCAGAATATATAGAGCCCTTAGCCATCATGTTGTCCAATCCCCGCACTTTGAAAATGAAGAAGTAGAAACCCAGGGAGGTGTAGTGATTTAATAAGATCTTAATCTAGGTCATTTCTAAGATCATGCCTATTATACACTTTTCCTCAACTATGTTTATTTTTCAGGGAAACATGTCTCTAGAAGCTTTATTCAAAGAACCACTAAACTCTCTTATATGAAAGGATTATTTGCAACCACTTGTTGTGATATGGTTTTTGTGCTGATTGGCATCCATGACCTTGCCTTCTCGTCAAAGTCATCTAAGCTCATGTAATGAATAATTTGATGTCTTTTCTCCTTATGCAGCTGTGGAAGGTATTTCTCTCTCTCTTTTTCTCTCCCTCTCTCTGTCCTTCTCTCTCTCTCTCTCTCCCTCTGTCTCTCTAACCAACTCATATCATGTTTTGTCACAGTTAAGACACTTTTATGGAAAAGAAGTCTGCCTTTGTGCTCAAGGAGTCAGCTATGGCCAAACTCCTTTCTGATTTGCATGACATTTTCCCTGAATCTTGGCAAATAGATTCCAGAACTGGGGCAGAGTTTCCTCCAAATATTGTCACATAGTATTATAATCATTATAAAACTTAGAAGAATCCTAGAAGTTGTTGGAGGACATGAAAAATGGTGTTTTGCAGTTTTACTGACAATCCAAGCTGTATGGAGATGACAGGATGTGTGACATATCCAAATGTAGCCATGGAGGAAGTGTCACTAATTTTCAGTGCCTTGCACGTAACAGGCACTCAGTAGAGATGACTTGAATTGAATGAAGTAGTGGGTGGAACCACTCACGAGAAGATTGTAGCCATAAAGGCTACAATGTCTAAATAAATATCTGAGTCCAATAAATTAACTTCTCTAATAGATAAATGGCTTTGTAGTCTCCCTAAAGGTGCTTTTAAATGGTGATATTCAGTAGTCACGGCCCCTTAACTAACCAGCAGCATTAATGAAGAGTTGTTTTGAGCCTGTTTCTATGTGTAGTGGAGAGTATCTGAAAAAAAGGTGGGTTCCAATGGATGACTTATACTGGAGGATGTGAGGGTTTGGGAAAGTAATATTAGTAACGCTCAATTTTGATTCCACTTAATAAGTGGAAAGATGTTCACCATATGTGTGCTTTGAACAAGAAGTTGCTAGATGGGGGACAGGGGTCTTTGGGGGATCATGGTCAGGTTTCCATTGAGTCCTAGCCCCATGCTGCACAGTGAGCTCTTGGTAAATACTTATTGGTTGATGAATTTTAACAAAAACAAAACAAAAACCAAAAAAACCAGTGAGCCTTCCTAATGTGTATGTGGAATTCAACACACATACCCCCCTTAAAGAACTATATCTGTGACATAAAGTTGGGAAATGTTAGCACAGAAACTTTCCCCCTTTGATTAAAAAGCATATATAGGTGTCTGAGTGATGATAACACCAAACATTCCCATTAACATCTTGCTTTATTTTAAGGCGTCAGATGACAATTCTGATAGGTACCTGGAAGGGAGTTTTCCTTCTAAACTCCTCTGCAACCTCCTATTGAACTTGGGCTTAGAGACCAAACAGGAGTGGGTTAGCTAAGGAAAGAGCTTATCTTTACAGAACGGGGATCCTCAATTGTTTGGGGTGGGGGTTGTTATGGACTCTTTTGAGAATCTGGTGATAGCACTGGGCTCCAGAAAATTTTGCAGGATTGATGTGTGACGTCATGGGCCCCAGGGACCCCAGCCAAGACCCCACGTTAGGAGTTCCTCTTAAAAAGGAAATTGGAAGGGTCTTAAGGCATGGTGACGTATCTCCACAGAATTATTATCCCACCCTCCACCTCCAGCACTTGGCGAAAAATGAATTGTGGCTGGAGAGTCCATACTAGTTGACAATATAATTGGTGTCTATTTTTTCCCACCACTTTATCCAATCCACTGGCTGAGCCCCCAGCTTCCTGGCAGGATAGAACACAAACTATTCCAGGGGGAAAAAAAAAAAGCAAACTATATTTTTGAGTACTTTTGAAAACAACTTGCAGAGTGGAGAGTGCTCCCAGCAGCCGCCTACAAATCTCCTCTCACATCAGAGGATATGAGTGGGATGGTTTCAGGGACATCGCTTCCCCCACAGCACTTTTCCAGTTTAAATTCTAGTGGGTGAGAGATGCCTGAGGGAAGAGCTGGGTTTCATGTTCCCTCAAGAAAGGCCCTTGGCAGAGGAGCCAGGTGTGCCCCTGATGCAGGGCACTGCTTAGCACCAAGCATCCTTTATCAAAAAACATATGAGTTTTGGTGTGGGAGTAAAAATAGTTTCCCATGAAGAAACAACGTAAAAGATAAAAAGGAATATGTGTTCTCTGTAGAAAATTTGGAAAATGTGAACAATAGCATTCACTGATACTCTCACCTCAAAAGTAGTGGCTACATTTTGATGTATCACCTTCCTGACATTATACACACACTCACTTAAAACTTTTTCATTATGAAATATTGCAGACATACAAAATGGTATAAAGGATAATGTAAAATTCCATGTAGCTACCAAGAAATATGCCCTTAACAACAACGCCACAGGCCCTTGTAAACCCCTTTCTCTGCTGAGTTTAATGTTTATTGTTACCCTCACTGTCTATAAACTTGCTACGTACATGTATCCCTAAATGACACATATATTTTCAACTGACTTTTAAAGTTTATATAAGCACACAATTTTAAGAAATTGATATCATAGCACATATTAATTTATTCCTGTATTTTCCATTTACTATATTGAGATCGTGTCACCACATCCTGAAATATTCTTCAAGAACATTATTTTAAGTAACCAACTTTGTCAAATGGATGCATCAGATTTATTTAACCAGTCCTTCCGTGGATATTTAAATGTTACAATTTTTCACTATTATAAATAACACTGTTGGGCATCCAAGAATATCTTTGTGTGATCTTTTATCAGTAGGATAAAATATAAAATTCCTGGCTAAAAAAGAATTAATCTTTTTTAAACCTGTGAACAGGTTTATACCCCTTCTGGCAGTGAAAGGTGGAAATGCAGTTCAGAGCAGCTGAGTGTCTTGTACGGAAACTCAGAATGGGGGATTGTTTTCAGTTTTCTCCCCCACATCACTCTTGCAACTGTATTGCCGGTCCCTTGCTGAGTGTAACTTTATATGGGACATTTGCTTACACCCCCTCTTTAGGAGGAGCCCCTTCTGTTGCCCCTGGCAGAGCCCAGGCCTTGCTTGTGCTTTCCAGTTACTTACTCTGTTATATGGACGCTCAAAGCGCAAGAGTTGATATACTGATAGAGGGGGAAGCTTTCCTGTCTCGATGAAGCTAAATGACATTTCATTGCTAGGATATGTTAAACTAGACATGGAACAGCAGCAGGATTATATTATCTCTGCTCAGCAGAGTCCAGATAATTAAAAAAGATACCATTTCTGTGGTTTTGTTTCTCTTGGTCTGTCCTGGAACTTGCTAACTGGGGAGATTAACCTTGCCCTGGCCAGCGTGAGGTCTTGATGAATTATGTGGGAGATTTTAATAATGCTCTTATCGCCGAGGAGACCAGGCCTGCCCCTGAGACTAGGTTGTCAGTAGCACATACCTGTGTTTAACCTGATGGCATTTTTTCTATTTGGGATTTATGATCTGCTCTTGCTGCCTACGAAATTATTTGGGCCTAAGGTAGTAGAGACCCTATGTTGAGTCCCAACCCAAGTCTCTGATGGCAGATGTGCTTATTGTTGACACAGTCACATTTTATCATGCCTTTGGCCTAATTGATTAGGTTGTGGACTGTAATCATTTCGCTGTGTACTCACTGTGGTCTTTTCTCTGTGATCCACCTCTTGAAAAGCACAGTGACAAAAAAATTCCAAGGAGCTTCAGGACACACTCTCAGAAGTTAATGATGTAACAAAGTGTCCATCATCGTTTATTGCTCCCCTTCAGTGACTCCGATGGGGCCCATGATTATTGAGGGCTCCTGTGTTCTGAGAATACCTATTTGTTTGAATTTGTTATCAGAATTACAAACTTTGGAGCTTAGAGACTAAACATCAGTCTGTACCTCAATTTCCTCACCTATAAACTGAAGTCGTAGCAGTGCCTTGCCTTGGAGTTGTAAGGATTAAAATGAGTTAATTCATGTAAAGCACTTAGTACCTGGCCCCTGGGTAAGCACAAAACATACTAGCTATTGTTGCTGTTGATTTCATAATACCAAATTGATTTTATGGTTAAATTTGAGGGTGTTTATTGTTGGTACCAGTGTCCCATACATAGAACTGATTATGAAATTTTAAAAAAACCACCAGGATATAAAGAGATGTATATGAGGAGTTTTATTACAGCATTTTTAAATAATAGCCAAAAGCTGGAAACAGCATGAACGACCAGATTATATAGAGACTTGTAAATATATTACAAAATGTAAGTGTAAAACACAATTACAGAGCGCATTACTATATAAATTATGCCTCTAGATTTATATATATATTTGTCCCCATGAAAGAATAAGCATGGAAGAACATACAGTACATTGTGGATAGTGGTTACGTTGGGAGAATGGGATTATAGGAAGGGGTGGTTGAGTTCCAGGTGTTCTTAACCTTTCGCATGTTGTGAAACCTATGAACCTTCCCACCCTCGAGACTATTTATATGTGCTTAAATTAAAATACATAAGATTAGAACAAAACCCAGTTGTACTGAAATACAGTTATCAAAATATTTAAAAACAAATTTGTGGTAAGAGTTGCATGTGTGCTTCTTAATTAATGCATTAAGTAACAAGATCGATCTGGCAACAAATCTAATAATTAATATACCTTCCATGAGATGATAAGAGTAAATGATATTTTGAAATGCCCATGCCATCCACACTGTGATTTGAAAACATAGTGATTTCCGTGGTGACAAAGTCACAGGTCTGCTAATGCTTCTGTGATTTGTGGTCTCCACTCATACTTGGAAGGAAATGCTACATTTTGCTTGTTAGTAAAACTGAAGATGTGTTTTTTTCCATCCAAGCTCACTGAATTGAATCCATGGACTCTGGAAGATTTTAGATTAAGAATCCCTGTTTAAGATACTCAATCTGTTATGATAAGCTTTGTATTGTATTACTTTAGTAATTCAAATGTCTAAAATTTAAAAAAAATACAACAAATATAATCGAGTTGACCTGTTAATATACGAGGTTGTTAGTGTTTTAAAAGGGGGAATGTAAAACATTATATAAAAGCAAGGGATGGTGATAATGATGATAATGTTTTTAGGAAGACCTTGCAATAACCGTTAAATCAATTCTCTATACTTGGTGTTTATATTTTCCTTTGAGACCAGCTTGGCTTTTTGAAATAGATGACTTAAATCACTCCAATAGTTTAGTAGAAGATCTTTTGTGCTTTTTCTGCTGTTGGAAAATAATTTTAGGGTAGAAAAATGTTCTTATTTTTAAAAGATGAATACTGAAGTATTTAGATTGTCATGATATCTGTAATTTACTTTTTAAAAAAAATTATTTATTTAATTAATTATTATTATTTTTTGGCTACGTTGGGTCTTCATCGCTGTGCTCAGACTTCTTCTAGTTGCGGTGAGCAGGGGCTACCCTTGGTTGCGGTGCGCAGGCTTCTCATTGCGGTGGCTTCTCGTTGCGGAGCACAGGCTCTAGGCACGCGGGCTTCAGTAGTTGTGGCACGTAGGCTCAGTAGTTGTGGCTCGCAGGCTCTAGAGTGCAGGCTCAGTAGTTGTGGTGCGTGGGCCTAGTTGTTCCGCAGCATGTGGGATCTTCCTGGACCAGGACTCGAACCTATGTCCCCTGCATTGGCAGGCGGATTCTTAACCACTGTGCCACTGGGGAAGCCCTGTAATTTACTTTTGAATACTTTATCATAAGTTATAAAGTGAGTCTTTTTAAAAGAAAAACAAATTATTTTTAATTACACAAGCAACACTGCATATATATTTGCATAATTTAAAAAAAATCAGACAGCAGGGATAGAGCTGACTGCCCCTTAACCAGCCACGGTCCCACTTACCTTCTTAGGTATAATCATGGTTATCAATTTAGTCTCCTCCCAGATATTTAAATATTTTTAGATATATAGATGGATACAGCTATAAAAATTAGCTTGTGATGGCTTTGTAAAGACATGTGTTGTCATTTTTAGTTTTACTCTGCAATTTGCTTTCTTTTTTTCTTTTAAATTGTCTATTTTTTAAGAGCAGTTTTAGGTTCACAGCAAAATTAAGCAGAAAGTACAAAGAATTTCCACATAGCCTCTGCCCCCACATGTGCACAGTCTCCCCCTAATATTGACATCCCCTACCAAAGTGGTACATTGTGACAACTGATGAACTTACATAGACACATCATTATTACCCACAGTCCATAGTTTACATTAGGGTTCACTCAGTGTTGTGCATTCTGTGGGTTTGACAAATGTGTGATGATATATCCACCATTATGGTATCTTACAGAATAGTTTTACGGCCCTAAAGATGCCCTGTGCTCTGCATATTCATCTCCTCCTCTTCCCAGCCCCTGGCAACCACTGATCTTTTTTCCTTTTCCAGAATGTTATACAGTATGTAGCCTTTTCAGACTGGCTTTTTCATGCAGTAATAGCCATTAAGTTTCCTCCATGTCTTTTTGTGGCTTGAGAACTCATTTCTTTTTTTTTAATCACGGAAATAATATTCCATTGTATGGATATACCATGTTTATTTATCCATTCGCCTAGTGAAGGATATGTCTCATTGTATTAGCTGCTGCTTATTTTTGCATAAGACAAATGGGTCATAGTTTATTTTAACGTGATTCTCCATTGAGGAACATTATTCTTGTTTCCAATATTTCCCAGTTACAAACAATGACCATCCTCATATTCCAGAGCAAGTAGTAAGGTAGATGCAAAAAAGTACCTGTGGACACTTCCTATTTTAATGTTAGTGTGAATAATATTAAATTACCATTTTACAGTTTATCTTCTTGTGCAAACAATTAAAAACCAAACTGTTACCAAATGCAGATCTGAACAGGCTGTGAAAATTAGTGGAGAGGGAAACTTATTTTGTCTCCATCATATAGGCTTCATTTATTTATGTGTTTGTTTATTTATTTATTTTTGCCTTATTTATTTTTTTAACATCTTTATTGGAGTATAATTGCTTTACAATGGTGTGTTAGTTTCTGCTTTGTAACAAAGTGAATCAGCTATACATATACATATATCCCTATATCTCATTCATCTTGCGTCTTCCTCCCACACTCCCTATTCCAGACTTCTAGGTGGTCACAAAGCACCGAGCTGATCTCCCTGTGCTATGTGGCTGCTTCCCACTAGTTATCTATTTTACATATGGTATGTATGTCCATGCCACTCTCTCACTTCATCCCAGCTTACCCTTCCCACTCCCCATGTCCTCAAGTCCATTCTCTACATCTGTGTCTTTACTGCTGTCATGCCCATAGGTTCGTCACAACGATTTAAAAAATTTTTTTTAGATTCCATATATATGTGTTAGCATACAGTATTTTTCTCTTTCTGACTTACTTCACTCTGTATGACAGACTCTAGGTCCATCCACCTCACTACAAATAACTCAATTTCACTTCTTTTTATGGCTGAGTAATATTCCATTGTATATACGTGCCACATCTTCTTTATCCATTCATCTGTCGATGGACACTTAGGTTGCTTCCATGTCCTGGCTATTGTAAATAGAGCTGCAATGAACATTGTAGTACATGACTCTTTTTGAATTATGTACTGGGATTTCTGGGTCATATGGTAGTTCTATTTTTAGTTTTTTAAGAAACCTCCATACTGTTCTCCATAGTGGTGGTATCAATTTACATTCCCACCAACAGTGCAAGAGGGTTCCCTTTTCTCCACACCCTCTTCAGCATTTATTGTTCATAGATGTTTTTGATGAAGGCCATTCTGATTGGTGTGAGGTGATACCTCATTGTAGTTTTGATTTGCATTTCTCTAATGATTAGTGATGTTGAGCATCCTTTTATGTGTTTGTTGGCAATCTGTATATCTTCTTTGGAGAAATGTCTATTTAGGTCTTCTGCCCATTTTTGGATTGGGTTGTTTGGTTTTTTGACATTGAGCTACATGAGCTGCTTGTAAATTTTGGAGATTAATCCCTTGTCAGTTTCTTCATTTGCAAATATTTTCTCCCATTCTGAGGGTTGTCTTTTCGTCTTGTTTATGGTTTCCTTTGCTGTGCAAAAGCTTTGAAGTTTCGTTAGGTCCCATTTGTTTATTTTTGTTTTTATTTACATCACTCTAGGATGTGGGTCAAAAAGGATCTTGTTGTGATTTATATCATAGAGTGTTCTGCCTATGTTTTCCTCTAAGAGTTTGATAGTCTCTGACCTTACATTTAGGTCTTTAATCCATTTTGAGTTTATTTTTGTGCCAGTACCATACTGTCTTGATTACTGTAGCTTTGTAGTATAGTCTGAAGTCAGGGAGCCTGATTCCTCCAGCTCCGTCTTTCTTTCTCAAGATTGCTTTTGCTATTCGGGCTCTTTAGTGGTTCCATACAAATTGTGAAATTTTTTGTTCCAGTTCTGTGAAAAATGCCATTGGTAGTTTGATAGGGATTGCATGGAATCTGTAGATTGCTTTGGGTAGTATAGTCATTTTCACAATGTTGATTCTTCCAATCCAAGAACATGGTATATCTCTCCATCTGTTTGTATCATCTTTAATTTCTTTCATCAGTGTCTTATAGTTTTCTGCATACAGGTCTTTTGTCTCCTTAGGTAGGTTTATTCCTAGGTATTTTATTCTTTTTGTTGCAATGGTAAATGGGAGTGCTTCCTTAATTTCTTTTTCAGAATTTTCATTATTAACGTATAGAAATACAAGAGGTTTCTGTGCATTAATTTTGTATACTGCTACATTCCCAAATTCATTGATTAGCTGTAGTAGTTTTCTGGTAGCATCTTGAGGAGTCTCTATGTATAGTATCATGTCATTTGCAAACAGTGACAGTTGTACTTCTTCTTTTCTGATTTGGATTCCTTTTATTTCTTTTTCTTCTCTGATTGCTGTGGCTAAAACTTCCAAAACTATATTGAATAATAGTGGGGAGAGTGGACAACCTTGTGTTTTTCTTGATCTTAGAGGAAATGGTTTCAGTTTTTCACCATGGAGAATGATGTTGACTGTGGGTGTGTCATATATGGCCTTTATTATGTTGAGGTAAGTTCCCTCTGTGCCTACTTTCTGGAGGTTTTTTATCATAAATAGGTGTTGAATTTTGTCAAAAGCTTTTTCTGCATCTTTTGAGATGATCATATGGTTTTTCTCCTTCAATTTGTTCATATGGTTTATCACATTGATTGATTTGTGTGTACTGAAGAATCCTTGCATTCCTGGGATAAACCCCACTTGATCATGGTATATGATCGTTTTATTGTGCAGTCGTATTCTGTTCGCGAGTATTTCGTTAAGGATTTTTGCATTTATGTTCATCAGTGATATTGGCCTGTAGTTTTCTTTCTTTGTGACATCTTTGTCTGGTTTTGGTATTAGGGTGATGGTGGCCTCGTAGAAAGAGTTTGGGAGTGTTCCTCCCTCTGCTATATTTTGGAAGAGTTTGAGAAGGATAGGTGTTAGCTCTTGTCTAAATGTTTGATAGAATTTGCCTGTGAAGCCATCTGTTCCTGGGCTTTTGTTTGTTGGAAGATTTTTAATCACAATCTCAATTTCAGTGCTTGTGATTGGTCTGTGTATATTTTCTGTTTATTCCTGTTTCAGTCTCGGAAGGTTGTACTTTTCTAAGAATTTGTCCATTTCTTCCAGGTTGTCCATTTTATTGGCATATAGTTGCTTGCAGTAATCTCTCATGATCGTTTGTATTTCTGCAGTGTCATTTGTTACTTCTTTTTCATTTCTAATTCTATTGATTTGAGTCTTCTCCCTTTTTTTCTTGATGAGTCTGGCTAGTGGTTTATCAATTTTATCTTCTCAAAGAACAGCTTTTAGTTTTATTGACCTTTGCTACTGTTTCCTTCATTTATTTCTATTTTCATTTATTTCTGATCTGACCTTTATGATTTTTTCCTTCTGCTAACTTTGGGGTTTTTTTGTTCCTCTTTCTCTAATTTCTTTAGGTGTAAGGTTAGGTTGTTTATGTGAGATGTTTCTTGTTTCTTGAGGTAGGATTGTATTGCTCTAAACTTCCCTTTTTAAGGTATTATCGATATGTGTGTTCCTATTACCATTTTCTTAATTGTTTTGGGTTTGTTATTGTAGGTGTTTTCCTTCTCTTGTGTTTTCTGCTTAGAGAAGTTCCTTTAGCATTTGTTGTAAAGCTGGTTTGGTGGTGCTGAATTATCTTAGCTTTTGCTTGTCTGTAAAGGTTTTAATTTCTCTGTCGAATCTGAATGAGATCCTTGCTGGGTAGAGTAATCTCGGTTGTAGTTTTTTCCCTTTCATCACTTTAAATATGTCTTGATACTCCCTTCTGGCTTGCAGAGTTTGTGCTGAAAGATCAGCTGTTAACCTTATGGGGATTCCCTTGTATGTTATTTGTTGTTTTTCCCTTGCTGCTTTTAATACTTTTTCTTTGTGTTCAGTTTTTGGTAGTTTGATTAATATGTATCTTGGCGTGTTTCTCCTTGGATTTATCCTGTATGGGACTGTCTGATTCCTGGACTTGATTGACTATTTCCTTTCCCATATTGGGGAGGTTTTCAACTATCATCTCTTCAAATATTTTCTGAGTCCCTTTCTTTTTCTCTTCTTCATCAGGGACCCCTATAATTCGAATGTTGGTGCATTTAATGTTGTCCCAGAAGTCTCTGAGACTGTCCTCAGTTCTTTTCATTCTTTTTTCTTTATTCTGTTCTGCAGTAGTTATTTCCACTATTTTATCTTCCAGGTCACTTATCTGTTCTTCTGCCTCAGTCATTCTGCTATTGATTCCTTCCAGAGAATTTTTAATTTCATTTATTGTGGTGTTCATCATTGTTTGTTTGCTCCTTAGTTCTTTTAGGTCCTTGGTAAACATTTCTTGTATTTTCTCCATTCTATTTGCAAGAATTGGGATCATCTTTACTATCATTACTCTGAATTCTTTTTCAGGTAGACTGCCTATTTCCTCTTCATTTGTTTGGTCTGGTGGGTTTCTACCTTGCTCCTTCATCTGCTGTGTGTTTTCTGTCTTCTCATTTTGCTTAACTTACTGTGTTTGGAGTCTCCTTTTCGCAGGCTGCAGGTTAGTAGTTCCTGTTGTTTTTGGTGTCTGCCCCCAGTGTCTAAGGTTGGTTCAGTGGGTTGTGTAGGCTTCCTGTTGGAAGGGACTGTGTTCTGGTGGATGAGGGTGGATCTTGTCTTTCTGGTGGGCAGGACCAGAAAGTGGTATGTTTTGGGGTGTCTGTGACCTTATTATGATTTTAGGCAGCCTCTCTGCTAATGGGTGGGGTTGTGTTCCTGTGTTGCTAGTTGTTTGGCATAGGGTATCCAGCACTGTAGCTTGCTGGTCATTGAGTGGAGTTTGGTCTTAGCGTTGAGATGGAGATCTGTGGGAGAGCTTTCTCTGTTTGATATTATGTGGAGCCAGGAGGTCTCTGGTGGACCAATATCCTGAACTCGGCTCTCCCACCTCAGAGGCAGAGGCCTGACACCCGACCAGAGCACCAAGACCCTGTCAGCCACATGGCTTTTGGGAAGTCTGAGGTCTTCTGCCAGTGTTCAGTAGGTGTTCTGTAGGAGTTGTTCCACATGTAGGTGTACTTCTGATGTATTTGTGGGGAGGAAGGTGATCTCCACGTCTTACTCCTACACCATCTTGAAGGTCTCCCCCATATTGTTTTTAAGCACTCCTCGGCAGGTGAGCCCCCCAGAGCACCGACTGTGGCTGCACATACTCTCTCCTGTCGCCTCTGGCTTCTGTCTTTAGGCTTCAATTAAATAAAGGCTGTGCAACTTTTAAACTTATATATCCAGAAGTATATTCCTTCTGTATCATCCATGGTTAAAAAAACAGAACTATAGTTGTAAATTCACAGGATAAGTCTTGTTATATTGACAAAGTTTGCATCTCAACTGCTTTTAAAATTTTGTAGTTTATCATTAATTCTATTTTGACTGAGATTATTTGCAGTAAAAAGTCACAAGAAAATAATTGTTTACAAATACTTTTCTTATGATTTTTTTTTTTCTAAAACATAGACTGGGTCTGTCCACCTGAAAATTATGTAAATAATCTTGGTTAGACAGTACCTTCGGGCTTCCATTCCCAGCTAATTGAGTTTTTCCCACAAATGACTTATGTCATTGCATCAAGCCTCGTCTTTGATCTGGTTATATATTCCTGGTTTCAGTAGCAGAAGCTGTTTTTCCTTCTTCTTACTTTTCTTGGTTGTGTCTGCTGCCCGTTCTCTGTGAAGAAAAGGTTGACTTTTTTCCCTTGACATTTACTGGGAGTAAACGTTTTACATTACTGGATTGTTACTTAAATTTTGGGGTAACTTCTGAAAAATGTCAAAAGAATGAAAGATCCAGGAGAATACTCAGGGTTTGCATGTCTTCCTCCACCTTGCTCTCTAACTTACACTGCTGTGTGTGGCTTATTTTATGGAGAGTGGGTTCAATATGAGCAGGTGGTTTATAAGCTGTATTCACAGCTGGTATTGAAGGTGAAGCGTTTGAAACTGAATCACAGGCTTATTATCTTTAGTGGTCAGAATGCCACGCTTTGGGTTAACTCAGAAATCCTGCCAGGAACTGAAGGTGTTTATTTTGGTTTTCTTTAGCAGACTGACTTTCTTTTCTTTTAGTTTTTAAAGTGAGATTGCTTTTACTCTCCACATACCTCAAAATATCAACTTTTAAAATTGGAATCCTATACTGAACACAAAAATCAATAAATCTAAAGTGTTTTCTTTACCTTTATTTGCCAAAGTGATGCTTTTCCTAGCCAGGTCTATATACATTCTATCCAAGGAAATATTTATTACTGTAGAATTAATGAGTTTATTTGTTCATTGTTTAGTACATTCATTGAGTCATTCATGTACTAATTCAGTTGACTGATATTTATTGGGCTGTACTGTATGTCAGGCACAAGGACACTGAACGAAGTGAAACTTAAGATTCATTCATCTGCAGACAAGTGGGAATTGCTCTCTGTTTTGTTACAAGTTAACCAAGCACACAAAAAGCACATTTTAGCTGTCCCCAGAATTGGTTTTCTCCTTTCTGTAAGGGAATAATTCCAGTTGTCGATTGGTTTAGAAAGAAGGAAATTTGCTATAGATTCTGCTGCTAACATTTTTCTCCCTTAGAGTACCCCTGAAATTGACTTATTTTCCTGTAGCTGGTCAGCCCAAAGGTTCAACTGAGGATGTGCTTCACTTTATTTTAGGCAAAAACTGACCCTGAGAACTTATACTCTATGGCAGATGGTCTTTGTATCTGTGCTCTCCTTACAGTGAGGGAGCATTGGGTTTCAAAGCAAGAGCTCTAGAATTTTTAGACCTGGAAGGGACTTTAGAGATTATCCAGTTGAATACATTTCATTTTGTAGATATGGCAATTGAAGCTGAGAAATATTAAGTGTTCATCCAGCCCAAAGTGACCAAGGAAGAGTGAGAATATAATTTTGGGGGCTCATGTTCTGGGTTGTACCTTAAATCCAGGAGAAGTTAGAAACTAACAGCTCTGGTTCACCACTTCCAAGCTGTGTGATCTTGCACAATGTATTCAACCTCTCTGTGTTATGATTTCCTTGGCTGGAAAATGCAGATGATAATAGGGTTGCTAAAAGGATTCAATAAGGTGATGCACGTAGGGCTGCGGCTCAATGCCCAACACAAGTGAGCACTTAATTACTGTTGATATTCTAAAATATTCTAGGAGCATGGGATAGGACATAGGTGGGGATATTGTCTGTTTTAGGCACTACTGTCTCCCTGGTACCCAAGAGAGTGCCGGTATGTACCCAGCCCTCAGTCCAGATTTGATGAGTGGATTTTTTTCAGATGTACAACTGGTAATTCTCATAGAGGATAAATGATAGCAAGAAGGAGAAAATAAAGATGATGTTTATGTGTTGCTCTGGACAAGAGGGTTGGGGAGTTCTATGCCTTTTTTAGGGGGAACAAGTTTGTTTTTAAATGTATTTATATTTTTATTGTTTTTAATGTAGTTTTTAAAATTTGTTTATCTGTTTTTGGCTGCTTTGGGTCTTCGTTGCTGTGTGTGGGCTTTTCTCTAGTTTCGGTGAGCGGGGGCTACTCTTTAATACGGTGCATGGGCTTCTCATTGCTGTGGCTTCTCTTGTTGCGGAGCACAGGCTCTAGGCACGTGGGCTTCAGTAGTTGTGGCTCATGGGCTCTAGAGCGCAGGCTCAGTAGTTGCGGTGCACGGGCTTAGTTGCTCCGCGGCATGTGGGATCTTCCCAGACCAGGGCTTGAACCTGTGTCCCCTGCATTGGCAGGCAGATTCTTAACCGCTACACCACCAGGGAAGCCCAATGTATTTTTAAAATGTTTTAATATGTGTTTAAATGAGTAAAGAATAATTAATAGGACTATTTAACCAAATGCCTCAACTGTTGATTTCATTCTGCAAAGCTTTGTTCAGAGCCCAGCAGTCATGATCAACAGGTGACTAGTGATAACACCGCTGTCAGCTCTGCCTTTAAATAGAGCCAGAACCACACCATTGTTACATTCTCCACCTGGACCACCTTTATCAGGGTCCCATCATCTCCAATGTCTGCATGATTCCAGTGGCCTCCCTGCTTCTACCCTTGACCCTCTGTTGTCTACTCTCAACACAACAGCGAGAGGGGTTCTTTTAAGCCTAAATCACATGCTGTTTTTCTCATGTCTCCCTCCTCACTTAGCAGAATGCCCAGCACCATGAGGTCATGTAGCTACTCTGGACCTCGTCACCTCCCACTCTCTCACTTCCCTGTGCTCCCACCACACTGGCCTTTTTCTTATTCTTCTACACTCATACCCCAGAGCCTCGGCAAGTGCTGTTTCTCTCCATTTGGAAAGCTCTTTCAGACACCCATGTGACTCACTTCCCATTTTCCTTCAGGTATCTGCTCAAATGTTCTCAGACCAGCTTTTGCTGCCTCCCCACCCCCATGTGGAATAGCATTTCATTCCCCACCCACAGCCCACCCTGGCACTCCCTGCCCTTCTTACCTGACTTTATTTTTTCCTTTATAGTATTCATCATCACCTGCCACATTATGTATTTTTTAAATTATTATTATCTGTCCACACTAGAATACGACTCTCATTTTGTTTTCTGACATATTCCCAACATAGGGAATGGTGTCTGGCACAGAGTGCATCCAGTTAATATTTGTTGGATAAATGAATGAGTGGCCACTTCATTGTTCAGGTTTTGTGCTGTCTTTGGAAGGTTGCTGTAAACATGAACTGGATTTATCTCAGCAACATTGTAAGAATGTCTGTCTTCCTCTATAAACATATTTGCATCCCCTCGTTTTGGAAGAAAATCCATAAAACAAGAGGCAAAACCAAGGCCTACCTGAAGAGACAGTGTGCTGTACGAAGCGAGTTAAGTGAATATAATGCCAGGCTTTTGTGAGCTAATAAAATAAATCAGCCTGAAGATAAGAGGATATAAGAAGTGTGGAATGTACACATGATTTCTACAGATGTGGAATTGTTGATGCCAATGCTTTCTCATTTCACTCGGTGCTGCGGGAATCTCTCAGGATAATGGTAGAAATGGAAATTTTCTGTTAAAATGAAAAACATTCCCCTTTTGAAGTCTTAATTCCTTTTTATTTAACTGGTATTTATTGAGTGCAGAGCCCTGCTCCTGGTGCCCACCATGTGGTGACAGGAGGAAAGAAGCATGCAAGGAGTTGTCAAACACACTCATCTCTGGATGATCCGAGTTAATGGAAGGGAGTGTGTTCCAGGTCAGTTAAAACAGTGGACTGGAGATATGGGGATATATGTTTATGTATAGCTGATTCACTTTGTTATACAGCAGAAACTAACACACCATTATACTCCAATAAAGATGTTAAAAAAACCCTCCCCCCCCAAAAAAAAAAAACAACAGTGGACTGCCAGTACATAGTTGCATCTTACCCTAGACTGTGTTCTGGCAGTGACATTGAAGTGAGTGTGTCTCGCCTTCTTGAACATTCTCAATACTGTGAAGAAAATAAGGGAGCTGCTTTGGAGAGACCCGGCTTTGTAGGAACTGGAAATGTGATGGGTTATCCCAGCTGGACCTGGGTGGAATTCTTCCCCACTCTCCTTCCAGGGTTAGTGGAGTGAGCCTCACCTGGGAAAGTGATGCAGGGCACCTGCCGTGCTGACCTACCACCTCTACCCTTGTGTGTTTAGCTTATTTTACTTGGAGAAGGTAAATAAGGTTGTGGTTTAAAATGCCTTTTATTGACCATAAGCTTCGAAGACAGTGGAAAACTAAATAAGAGGTGCTGAATGGACCCGAAAATGGACCTGATGATCTATTCAGCTCATTCATGCTAATAACTTAAAAGAAGGATGGCTTTTTTTTTTTTTAATTTGCTAATAACCCAAAAGGCAGATGATTAGACCTACGGCTAACAGAGGCAACTGCACTTTAAACAAGATGTCCACGTTCACAGATGGCACCTTACCAGTCACCTGTCTAAATGTCGTTAAAGCCACAGGAATTGACTAAATTCCATAGAGGAGATAGAAGAGACAAAACATCTTCTTAACATGGTTTGGTTTTCATACATTTGAATATTATGTTTAGCTGAAAAAACTTTGGATTTAAAGTATTGTACATTGTCTTCCTTTACTGTCGATGTTTCATGTTGTTTTGCCTTCAAAGGGGGTTTGCTTGTGATTATGTTCCTGAAGTGCCTTTTTCATAGCTTTTGACAACTTGCCATGTTTTGCCTTGCCCTCTTTGCCATAGTAGAATACTTTCTTTCAGGCCAGCCCAAGCTCTGCCACATTGTGTTCTCTGCCTCGCTGCTGCTTTAAATTTTGCTATGTCCCTCTATGATGGTCTCTCTCTGTAATACAACCAGCAATTGATGCTGAAATTTAATTTAAATTATTGTCAGACTGCGGAAATAGGCCTGCCATGTGCTTGCTGTCCCTGCGGGGAAGTGGAGGAGTGTCTGAAATGAGAAATGAGCCGGCTGCTGCCGACAGGCATGAAGAATGTTTCTGAAAACAGGGCTGGTATGAAGGGAGGGTTATCTCCGTGTGTTATATAATGAAAGGCTTGATTTATGGGGTCTCGGGAAACCACAGTTAGGGGCAAAATTGCCATTGGGACCCCGGAGGTTTTGTTTAGTTTGGGAGCTTATGTTTGCCTGAAGGTCTTAGGTTGTTGGCAGAAGAATGACATTTTACTGAGGAGACTTTGAAATGTTATTATATTTTATGTGATGTGGTCTTAAAGAAGCAAGCATGCTTCTGAGAGAAGGATATTGAGTCATTTCTCTCTCTCTTAGAAAGGTCTATGTTAAGTGGCTTTGATCATTAAATAGCTTCCTGATGTACAGGTGACTTGGAAGCCATTTCTAGACTCTATGGTCTTTGAGGGTCTTACGTGTATTTTAAAAATCTTTTCCTTGTTTATTCTTTTATTCATATTCATGTTGATTGAGCATCTCTTACACTCACACTGTGTTGGTGGTGAGAGGATAAAATGGTGAACAAGCCAGGCAAGGTTCTGGTGACTTACAGTCCAATGATGAGGTAGACATTAATTAAAAATCACAGTAACAAGAATATAATAACAAGTGGAAATAAAAGCATGGGAAGTATGTTGCTGTGAGGGCATTTAACCAAGGACCTTGATCTAGTCCTGAAAGGTCAAGAAAGGCTTCTTTGGGGAAGTGAGATCTGAAAGAAGGGAGGGTGTTAACTAGGTTAAAAGGGAGAATAAAAGAGTTGCAGCATGGGAACAGCATGTGCAAAGGTCCTGTGGTAGTGTGGAGCATTCTGCTTTAAAGGCAAGTGTGGCTGGTGGGGTGGTATATAATAAGACTAGAGCAGTCAACAGGAACCAGTAGAGTAGAGTCTCAAAGAACATGCTCAAGATTTAGGTTGTTATCCTAAGAACAGCAGAGAATCATTAGCGGGTTGCAAGGAGGTTAAGCAAGGGTATGGATTGCATTTTGAGAACATTCTTCAGGCTGCTGAGTGGAGAATGGCTCAGAGGAGGCCAAGGTGAGATGCACATGACCAGTAGGAGGCTGCCTCACTTTCCTGATGATGATGTCTATGACTTAGCTGGTTGTGGAGTAGATGAGTTTGAGGGACATGTGTAGAAGCTTTGCATCTTTACTACCTTGTCTTGGATGGGCACTTCTCAGCATGGATTAGAAGACAGGTTTTATCTTGACTTCTGTCATTGTGTAGCTATCAGACCTTGCACTTGTTACTTCACCTCTCTGGGCCTCATTTTCCACATCTATAAAGTAAAGCAATGAGTGTACATCATTTCTAGTGCCAGAATTCCTGGGGTCCGTGATGTTTTGGGTACCGTGGGTTTTTTGGGTAGATGATTATAAAGTAAATACATTGGCTGTCGGTTAATAATGGGAGACCAATATCTAAGTTTGCTCATATAGCCATCTGGCTTCAAGTCCTTCTCCCCAACCCCTTGGATGATGGAAGAAGACATAAGCAGTTAGGGACACTAATGCATACTTCCCCATTTCTTATTACTACAAACACTAAACTATTCTTTAATTAATCTTAACTCAGGCTGCTATAACAAAATGCCGTAGTCTGGGTAGCGTAAACAAAAAACATTTCTTTCTTTCTCCCCACCCCCACCCCGTGATTTTGGGTCAGACATTTATTTCTTACAGTTCTGGAGGCTGGGAAATCCAAGATCAGGTTGCCAGCAGATCTGGTTCTTGGTGAGGGCCCTCTTTCTGGCTTGCAGAGGACTGCCTTCTTTCCTTCTCCCGATGTCCTCACAGGGTGGAAAGAGAGAGCTCTGATCTCTCTTCCTTTTCTTATAGGAAATATAATCCCATTATTGTGGGGGCCCCACCCTCACGACCTCATCTAAACCTGTAACTACCCATAGGCTCCACCTGTAACTACCCATAGGCTCCACCTCCAAATACCATCATATTGGGGTTTAGGGCTTCAACATATGAATTTGGGGGCACATAAATATTCAGTCCATAGCAGATGGCTTTTTAAAACACACCAGATGTGATTCATAGAAAAACAAAACCCTTCATATGAGTAGGAGTGAAAGCAGGGATTCTAATGAAGCAGCCCAGTGTACACAGCCTAAATAAAGTGGAAAAAGCTAGAGGAGTTTTTGCTCAGGGGCTTCATTTGACTCTTGTGTTCTGTGATTTTGGAATCCTTTGTCAGCAGTTGTAACAAGTCCTCAGCTGCAACCACAAACATTGTCCAGTGGAGGAGTGGTGATAACATTTTTCACTGACCCAAAAAAAAAAAAAAATCTAACGACAGGGCCAAAGGAAAGGCAGGAGGCGTAATTTGCTGGTCAGCCTTGGTCAGCTGCCCGTAGCAGCCTTGTCCTGTGTAAGTCTTTAAATGAATGCACATTGCCACGGAGATCCCTGGGGAGCGTGGAGGGGGGTACAGCTCAGCCTTGGCCTCGTAGAGGGGCCACAAATTAAAACAAGAGCAGCACTGTCGACCTTCAGACTGCAAGTGGACTGCTTTCCTTATGGCATGTCACTCAGTGAAATAATCCTAAATAAAAGCTTTTTGTTTAGCCATTGGAACAAGAGCAGGGATTTGGGGAAGGAGTATTTCTCTACCCTCTTTAAAAGTGTTTGGAAGTTGGCCCAGCAATAGCTGTTTGGCAGATATGAGTTCAAAGTAGGCATGGGGGTGGGGGGGATTTGTGGAATATAGAGGTTTTTAGGTGGTTCTTAGTCATTTTCAGGGTTTTTGTTGCATCTCTCACACTTAAAGAAGGACAGCTGCTTCCTGCTCCCGGTCCCCTCCCCATACCTTTGTCTTTGTACTATTCCTTATAAATTCCCAAATGGTGGATGGGTGAGGAGGTCAGGGACTGACGTTCCCCCATTTCAAGCTGTGAATGAGAATCTATGTTTCTTAATTTGCATCAGCTTGGCCAGAGGAAGCCCCCTTTTTAGTGCACCTGTCACTGTGTATGGGTTTTGGGGGCCCCTTGAGAATTATTATAGGTATAGCCCAGTGGAAGTAAAGCTGCTGCTTCTTAGACTGGAGACATTTGGAAGAGAAAGAGTAAAAAAGAAACCAACAAAATCCACAAAAACCAGGTTAGAAGGTTTCAGTGACCCTTAGGAAAGAGGGAGGAGGAGGCGTCTGAGTGAGGCACATCCTCCAGCTTTAGGCAGAGGGAGTGCTGTCTGGCAGGAGCTTCTGTGCCGAGCACAGGACTGGGCAGTGGTGGACCCCATGCCTTGCTCCCTGCAAGGTTCCAGCAGCCCCCCTCCCAGGGGCCCAGCATGTCTAGGCCTCTCCAAACCGCCCCCCAGCCCCATTGCGCTACAAACACAGGCTTCCTTTACAAAGTGGGTGCTCCATGGCCCCCTTGTGCAAATGCATCAGGAGAGGAAAACACAGGTCTGAAAAACTGTGTGGAGCCCCTGCTTTCGCCACTGCCTTCTTCTGGTCTCAGGATTCTTTGCTTTCCCTGTTAGGAAGATGGCTTCCTTTTGCATGCTTTCACCTGGACAATCTAGGTTTTTAATTCTCAGTATTTGAGGGTCTCAAGTTGGTTTTGTTCCAACCCTAGATAATGGAATTGGGCTCCAGTCCCCTCCAGCCATGGCTTTCTAGATCATCTGTGGCCATCCCTTGACTTGTGCAAGGTGAGATGGCCCCTGAGACTCCTCTGTGGTCCACCCCCACTCTGAAGATGATGACCAAGGTCCCAGACAGAAGGCGCCAGAAGGGGAAGGTCCCACCACTTACTGAGGGCTCACGGGTGCCAGGCACTGTGGTCGGCGGCTCCTCTCATCTGCAGAACCAGGCTGCGAGGTCATCGTGGTCATCAGACCCGTCTTACAGGACACCCAGGCAGACGTGGTATCTTTCCCCTTAGCATCACTGACTCGCACAGTGGTCGTTCCTGGCCATGAACCTCCTGTCCTTTCCCTGTGGCAGAGGGCCGGAGGCACTTTTTTTCTGCGGTGTTAACTTTTTTCTTCCCGAGCCCAGGGAACACTCATGAAGACAGATCTTCTGTTCTTCAGCAGCCTCCCGGCAAGAGAAGCCATGGTGCAGCCCTTCCCCACAGCTGACCAGTGTCAGCTTCTGAACAGGAAATGACCTTGGTGCTTTTTTTTTTTTCCCTCACCGCCCCCCCCACCCCGCCACCATCCATTAGGCTTATCTTTTCAAAAACATAAATCAGATCATGTTACTTAGTCAAACCCTGCAGTGACTTCCATGGGGTCTGTAAATTTGGATCGAAAAACCTCTTCATTTTCGCTAACCTCCAACTGAAATTTTCTTTTGTTATAAATGAGGGCAACAAACCACAGAAGTACCTGTGACTTTGTCACCGAAAGAACACCCTAATATTTTCTTTTCACATTACACTGATTGCATACATCTCTAAATATCATGTATGCCCATGGTTTTTCAAAATGACAGTAGTTATTAGACCCACCACCAGATCTTGTTATTTAAAGCACGAACAAAGAAACCGTATGTTACCATGGTTACATAAATTAATTTTCTAATGTGTTGATAACTACATTTTTATATAATGGGCTTCCTTAATCAGAAATGTACCAAGGTAGGGTTGCAGGGGAGTAATGGGAGCAGTCACCCGATTTCAGGCGATACATTGGCTAAAGAATTTAAAAGCAATGAAAAGCCAATTTCAAGTCTGTCTGCTTTTTATTTTCACTATATGCTGGCAACTCGAAACAGTGTCAGTGGTACTATACTCCTCCCTGCCAGGATAAGCCACTCCGATCGTTCCCCTGCCCCCACACCCACACCCTTTCATATTTCTCATTTGTCGTTTGTTTCTTTGTTTTTTGGCATTTACAAATATTTTGTAAAAAGAGGTCCACAGGCTTCAGGAGGCTGCCCAAAAGATCCATGGCACAAAAACAATTAAGAATGCCGGCTTGTTAAGATCTACCTTCCTTGGCCTACAGAGCCCTATATACCTAGGCTCCTGCCTACCTGCCAACTTCATTCCTCTCTTGGTACCTTCTAGCAAATTAGAACTTCCCGATGCTCCTCAAGAATGCCAGGTTCATTCCTGTCTTCTTCCCCCAGACCTGGCTCCCATCTTGTTCTGATCTCATCTTTCAATGCAACCTCCTTGTAGGGTCCATCCCTCATATCCCTGGCTAAGTTAGGCCCGCCCTCCCACAGTGTTTCCTCTATGTTTCCTGCATATTGCTATGGAGCCATCCATTGTTCTTATTTACTGTCATCTCCCTGCCCTGGAAGGTAAATCCATAAGCACAGACCAAACTCCCGCTGTCCTAACCCCTGCTGTAGCCCCAGCGCCTAGCACCTTGATGGGCGCTGGCAGGAGCTCAATATCCTCAGGGCTGAGTTTGCTTCTCTTGAACTTCCCACGGTAGCAGCCAGTTGATCATATATGTCTGTTGTTGTTGTTTTTGGCTGTGCCATGCAGCTTGCGATATCTTAGTTCCCTGACCAGGGATCGAACCCAGGCCCATGGCAGTGAAAGCGCCGAGTCCTAACCACTGGACGATCAGGGAATTCCATTTCTTTTTTAATATATGCTTAATCACTGGACTTAAAACATTTAAAATAGTTCCTTCAAAACCTAGGAAAATGTATTCAACTATAAAAATGCATGTGGATGCACCAAATGTGTTATGTAACCAACAGGGAAGGAAAGAAGAAACCTTTCAAATATCATTTACTGGTCAGAAAATGGCACTAGATTTCTCCTTCCGCCTTCTTTGGTGTTATCATTAGTTTGGAGAAAGCAGCAGAAATCCTGACTCACAGAATCTTAGACAGTGAGGATGTCTCACAGAATAAGAAGTATAGACATAGGTTGATTCCTGATTGATTGACTCAGTTACTCAGCTCTCACCAAACACTCAGATTCTTTCCATCTCCCTGGACTGTCCACACTCTTCTGGTTGATGCCCCTTATGGTTGCAAGATGGTGGCCAGTAGCCACTGGGGTAATGTACTTATTTTCTTAAAAATAAGTCTTCCCTTTAGTATGATTCGGCTTGTTAAGTCACATGCTTATCCCTTTGCCAATAACAACCCCCAGAGGAATGCCATGCAGATTGATTCAGATTACGCAGCAGGCACACGGTGAATATTTGCATAGAACAGGGGTTCTGAAAGGAAGGAGAAAAAGGGACTAGATATTAGGAAGGCAATATCCTTCCTATTGTGGACCCCACAGTGTCCGCTATAGTATAGCTCTTTTAAAAATCCAATTTTTTGTTGTTGTTGTTTTAGTGTTGAGGAGTAACCACTTAGAATGGGTTCTGATGGAGACAGTTCTAATCTTTTTATTTTTTTCAAATGCATGGGCCTTTTTTCTCTGAGAAAAAAAATTTTTTTAATTATTGCCTTTGGGAGGGCTTCCCTGGTGGCGCAGTGGTTGAGAGTCCGCCTGCCGATGCAGGGGACACGGGTTCGAGCCCCGGTCTGGAAAGATCCCACATGCCGTGGAGCGGCTGGGCCTGTGAGCCACAACTACTGAGCCTGCACGTCTGGAGCCTGTGCTCCACAACAATAGAGGCCGCGACAGTGAGAGGCTCGCGCACGGCGATGAAGAGTGGCCCCCACTTGCCACAACTAGAGAAAGCCCTCGCACAGAAACGAAAGACACAGCACAGCAAAAATAAATTAATTAATAAACTCCTACCCCCAACATTTAAAAAAAGATTATTGCCTTTATCTTGGCCTTGTTATCAGTCATGTGATCTGGCAACTGAAGAAATATGGCCCATGGCTATAGACTTGGATGTTTATGTAACAGGCTTTGGTCTCCATACATAGTTTTAAAGGGACCATGTGTGCCAGTGATTTGGAAAAGATCTAATATAAATTTTCAAAGAAATAACATCTCTTAGACCTTACTTAGATTATGAAGAAGCAAGTCAATTGATCTTGGGAGGCAGAGCAAAGCCTGTAACCGAGCTCTGGAAAGCCTATGATTTTTTTTTAATTCCAGTTTTATTACAGCAGAAGTGTCAGCTGCTATTGTGATGGATTCTATGAAAGTAAAAAAGAAAAATCTCAAGGAGGAATAGAATTTGGTTCACTTTAGGAAAATTATAAAACGAAAGATGCAAGTAAATGAGGGGATATGTTTATATATTATAAAAATATGCAGATGTGCAGAGAAAGGTCTGGAAAGTGAGCCAACCTGCAGCAGAGAAGGGAGCTCCCCAAGGGTGAAGGGAAAGAATGGAGGTTAGGACATAACGTAGAGGTAGGGGAGCCTGAGGGGACTCAAGTCGTATTTGTAAGGAGGATGTGTATTCATGAATTACTAGTGTAATAAAACATTAATAAAAAAACTGAGTCAGTTTATCCACAATAACTAGACAAGTGAAACTGCAGAGTTAGATTTGATAGCTTAAGGATCCTTTAGTCCCATGTTGGTATCTGCAGGCTCTGGGGTAAAAGACTATAGAAAAGAGGTTGAGATTTCTACAAATGTTGAGGCATTACTCTTACAGACTAAAGTTGTTTTCTTTCTCTTTCTCTTCCTCCTTCCCTTGTTTTCCCTGCTCCTCCTTTTTCTTCCTGAGTAATGTTTATTTCATGTGACTTGGTGCTCTTCAATGGTGCTACCTCCTAGGATTGGCTGGTTATAGATTCACATGTCCAGCCCCTCTGTAGACCTCCCTGATGTACACCAGGTCAGGCCCCCAGCCCTCCATCTCCCTCCTCAGTTCCAAGCCCCTCAATGGTCTGCAGGCCCTCTGCTCCTGTGGGAACAAAACGTAGTGAAATGACACAATTAGGACAGGAAAAGAGCCCTTTGAAAGCCAAGTAGTGGAATTGAAAAATGACACTTCTCTCTTGCCGTGTAGCTTTAGAAGTTAAGTTTCCTTTTATTTTAGGGCTAAGGGTAAATATTTAGAATACCTTTACTGATGGCAACTTTCATCCATCATCTGCACCATATATGTCACAAATACGGGAGAGCTGTGGTTCCGCATTAATTACGGCTTTTCTCCCCTTCATTGTCCGTAGTTTTATGCTGCAGTCATTTAAGGGGCAGGCAGCCGAGAGCACTTGTTTTTATATTAGTAAAGATCCATTTATTGCTACCAAGATGAGACATTTTGTAAAGAGTCAGGAATCCGACACATGTTTGGATTCCTATTCCTCCTTTTCTGTGGGAAAGTCATTTTATCCCCTGCATAAAAATGGGAACAGGGGCTTCCCTGGTGGCGCAGTGGTTGAGAGTCCGCCTGCCGATGCAGGGGACGCGGGTTCGTGCCCCAGACCGGGAAGATCCCACATGCCACGGAGCGGCTGGGCCCGTGAGCCATGGCCACTGGGCCTGCGCATCCGGAGCCTGTGCTCCGCGACGGGAGAGGCCACAGCAGTGAGAGGCCTGCGTACCACAAAAAAAAAAAATGGGAACAGTAATATTTCTTGACAACCTTAAGTCTTTCTCACTGCAATGAAAACCCTTTGGTGACTGCAGGCACCCCTCCATCCTGTCTCTCACCTCCGTCTCTCTCCTCCCCACTCTCATCAGCTCCATTCACTGCTGGATCCACTCCAGTCTGGATTCCTCCCTTACCCCTCCTCTGGCCTTGTAGCCCTACACAAGTGTCAAATAGATGACCCAACTGCCTTGGCCACCACGTCTTGCCATGACCACATCTAATGGCTCTTTTTCCATCCTTACCTCTGTTGACCATTCCTGATCCAGCTCACCCTCTGTGTGGCCTCTGTGACCACACACTCTCCTATTTCACCCTCACCCTTCTGGCCACTCTGCTTGGATCCCTTTGCAGATTCCTCTTCCTGTGGCCAACCCTTAAAAGGGGGACGTCCATCAGGGCTCTGAGTGAGGCTTCCTAGACAGCTGTATTTGAATGTCTCTCCCAGACTTCATACTTAATGTGTCTAAGATGCAGTGCCTCCCCTCTCCCACCTCCCCCAAATCCACGGCCCCTCAAGGTATTTGTCCCTGAACAGTACCTCTCGGTTGCCACAGCCAGGAACCTGGGTGGTTACATGACCTCTTTTCTTCCCCTCATTTCCCACACTGAATCTGTCACCAAGTCTCAACCTGTCTGCCTCCAGAATATCTCTGGAATCTTCCAGTTGTCTCTAGCCCCAGTGCCTCTTCCTTTGCTGAGACCACTCAGTCTTTGACCTGCATTTCTGCTGCCGACTAGATCAACCTGCCTCCTTTCTCCCCCTCAGATCCATTCCCTACATGAAGCCAGAAGGATCTTCCTAAAACACAAGTTGGGTTGTCACTCTGCTGTTTCACACCTTTCGCTACCTCCTCCTCTTCCCTCTAGAGAAATCCAGACAATAAAGCCTACTTCTTCATGTGGCTTTCAAGACCCCTCTCCTGCCTGCCTCTGCGTCTTTCCCTATTCCCCTTCTCCCTCTGAGCTTCCTTGACCGTGGTCTTTTCCACTTGCTGGTCCTTCTGCCCGTACTCTTCTTTCCTTCATCCTACCCTTGCCTGATTGTCCTTCAGGTCTCAGCTTTCACTGTAACTTCCACTGAGAAGTCCTCCCTGACCCTCAAGCAGTGTGACGTGCTCCTTCTGGAGGCTTCCATAGGAGCCTGTGTTTTTACGTGTCGTGTAATTCCCTGCAACGCCTAGCAGAACTCTCAGCACATAGTATGTGCTTCACAAATACTCAACAAAGAAAAGCAAAACCGAGGATTCATGGCATGTGAAAGAGGCTCTGTAAATTCTAAAGCATTCCCTTAATTTCAGTTCATTACAAAATCATAATAAAAATTTAGCAAGAAAACCTTGAATAATGAGGTAACTAAGTTATATTTTTGAGGGTAGAAGATGTGAGCTTTCTTCTACACAATCACCAGATCTTTTTGTGGGTAGACTTCTGATTCTCACATTCTCTGAAATTTCCTCTGATAATGCTATGTCGTCCATTCTGTTCTATCTGCACCCCTTGCTCAGATGCTAGACAAAAATGCTGCATTGAAAGACATAAGAAATGAGGTTCATCATAAGTACAGATTTCCATCTTTGGATCAAATTCAATATTTAAAAATCTGTTTCTGGGAGGTCTTATTTTCTTAAACACAAAATTCCTTAAACTTCAAATGGAGGCTCTCAACGAAAGCCCTCTGTGGCTATTCTTAGCCCTTGCTTTTACTGTTTTTTCAAGGCAGTGCATGATCTCTACATCCATTGAGCAGTCTGGCTTCCTCTTTGGGAAGTAATAATTCTGGTGAGTCAAGGGAATGGTTGAGAGGATAAAGTAGACATGTCAGATCAGGGTTTGATGAATCAGCCAGCCAAGCCAGAAGCTAGAAAGATTACCAGCTGCATACTTCACGTGTCCTTCTCCAGGTTGACCATTAAGAATGGCATATTATACAAATGGATTTTTTGCAGCATGTAAATCAGCTTGTGACAGTTCTGTGGGGTTTTTTCCTTTAATCTCATGAAACAGGAGAGAACTAGCCATGATTTTGATCTGCAAAAGTAAGGAGAAAGGGGCCCAGGCCTATAGCTTTCTGCTGATGCATTTGAGAAAATTGGTGTCACACAGCAATTTGTGTTGTATGTGTGTGTGTGTGACCGCCAAAGGTGAGATCAGCATGTACGGGCTCAGGTGACTTGCCAGACTGTGCCTCCTGGGGTCAGGTCACTGGTGGTCAGTGTGGTAGGTCCAAAGGTCCTTTTTTTTCCTGGAAAAAAAACTACAAGGGTAAGAACCAGAAAAACACTTACTCAGGTTTTTCCTCCTGTGAGATAAAAGCCCTTTAGATAAAAAGAGAGCAATGAATAATGAAATAACATTAGGGCCTGCAGGGAGCTGGTCATAGGGCCCTCGAGACCTCATCCAGGAGTGTACTCAAGAGGAAGTTTCCTGTTTCAACACTTCAGCATTTTTGTTGCAGTGACACACATCTCTGCTCTGGTGGGCTTTCCCTGCACAAGGAGGAGCCCTAAGGAATGCCTGGAGGGTGGGAGCAGAATGAGTTAGATGGTGAGGAGAGACTCACAGGTCTCCAGGGCTGACCCCTAGGGTGAGGGTCCAGTGACAGGAAGCACACGGGCCAAACTGACAAGGCTGGACTCTACCTAGAACCACTGAAGTTTTCTGTCCCTTGTGTGATGTGACCCAATTAGCCTACTGAACCATTCTTAAAAAACAGATTTTATAGATACATGATGGATAGACTGACGTTAGTATGTATATTATATAGAGACAGACAAGATCGTTCGTATGTATATTATATAGAGACAGACAAGATCTGAAATAACTTGATGAAAAGTTTATCTCTGGGGATAGGCTTTGGGTAATCGCAATTTTGTTGTTTTCGCTTGTCTGTATCTTCTACTTTTTCTGCAAAGATCATGTATTACTTATACAGTAAAAACAAATACAAAATAACAGGTTTTTGTTTGTTCTTTAAGAAAAGAGTATCGCAGGGAAAACTGAGGAAAGGAAAACCCATTAGGAGGTTATTGAAATAGTCCAGGTGAGGAGACAGGGGTGCAGACGGAGGGCAGGAGAGAAGTAGGTGATAAAGTGGGATCCACAGTGCTAGGAGCCAGGCAGGGGAGGGAGGGGACATGGGGAAGGGAGAGTGAGGACTCAGTTGCCTTGTGTCAGTAACTGGAGCGCAGGCGGACGGAAGAGGAAAGTGGAGACGGAGTACCCTCAGACACAGAGGAGGTGGAGACATGGGGAACACAGGCACCCACCAGCACACAGCTGGTGCCCTCAGGTAGAATCTGACATCATTTTCCCACCGAAAGGCAACAAGGTGAACAAGCAAATAGGCGAACCTGGGAACCACCTGGCTTTCAGTCTACACTCTATCACTTACTAACTGCATGACCTTAAACAAGTTACTTGACCTCTCTTGTGCCTCAGCTGCCCCATCTATATGTGGGGATAATAATAATATCTACCTCATAAGGTTGTTATATGGATTAGATGAGTAAAGTGGTTAGCACAGTGCCTAGCATTAGTAAGCTCTGTGTAATGATTGATGGATAAAAGCAGAAACTAGAGTTTGAGCCCCTTGAGGACCTTGAATGTGTGTTTAACTGGTCTCTATCCATGTACCTCAAAATACAGTACATTTTATACAATATGGTATATAGCATATTGCGAGTACCTAGCAGTATAGTGCTAGGCAGTTATATTGTAAGCACTATGCATATAGTTGTCAAATAAATACACATGGCAATTAGGTATTTAAATAATTGTTTGGCTATATCATGAGTTAAATAGACCTCAGATGGCTTTGTTTTCCATGCGTAGGAAAAAAAAATTCATTTCAAGTTCCAAATAGCCAGATTTACAAAGAAATTTTGGTACACTGTTTCATCAGATAGGGACTGCCTGTATTTATAGAAGTTCCAGGAACTGCAGCGCCTTGTACCTACATATGATGGATGATGCGGGAAAGCATCAATTAAAGAAATAGGGCTTTAAAACATTGTTAGGTGTCTGGCAGTGTGTTACTGTGGGGGGTGGAGGGGCTGGGTTTAAGAAGCACTGCTTAAAACTTAGAAAATGCATAAAGCAACTTAGTTTTGAATCTTGAGCCAAAATTGATAAGATCTAAGGCATGGGGACTGCATTTTCTGAGGTATGTTTTCCAAAAGGCCCTTTCAGCTGTCATGTCCTGATTGGAGTGTTAAGGCAGAACTCTGAGGGGGGAGACTGGGAAGATGCAGGCACAGTATTTTTAGACTTCATTGTTCTCTGAACTCTAGGACAGCCAATCAAGATGAAAATGTGTTTTCAGACACACTTTTCCACTCTTTGTGCTACTTTAAGATTGGTATCTAGAAATAGAAAACAAAGTATGTTTTCTTTGGTCATTAAATTTCTTGCTGTTTCTCCCAGAGGTCGGGGAAGGGGGGAACCATCTATTTTGGGCTATTGGAGTTGATAAAACATCATCTTTAAGGCCACAGACCACAGGATTTGTGGGAGGGAAGCATGATATCAGTGTGAGAGCTTTCTGGATGAGATCACGGCACTCAAATAATAAAGGCAACTAACATTTATTGATCTTTTACCATGTAATTTAACATGGGTTTTCTCACTTTAATCCTTTCAACGACCCTGAGAAGTTACTACTATCCCCGTCCCCATTTTATAGATGAAAAAAATGAGGCTGAAAGCATGAAGAAACCTCATCAAGGCTATAACTCTATATTGCTAGAATGAATCCAGAGACTCTCACTAAACCATACTGTATGTACGTATGGAAAAACCTCCTCAGCCAGTGTCATTTTTATTTTAAGTAACCCAGAGTTTGAGCTTCTCATGCCAACTTGTAAAGAAGAATTATGTAAGTTCCTGGTGAAAGGCCTTCTGATTCTGTAGTGACAACACCTGGGTGCTATTTTGTAATCTCCAGGAGTACACAATGAAGTGGTTTTTGCAAAAGGCTGGCACTCAACGTTGGCAGGTGGTGAATGAGGCTTGATTCACTGCAATAAAGATAAAAATAAAGCTCTTTTAGTAGTTTTACTAAATAAAGAACTAGATACCTGCTGATAATAATTAGTGTTCAGTTCAGCCTTTTAAAAAAAGCTACCGGCACATGAAGTGTATAAAGGGAGAGGTGAATGGAGATTGTACGTATATGTGGGAGGGTGTTCTTTTCCACACCCTGCCCCCAGTAACTCTTATCATGATTACAGTAATAAACTACCTTTTGTTGAGCTCCTACCTTTTTTCAGAAACAGTACCATACCCTTTACATATATTTTATCATCACTTAACTCTCAAAAAAGCACTCTGAGAAAAGGGGTATCATAGCCATTATACACTTGGGGAAATTGAGTCTCTGAAGAATTAAGTGGATTGCCCAAAGTCACAGAGATAGCAAATGGCACAGCTTAGAATTAACTCCCCAAATGTTTTATTTTTGTTTATCATAGAAATTCTCAGGCAATTTGAGAGATTGGTATAATGAAGCCCCCGTATGCCAGTTTACCCAGCTCTAACAGTTATCCATCATTTACCATTTTTCTTTTACCTATTCCCCCATCCACACACTCTATTATTATTATTTGTATCTTAAAGCAAACCCCAGGCAGTATATCATTTAGTCCATAAATTTTTTAAAGTGTAGTTAAAATGTCACATTAGCATTTTTTGCTTTAAAGCAACTTTCTGCTCAGCTCAAGGCTTGCTTTGCTCCACAATGAACTTTTCTTTAGTTCGTGGTGCTTATCACCCTTAAGATATCATCATCTCTATGCAGTTGTTTCCTGTGCCTCATAAGCTCCGTGGGGACAGCAGCTGTGCCATCTTTCTCCCCCGCACTCACTCCCACACTCTGCCCTGACTCGCAGGGACCCAGCTACTGCTTATAAAATAAAGGGTAAATGCTCTTAAAGACTTCTCAACTTTTTAAAAATTGGAGGTTCACTATTTTCAAGCAGTCTTAGGAAAACAAGACAATATTTGAAGGAAGAGGTGAGAAAATGCTCCTTCAGAACCCCAAACTTACTGCTTCCACCTTGAAGGCATCTTACAAGTACAGCACAGTTGGCCACTAACTGCTTGGGGAACTGGATTGGAGGTACAAAATGAGGCTGAATTCTGGTACAATTTTGCGAGCTTGATTCTTAGACTTAGGCCTCAGTATGGGTAGGATTGAATTGGCTCCAGAGCAGAAGAAATTGCTTTCGTGAAATAAATTCTGGGGAGTTGGGAAGAACACTTTCCCCCAAAATTAAGATTATTCTTGTGAATCTTTCTGTCTGTAGTTTACGACTTGTGGGAATAGAGGAAGCTTGGGATGTGGAATCAGAAAACCTGTGTTCCCCTCCCCTGTTCTGCCTCTACTTCACGTGTGACTTTAGGCAGGTAACTTAACCTCTCTGATCTCTGTTTCTTCATCCATCCATTTAGTAAATACAACTGAGTGCCTACTATGTGCTGGGCACTGGGCATTAGATAAGATGGTGTTGTAAATAAATTCTGTAATAATTATTGATGTTTTCCTTGTTAAAATGCAAGTACCTTTGGAAGGGAGCACTTTGAATAGGAATCTGTCCTTATGAATAATTCTTAGCTTTTTAGAGCTTTGACAGGAGGGGAAGGAGGCAGGATTCAAGGCCGTGGGCTCACTAAAGATACACTTCATCAAAGAATGGATCTGAGGAGGGGCAATTGATGGGCAAAAAGTTGTGAAAGTAGTCCACGAGCAAGCCCTGTTATAAAATAGCACCATATAATTTGTGGTGTACTGAAGAGCATTCAGAGCAGCAAAAACAGCAATTCAAACAGCTTACACATACTTTGAGTCCATTCACAGCAGTTTCTACAAATATGTCCCTTTGGAACAAGCAACACTTGGGCCTGGAAGTTCTGTAGCCATTTTTACCTCTCTAACAATTAATTCTTGTTAATTGTTGCTGAACTAGCAGCCCACTTGCAGTGCCAACACATCTCCATAAGCTATAAGACCATCACCTGGTCTTTTAATTTAACCCCTGTTTCCTCCAGCCTCATTTTCTAATGTCTACAGTTCTGTACAACTGTGTTTGTGTTTTTGTGCCCCTTTGAGGATGAAGTAGAGTGAACTATATCAAGAAAAGGCATAAACAAAAGTCCCTTGGATTGGAGTGAGGAAGGAATTGTTATGAGCCCAAGTGGAAATTTTAGAACCATTGAACAGATTATGTGTTATATTGTTAGCTGTTAAACATTACTATATAATGGACAGATTGTTGACCTTGGGAAGGCTGGGTTCATTTTCACTAGTGCAAGTTATGAGAACCAAGGCCACTGAGGTTACACAGAGATCCTAAGAGCAGTGGAGGGTGATGCCTCGTTTTTATTTCAGCATCACAGTAGAAGTTTAGGGGCAGCTGCTACATGGCAAGCCCTGTGCTGGGAACTGGGGAAGTGAAGATAAATGAGACATGGTTTTTGACGCTGAGCAATCACAACTACAGTGCAATGTGATAAGTGTTCTACCACATGCCTTTATTCATCTCTTTATTCACTCAACAGACCTGGCCTTGGGGCCTTGCTAAAGATTTTGACTTTGATTCTCCAGGAAGTGGAGGTTTTGGAAAAGGAATGTGATGTGATTGGAATGGTCTTTTTGGAAGGTCAAGAACTGAAAGAGTGGCTTAATGAAGTCAGGGCCTGGCACCTGGTAAATCAATTAGGAAGTCGGGGAAATGTCCCAGGAAGATCATCTGCTCATGGAGTTCTATTATATGTCAAACGTATGTTATTCTCTCTCACTGCGAACATAAAGGAAAAATCAATGAAGAAAGAAACACAAAATATAGCACCAGTTTTTGGAATAAGGCCCATTTCAATTTAGGCATCATCATATAGACCTGGTGGCCCAGTGCTGCTATAGGCTTTTGCTCTCTCATTACTGGTGAGGATGAGCTTTATATGATATATCCCCTTGATTCAGATGGAGAAATGGAAGCAAATGCGATACATTAGTTATCTATAACAATTTTACCACAAATTTAGCAGCTTAAAACAGCACACATTTATTATCACACAGTTTTTGTGGGTCAGGAGTCAGAGTTGCCTAAGCTGGTCTTCTACTTGTGGGTCTCACAAGGCTGTAATCAAGGTGTTGGCCAGGGCTGTGGTCTCATCTGAGGTTTGATTGGGGGAAGAATCTGCTTCCAAACTCACATGGTTGTTGGTAGCATTCAGTTCCTTGTGGTTGTAGGACTGAAGACTTCTTGTTGGCTATTGGCAGAGGCAACCCTCAGCTCCTAGAAGCTGCCCTTAACTCCTTGACACATGGGCCTCCCAACATGACCTCTTACTTCTTTACTGCAAAGGAGAGAGTTGCTTTAAAATACGGGTATTATAATCTTATGTAATCAAGTATACATACATAATCATGCACATCCTGTCACTTTGCCATATTCTATAAAGCTAGAAGTAAATTACTAGACCAGCAGATACTCAAGGTTGGGGGACCACTAAAGGGCATGAACACAAGGAGGCAGAGGTCATGGGGGCCACCCTAGTAGGCTGTCTGCCGTATGTGATGTTCAGTAACTTGGTGGAGGTGATAGAATGGATAAGAGGGTGAAAAAGACCAGAGCCTGTAGCATTCCCAGAAGAAATTGTTGCCATCACAAAATCACCCTGTTTTCCTCTTACTCCATGTAATCTTGGGAAATTGATCCAGAATCCCCACTGAATCCTTCAGGCTGATTATTTTAGCCCCACTACAAGGATAAGGCAAAATCTGTTCCATTATCTGTGTTCTGGAATCCTGGTGGCAGCAGCAGTTGGTGTTGGTTTTGTTTTCCTATTCCTTTTTTGTTGTGTTTTAATTCCATTAAATATTATCTTCTTTGCCTGAAAGATTTTGCTCCTTTTAGTTGATTTTAATTTAACTTGCTTAGCTCAACTGATTTGAATAATAGTCATTTGAAGCCAGCAGGATTACACACAACATGCTTAGAAGGTTTCAGTAGCAACTTCAAGCATTTTGCGTATTGATTGATTGATAAATCATAAGAAAAGGAGCTTAATGGCTCTTAAAATCTAATCCTGGCACCATAATAGATCTAGCTTGAGCATATATCTCTGTCTCAATTCCTCTACCTATAAATCCACAGGATGCCATATCCATACTAACAGGATGTTCCTAGGGAAACCAGTAATTTTTTTAACATAAACTAGAAATCTTACACAATAGAAATTGATTTGCATTCTGCACCACTGAGCATAACTGTGCCATGAGCTTTAAATAATTGTCATGCACTAAGTGCCTACCATGTGTCATGTACTCTGCCTGTTGTCTTCATTTCCTTGTCTTACACAGTCTTGACAGTGACCTCAAAAGGTAAATATTATCTTCATTTTGCAAATGATGAGTCTGAGATTCAGAGATGTTGCTTAACAAGTCCAAGGCCACACATCTGTGAGTTGAGATTCTGCCTGGGGTCATTGTGCCAGGAATTATGGAACTAAGGTTGATCCCTAACTCAGATTGCCATTCATGTATTATTTTTTTACTGAAGTCAGTGGCAGTTTTCCAGAAGCCAGAAAGGGCAGAACTTAAAAGGGAGTTTCAACTTATGTGTCATTGCTCACAAAGAAAAAGTGTTATAGAAAACCAAAGGTTGGGGACTTCGCTGGTGGTATAGTGGTTAAGACTCCATGCTCCCAATACAGGGGGCCTGGGTTCGATTCCTGGTCAGGGTACTGAATCCCACATGCATGCTGCAACTGAGAGTTCACATGCCACAACTAAGGAGCCCATGTGCTGCAACTAAGGAGCCCTTGAACTGCTACTAAGGAGCCCATGTGCCGCAACTAAGGAGCTTGCCTGCCGCAACTAAGGCCTGGTGCAACCAAATAAATAAATAAATATTAGGGCTTCCCTGGTGGCGCAGTGGTTGAGAGTCCACCTGCCGATGCAGGGGACATGGGTTCGTGAACCGGTCTGGGAAGATCCCACATGCCGCAGAGCAGCTAGGCGCATGAGCCATGGCCGCTGAGCCTGCGCGTCCGGAGCCTGTGCTCTGCAACGGGAGAGGCCACAACAGTGAGAGGCCCGCGTACTGCAAAAATAAATATTTTTTTTAAAAAAAGGTTGAATTGTGTGATATTTTCACTGTCTAAAATATAAAATACTTATCCACACTATGAATACAATACAGTGATAAGGAAGAAAAAGAAAGGAAGGAAGGAAGAAAGAAGAAAAGAAAAGAAAAAGAAAAGAGGAAAAAATGAGGAAGGCCTAAAAGGAAAAGATTGCTAAGATATATTGTTGGATTTTAAAAAGCAAGTTACAGAAATTTCAGTATAATGCCATTTGTGTGCTACACTAAACTACATAAAAAGGAATTCTATTTATTTTTCACAAATGCATTGAAAGCAGTCTGAAAAAAATAACACCCTAAATTCATTAAAATGATTCCGTCTGAGGATGGGGTCTGGTATTGGCCCCAGTGTGGTCTGGAGGAACTTTAATCTTTAAAATTTTAAGTTTTTACAAGGAGAAAATATTCATGTGTTACTTGTGTAATTAGAAGTTATTTTTTAAAAAGTAAAATGTGTAACACAAAGTCAGCCCACCTCATGAATAGCCACAGCCAAAAGTTGCAGTTATTTATGTCATTTCAACAATAAGGAAAAAGGATGAACTAAAAATACCACATCACCAAGAAGACTTTTCTCCCCAGAGATTTCTAAATCAGCTAGGGCTTTAATGTCTGGCCATTGTCTGAATTGGGCACTTGCTCAGGAGTCAGCTATGGCCACCCTAGGGAGAGTTCCATGGTGAGCCATGTTGGGGACAGGGGGATGAGTGAGCAGGTCTGTTTCCTTCCAGACATCTCTGTTCTTCATCACTTCACCTTATGTTGGATAATCTTCCAGGGCCAGATGAGTGTGGGAGGCACGGGGGAGAGGGAGAGAGAGGCAAGGGAGTTAGTTGATGGAGAAGAAAGGTGTAAGAAAAGAAACTCCTCTTTGAAGATAAAAGCATTGGATTTTAGGCATCTACTAGGAATCTTTTTTTATTTTTTACATTAATGTTATAATGTGATTTTTTAAACATCTTTATTGGAGTATAATTGCTTTACAATGGTGTGTTAGTTTCTGCTTTGTAACAAAGTAAATCAGCTATACGTAATGTCCAAGCTGTTTAACTCAGTTGGGTACCAGTCTAATGAGACTGGTATAGACTCTGTCCTTTGGTGAGCCAGATCACTTAAATTCTAGGAGAAATGCCATGAGAATTCTTGACTATTTTTCTAGTTTTTGCACATTATGTAACTGATGCTGAATTAGCCAGGTCTTCAGCAATAGGATTCAAGTTAGATCAGCTAGTTGAATAATTTTTTTCTAATCCACATTAAAATAAACACATATTAAACTATTAAAAATAACTGTTAAAATAACAACTTATTTATCCATGTGCATCTTAAAATCTCTACTAGTGGTGCATGGGCCATGCTTGGGGAAACATTGCTGGAAGTGTGATGATGGGCTTTGGGTTAAAATGTCTTCTCCACAACTAACTTAGTAACATGGGGACTTAACCTTCTTAGCGTCAATTTCCTCACTTTGAAGTGGGCTTACTAGTAGTTCCTACCTCATGGGGCAATTATTAGGATTATCTGAGCTAATGTCTATAAAGCATAATGTATAGTTTTTACAAATTGTTAGCAAAAGAAAAAGGTCTTTGCAAATAATAAGACAAATGCTCAGATCGTGATTGAATGTAACATCTGTAAAAGATGCTGTCATCCTTTGGTGATGGTTCAGTGCTCAACATCTTGTTTTGGAAATTCGTATGTGTATGTAGGGGGTTTCCCCCTAAACTGTTCCCTTTGGGTCTTTTTATTTTGTTCCTCATTTGGCTGTAATTCACAAAATTACCTATTTCAAATCAATCTGATGGCTGAAAGAGGCAAAACACAGAATCAAAGTGATTACATAGCTACTCTGAAATGCATAGAATCAGACCCAAGAATTTTTCTCATTAAATAGTCTTTGAGGGGGTGAAGTCTCTAGCATGAAACTATGTAACTAAAGCCTTAGAAACATCTCATCAGATTGTGGGTGCTTATGTTTAAATTTTGTATCAAATACATCTGCTCTGGCTCTCTGCTTGCTTGTTAACTTTGTACCTAGAAAAGTGAAGTGAACTCAGCTACTTGGCGTTTAAGTGGCAGCCTTGATGGAGAAAGTGGGACAGTGTGAGCCCTGCAGAGTTGATGGCAACTAATTGGGTAAGTTGTGCCTAAGTGGAAGCCTTTGGAGCTCTCACGTCACACAAGGGGAGTGTGCCGTAGCTAAAAAGGCGATCCAGTTCAGCAAGCCCACCTATTAGGAAGCCCCCACCTTCTCCTTGTCACTTCTTTAGAGCTTCTGCCTGATTAGCTGGAGGGATTGACTGAGCTTTTTCCACTGTTGCCTTTGCTACTGTAAGCAAAGCCCCAAGCCACGGTCGAACCTTCTTACTCTTACGTTGAGATGCCAAATGAGCACATCTAGGGATCTTAATTTGCCATCCTGTTTTACCCTGAACTTGATTAGTACAGATAAGGAGCTGAGGTACTCATCTCTTGGGGATGAATAGAAGGGGTTTTCAGTAGTTTTGTACCCTGGTGTGCTACTTTAAATGTTCTTAAGATCAGGTAGATGTATTCTGGGGCCAAAGGCTTTCTTTGGCTTAACTGTGTGTATGCTAATAAAAGGAACCTTTCTATTTACATCTTAACCATTTTTGAAAACCTTTTCTATCTCAGTAAATCTTCCTACCCGTGAAATTTTTTTTTTTTTTTTGCGGTACGCGGGCCTCTCACTGCCGTGGCCTCTCCCCTTGCGGAGCACAGGCTCCGGACGCGCAGGCTCAGCGGCCATGGCTCACGGGCCCAGCTGCTCTGCGGCATGTGGGATCCTCCCGGACCGAGGCACGAACCCGTGTCCCCTGCATCGGCAGGCGGACTCTCAACCCCTGCGCCACCCGGGAAGCCCCCTACCCGTGAAATTTTTTTTTTTTTTGCGGTACGCGGGCCTCTCACTGCCGTGGCCTCTCCCCTTGCGGAGCACAGGCTCCGGACGCGCAGGCTCAGCGGCCATGGCTCACGGGCCCAGCTGCTCTGCGGCATGTGGGATCCTCCCGGACCGAGGCACGAACCCGTGTCCCCTGCATCGGCAGGCGGACTCTCAACCCCTGCGCCACCCGGGAAGCCCCCTACCCGTGAAATTTTTTTTTTTTTTGCGGTACGCGGGCCTCTCACTGCCGTGGCCTCTCCCCTTGCGGAGCACAGGCTCCGGACGCGCAGGCTCAGCGGCCATGGCTCACGGGCCCAGCTGCTCTGCGGCATGTGGGATCCTCCCGGACCGAGGCACGAACCCGTGTCCCCTGCATCGGCAGGCGGACTCTCAACCCCTGCGCCACCCGGGAAGCCCCCTACCCGTGAAATTTTTTTTTTTTTTGCGGTACGCGGGCCTCTCACTGCCGTGGCCTCTCCCCTTGCGGAGCACAGGCTCCGGACGCGCAGGCTCAGCGGCCATGGCTCACGGGCCCAGCTGCTCTGCGGCATGTGGGATCCTCCCGGACCGAGGCACGAACCCGTGTCCCCTGCATCGGCAGGCGGACTCTCAACCCCTGCGCCACCCGGGAAGCCCCCTACCCGTGAAATTTTTTTTTTTTTTGCGGTACGCGGGCCTCTCACTGCCGTGGCCTCTCCCCTTGCGGAGCACAGGCTCCGGACGCGCAGGCTCAGCGGCCATGGCTCACGGGCCCAGCTGCTCTGCGGCATGTGGGATCCTCCCGGACCGAGGCACGAACCCGTGTCCCCTGCATCGGCAGGCGGACTCTCAACCCCTGCGCCACCCGGGAAGCCCCCTACCCGTGAAATTTTTTTTTTTTTTGCGGTACGCGGGCCTCTCACTGCCGTGGCCTCTCCCCTTGCGGAGCACAGGCTCCGGACGCGCAGGCTCAGCGGCCATGGCTCACGGGCCCAGCTGCTCTGCGGCATGTGGGATCCTCCCGGACCGAGGCACGAACCCGTGTCCCCTGCATCGGCAGGCGGACTCTCAACCACTGCGCCACCAGGGAAGCCCCCTACCCGTGAAATTTAATAAAGCAACATCCTATAAGTTCTTACCTTTAAAAAAAAAAAGGACATTTTAATATTTGATGAAATAAGTGAAAAAATAGTTTAAAATTTTTTTGAATACATAGTATTAATTTTGTAAGATGTCAGCAAGTGAATTTCCAATGTACTCCTGAGTTCCACTTCCGCCTTTCAGGAGTGGGATTTGTCTTCTCACTTTTAAAATTAAATTCAGTGAAGAGGTCCCAGAGAACATGAATCAGGGCAGAGCTGGGCTTCCATTCTGGTATCTCAAACTTTTTATTGACCACTTATGATGCTCACTTGTGCCAAGTCCCTCAGCAAACACACACTTCTAATCTTATGTAAGAGACAAATGTGTAAGCAATGAACTGTGCCTCTGGGAATGTGTGTTGTAATAGAGATACTTTAAAAAGGAGACGTTTGATGGAAGCATACTTGGAGTCTCAACCTTCTTATCTGTAAAATGTGGGAACTGGATGACATCTCTGCTCCTTACCAGCTTTGAAATTCTAGGAACTTACAGAAACATAGACTGCGTCTTGTCCTAGAATGTTAGTTTTGCTTGATCATTGAATAGTAAATATACTGTCAGACACAGTAAATATTTATGGCCCCCTGAAGCGGGGTGTTTTTTCCTGTTTGTGGCATTGTTGACTTGCTCTCCTGAGCACAGCATAGGTTTTTCATTAGTGTGTAGCAGGCTGTCTCCACCTCACCTTTGCGTGAGGACGTCTGGGATGGTCTTTAAAAGTAACCTATTTGCCTCCTCAACATGGTAACAATATCCATCCAAAAACAAGGTGGGCTGCTAGAGCTGTGTCTCATCCCCCATTTCCTCTTAGCATCTTGAGGGAAAATGCAGAGGATGACACATTGCCAAGATGAGATATTGCCTGGGATCTGGCAGCTAAAGTCATCCCCAAGGGGCTTCCTGTCAGATGAAACACTTTCGGGCCTGGGAGCACCGGACCCTGCGAGGTTGTACCAAGAGTTTGCAGACCTAGGGACCAGGCCCACTTTCTTACTACTCTTTCTCAGGAGGGTAGAGGGGTAAACATAATTCTTTACCATAAGCTGTCAGATTCTAAAGAAAGGTAGCCTTCTAGGGTTAAAGCTGATGCTCGGCAAACCCAATCAGTAAAACCTCAGCTAACAGACCCCTTGAGATGTGGGGTGAGGGTATCAGGTGTGAAAAATACGTTTAAATAACCAAGCCCTCATTCTTCTTTGTTTTCTTTCATAGTTTAATAAACTTCCATTTTGGAATAATTTTAGATTTACTGAAAAGTTGCGTATAGAGAGAGAGAGTTCCTGTATATCCCTCACTCAGCTTCCCTTAATGTTAATAATATCTCACATAACTATGGCAAGTTGGTCAAAATCAAGAAAGAAACATTGGTATAGTACTACTAACAAAATGACACTGTATTTGGATTTCACTACACATTCCTTAAAAAACAAAATTAAAAAACTAAATCTCACACACACACACATACATCAATACATAATATATATAAGATCCCACTTTTAAAATGTATATATGCAAATACACAAATGTATCTAGTTATGTAAATAGATATTTTGTTCTCCTGCATTTTAACAGGTTATACACATTATTATTTGCCATTTTCAGATGACCATCAGCCATTATGCTTTACTATATTGTATTGGCCTGTTGATGTTTAGGGCTGTTTGGCCCCAGGAATTTGTTCCTTTTGAGTCCTTAGGTCAGCTCATCACAGTTTTTCTAGCTCCTCTCACATTACCAAGCTGCCAGCTATTACTTTTCTCTGCTGTCAGCATTTTTGTCTGTGGCAGACCTCCTTCTCACATCTACGCTTCAGTTGCTAACCTGTTAAGGGTTTATAACCATGAACTAGGGCTTCTTAGAATTGTGGAAGTAAAAATGCCTGTAAATGATATACGTGGGTTATATTAGTGTATGGATTTTATGACATTTTTTCAGAAACCTTTTATTTATCTTATTTCCCCATTTTCACCAGATTTTGACAAATAACAATGCAAAAGTTCAGTGATAATTTAAGAAATAGAATCTAGATTTTAATAGCTAAAAATATGGAGGTGACTTATGTAGAGATTTTTACCAAAAAATTTAACCTAGTAGTATGTTCTTCCAATATATTTAAATTATCATTTAACTTTGTAAACATTGACCTATGTAAAATTTAAAACTTTTCCCCCCCACGGTGTTTTTCATATGCTGTACAGAAATATTTGTTTATTGTTGAAAGGTTGGGAAATATATGTTTTTTTCTATATCATCATTTTGAAAGGTGGCATAATATTCCATATATAGCTATATTTAGCACATATGGAATGTTACTTAGGTTGTTTTTATATTTTTTTTATATAAATAGTCCTACGATGAACAGTCTTAGCTGCACTTTTGCACACATCCAAGAGGCTGTCTTCCCAGGAGTGAAATTATTGAGTCAAAACATACACTTAAATGGCTTTTGATGACCATTCTCACAGTTAGCAGAGTGGTAGAAATATGTGATTTTCCGGCTGCTGAAGGGATCTTGTAATCCTGAAGTTCTAGAGTAGAGTTGTTTGCAAGGCCGTGCACACAAAATAGCAAAGGAATCAGCTCTGCTTTGACCAAATCACAGGTCAAGTATTCACTGTGGGGTGAATTCAGACGGTAAGAACTAATAAGCCATTTCAGGTGACTTTTTTTTTTTTAACTGGGGTATAGTTTGCTTTATAATGTTGTGTTAGTTTCTGTTGTACAGTGAAGTGAATCAGCTATATGTATACATATAACCCCTCCCTCTTGGACCTCCTTCCCACCCCCCACCCCCATCGCATCCATCTAAGTCATCACAAAGCACCAAGCTGAGCTCTCTGTGCTCTACAGCAGGTTCCCACTAGCTATCTGTTTTACACATGGCAGTGCACATACGTGAATCCCAATCCCCCAAGTCATCCCACCCCCCCCCGCCCCTGTGTCCACACATCTGTTTCCTATGTCTGCGTCTCTGTTCCTGCAAATAGGTTCATTGGTACCATTTTTCTAGATTCCACATTCATCAGTTAATATATGATATTTTTTTTCTCTTCCTGACATACTTCACTCTGAATGACAGACTCTAGGTCCATCCACATCTCCACGAACTACTGGGCATATATACCCTGAGAAAACCATAATTCAAAAAGATACATGCACCCAAGTGTTCAGGAGTGCATGGCTCCTAGGAGGAGACTGTTTGTCAAGACCTGTTGCAGTTTGCTGTGACCTTATCCACTGGAGGTGATGGCTTTGGAGTCCAGGATGTACAAAGGGCAGGCTTCCCCAGGCTCTGTCCCCCACAGCATTTCCTTTCCCTGCAACTTCAGGCAGCTTCACAAAATAGCCTCTTTAATGAATAGTCATCCTCTTCAACTCCCATTGGTAATTATTGGGCCATCTTTTATCCTCATATTTTCTGCCTGGTGGACTGTCAGGCAAAACTCCTTGGCAAGTTTTCTAGCCAATTAAAAATGGAAGACTAATTCCAACGAGCAGTCAATTCCAATTAGCTTGGCTGGTGGGATCGTGACATTAATGCTGGACCAAGAAGGCAAGGGTATGATTCCCCACAAACTCAACTGGCCATGCTCTTTTCGGAGTATGATAGCAGAGTAGGAAAACATCTGGGTTCTTTGCTTGCTCCCTCTCCTTCCTTTTAAACGAGGTCTCTTTTAATTAGACTCTTCTCTGGGATATAGGCATCACCATTCTTTTTAATCAACCATTTAGGGCTAGTCTTTTCAAAAGCTAAAAATAAATTTTATGAACTTTCTGATTCTGATCCTGACTCTTCACTTTCTTTAGGAAACTATTTGTTTATCAAATAAAGCACACTTTCTGCAGGCTCTGAAAGCCTGAATTCATGTTGAATATTTGGAGGATGGGTCTTCTGGGAACGAGTAAAGTAAAAAACCACGTAATACAGACTAATTCTTTCACATCATTGTTGGTTCTTATGCAATTGTCTTTTTATATAAGTGCCTTCAGAGCTGGTTTGGATCATTCAGAATGGGTGAGAACAAGAATGAGTTGAAATCACGCTTGTATCCCTGGGCACAGGCTTGTGTTGGGTCCACGAAGGGACTCTGGGTCAGTGAGTGAAGGAAATATCAAATAAATTAATCACTGAATGAACTGAATCAATAAATGAATGTATGACACAGATAATTAGAATAATCTTATAATGGGATTTATAATGCTTCACAAATTTTAATTTAAAATGTGAACTATCTCTGATTTCCCAAAAAATAGTAGGTTGAAGTTTGTGTAACATTTCTGTGCACAAAGAAAGTATGAAGGGATCCGAAAAGAAAGAAAAAAAGCATTCTAAAGAAGGCTTCCTTCCCCAAAGGGAATAGATGGCCTTTATTCCTTTAGAAGCTTTTCATCAACTATTGACCAAAAACAAACCTATTTTTAACCTATTTCTTCCAAAAATTGCTAACTTGGCCTTGTGCAATCATCAGGAGTTATCTCTTAAGTACAGAATATGGGGGGAGGGGGTAAGGAAAAGTGATAAATCAGCTTGCATTAATCAGATGCAAATGTGATACCTTTGCTTGCTAAACTGTATCACAAAGGTAATTTTCGCTGCAGAAGCAGTCCTGCTTAACACCAGCAGTTTTCCCCTCCTTTGGGGAAACTGAGGAAACACAGACTTAAGTCATTTCTTGACCCTGAGAAATCTTCTTTGCATAGGAAGTCCTTGTGGAGATGTGTGATTCAGTTTGTCTACCCTGTTTTTCCCAGAGGTCAGGAGGGAACTGTGGGGACTCAGCCACAGGCCACTTTATCAGGCCCCGTTTTAGTCATCTGGCCTGGGGGGTGCTGGACCTTGCAGGTCATTCTCTGTGTGTATGAAAATGGGGAGAGGGTTTGTGCATTTAAGCCTTTCTGCGAAAGCTAAACAGTTCTTTCAGGGGAGCAATATGGTCCTTCCATGTGCCTTAGACCTTTGGAAGGAGAAGTAGCAATTAATTAAACAATTAATTAAATCTTACTCTGAACTAATGCTTTTATTTAACATTTGCATGTCTTGTAATTGTTTCGTTTTAGTGCATGAAGTATGGGTGAATATCTGTTTCAAGAAAGCCTAATGTTAAAATTGTGGACCCCAAACCCGATAATTTAGGGAATTAATAGAATACTTTTAGGTAAGGATTTGCTGCAGATAGTCTTTAAGTGAAAAGCACCCCAATGTGTTTTTCACATTTTTGGGTTTTTTTGTACTAGCATTACATGGATGTTGTAGAAAATTATAAAATAAAGGAAAACTTAAAGATTATTATATCATAATTCTACTACTAGGAGAGAGCTACTCTTCATATTTTGACATATAGCTCTCCCAAATGTATAATTATGTGCACTCGCAAATAGGGTGACACGATGCACAGATACTGATTTGTGACTTGTCCTACTCTCTGGTACACGAGAACATTACACTTGCTCATACACACACCTCGACCTCATTATTCTTAATATCTAAATAGTATGGAATTGTTCAATTGGGACATAACTTTACTGAATTAACCCACTATAGTTGGACGTATAGCCTGCTTCCATTTCTTCTTACTGGAAACGTCAACTTCTTTAATAATGATAGCTGCTTTCTACTTCACACCCAGTGCTGTGTGATGCATTTACTATATAACATCTCTTTTTCTATTTAATTCAGGTGAAATTCATATGGCATAAAATTAACTACTTTAAAGTGTACAATTCTGTGGCACTTAATACAGTCACAGTGTTGTGAAACCATTGCTTCTATCTAGTTTTCGAAATATTCATCACCCTAAAGAGAAACCCCATACCCAGTAAGCAATTACTCCATCTGCCCCCATCCCCCTCTTCCCAGCCCCTGGCAACCCAGCCACTAATCTATCAGTATTTTCTGTCTCTATGGGTTTACCTGTCCTGGATATTTCCTATAAATGGAATCATACAACATGTCACCGTTTGTGTAACATCTCTTTCAACCCTCACAAATCCTGTGAGGTGAGACCCAGGGAGCTTGAGGGTCTTGCCAGGGATTCCCATCCTGCAGGACCAGAACCTGAGTGCTGATTTCTCTGGTCTCAAAGCCTCATTCTGTCCCACTGTCCCATGCTGTCTCCCCATATGGCCTTTCAGACTCTGGTGTACAAAAGTGCTCACTCCTTTCTTAGCCTGTTTACTTAAGCATCATGATTGGTCCTCTTCCTCTGCTTCAAACTTGTAAGATGGGAAGGTGCTAATACAGTGGTTCTCACATTTTCACTGCAATCAGCATCACCTAGAGGACTTGCAGAGTTTCTGACTCAGGTCTGGGCTGAGTCCCAAGAACCTGTTTTCCTAACAAGTTCCCAGGTGAGGCTATGCTACGGGGACCACACTTTCGGAGCCACCGCTCTAACAGATATGATGCAGAAGACTTGTTTCATTACACTACCCTCTGATCAGAATGCTTGCAATGGCACTTAAGAATATGGAAAACTAAGAAAAGTCGAATGGTTATCCAGCTTGACGAACATGGGGGTGTGATATACCCTGGAGACTGAGGAGTCTCCTGAAGTGTAATCCAAAGGTACATTTGGTTTTCCAAATATATGTTTAAAACGAATCTGAACATCTGGTAAGATTGTAATTGTGCATATCCTGCAATCCCCATTTGAGCCTTAGAGAACCAATCCCAGGGGTACAAAAGGAGGCATGTATAGGGAAGTGAAAGGCAATGCTTTTTGTAACATAACAGTTAAAAAAAAAGAAAGAAAGAAAGAAAAGAAAAGAAAAATCTTCATAATTAAGAGAACAGATAAATAGATAAATAGAATGGTGTAGGGAAGGCCAAATGCAGTTAAGCTTTGAACTAGATGTATATAAAGTAACATGGAGGGAGCTCAAAAACAATGCTAAGTGGAGAAAATATTTAGATTCACACTTACAAAACAATACTATGCATTATTTGTGGAATAAAAAAAAAGTGATAAATGGTCTCCAAAGAAGGTATACAAATGGCCAATAAGAGCATGAAAAGATGACCAATATCAATTGTCATTAGGGAGATGCAAATAAAAACTGCAATAATATTCTATTTCACATCCACTAGGATGGCGGTAATTAAAAAAAAAAAAAGATTGGAAAATAGCAAGCGTTGGTGAAGATGTGGAGCAATTGAAACCCTCATACGGTACTGGTGGGAATGTAAAATGGTACAGCCACTGTGGAAAAGAGTTGGCAGTTCCCCAGAAAGTTAAATATAGAGTTACCGTATGACCCAGCAGTTCTACTCCTAGGTAAATATATACTCAGAAGAATTGAAAATAGGTACTCAAAGACTTGCATACAAATGTTCATAGCAGCACTGTTCATAATAGCCAAAAAGGGTAAACAGCTCAAACGTCCATCAGCTGATGTATGGGTAGTCAAACTGTGGTATATCCAAACAATGGAATATTATACACCCAGAACAAGGAATGGATATTGATACAGGCTACAACATGGGTGAAACTTAAGACACATTATGCTAAGTGAAAGAAGCCAGATACAAAAGGTCGCATAGAGTATGATTCCATTTATTTGAAATGTCCAGCATGGGCAAAAAGTCTGTCCATAAAGATAGAAAGATTAGTGGTTGCCAGGGACTGCAGGGAAGGGAAATTTGGGAGGTACAGGGTTTCTTCTGGGTGATGGAAATGTTCTGGAATTAGACAGTGGTGGTGGTTGCACAACATTGTAAATCATCACTGAATCATATTTTTAAAACAATTAAAATGATGAATTTTAATTCAGTTAAAACATTTTTTGTAATGATAAGTGGACTGGTAGGATATACACCCAATCCATGACAGTAGTTGCCACTGGGGGTGGCTAGAGGTGGGATTTGGGACTGCAGTGGTGGGAAGGGATGTTAGGTATCCTAGTAATGTTTTATTTCTTTTATCTTTTAAAATAAAGCAGTGGAAGCACATTTAACAAAAAATTGAGTGCTTAATTTTGGATGGTGAGAATGTCAGCATTCATTACATATTACCCATAGCATTTGCTACGATTTTTTACATTTCTTTAAAAAAAAATCAAACCAGATGCAAAAAGCCCAGGACAGTGGACTTACGATGAGAAGAGCTGCCTTCTTGTCCCGCTCAGACCTCTCCCTGCCTCCTAAGATCCCCTTGGATCCTGGGCCCTCTAGTTTGTGCACTCTTTCCATACAGCCTCCCCTGGCCCCTCTTGACCAAAGTCATCATTACACTCCTGATTTAGTAGGAATCTCAAGGTCCTTGATTTCCCCAGTGACTCATCAGCAGACATTTGCCCTCTTACCTCCTCCTTGAGCCTAGACACAAATCCTCCCTCCTGTTAGAGAACCCCCTGCCACCAGGCTCACCCAAAGATTGCTCAAGTTAGGTCCAGAAAAAAGCAGAAGAGTATCCATTTCTGTTTCTATGAATTTGATGACTGGTTAATATGGAGCTGCATGGAAGACCTGGACCTTTCTTAAAACACTGATTATTTCTTCTGAATATACAGAACAGTGTTCTGGGGAAAAGATCTTCATGTCTGATTACCAGGCCTCATAATTAACTGAATGATAGATGGAAACTACAGACTTCTTCCCTAGTGGTCTAGTGCAGGTATCATCAAGCCAGGGCCAAATCTACTGGCCTACTGTCTGTTTTTATAAAGTTTTACTGGAACACTACCGTACTCTCATTCACTTATTTTCTGTGTCTGTTTTTGTAGTGCATCAGCAGAACTGAGTAGCTGCAACAGAGACTACATGTCCCACAAAGCCTAAAATAATTATCTGTTCCTTACAGGAAAGTGTGCCAGGCCCTGGTATAGTGGTTCAGAACATGAGCTCTTGACCCCACCTGCTCTGGGGAAGTAGTTAAGACACAGGGAAGATCTTCTGATCTTCGTATTCTAAAGTGAGGATGACACTGAGGTGCAGAGAAGAGAGCCAGTTAGCCACGGGGATGAAGGGTGTGGACTCTGGCGTTAAATGCCGCTTACTAGACATACAGCCTGGGGTATGTCATTGAAGGTTACAAAGCTGTACCTCATGTCTAAAGCAGCGTTCTTGAGAAGAGTAAATGAGATAACTCAGTAAATATTTATTGGGCTCCATTCAGTGCTGGGCACTGTTTGAGGTGCTGGTGATAAAACAGCAAACATGAGGGACAAAAATCTCTGTCTTCACAGAGTTGTAGACTAGACGGGAGATGGTAAATAACAGTAAATCAACGGAGGTACAGTTGGGTCTTGAGGTGGCCAGGCGGGGGATCAAGGAGAGAGATGGGGGTTGGGGATCTACTGTAGCTGAGAGATCAGGGAAAGCCCCTCTAAGAACCAGTCTTGTGAGCTGATGTCTCAATGACAAAAAGGAGCCAGTCCTGCAGAGATTTGGGGGCAGAGAAAACAGCCAATTGACATGTCCTGTCATGGCAACAAGACTGCCACGGTCAGGATGGAAAGGAGGCTGTGTTGGGGCCCCGTGGACGAGGAGGAGAGAAGCAGGAAGATGAGGTCTGACAGGTGGATTTAGGCAAGAGGGTAAGTGATGTGATCTGAGATAACTATCTAAATGATCCTTCTGGTGCCTGTAGTGCAGTGAGATTGTAGAGACAAGGTTTACAACAGGGAGAACATTTAGCAGGCTATCGCACGAGTCCAGGTGAGAGATCATGGCAGCATGGGCCGGGATAGTGGCAAGGGAGGTAGAGAGAAGTAGATGGATAATGGTGAAACTGATGGGACTTGCTGGAAGATTAGATTTAATGTGATGATGTATGGGAAATGCTCAGCTCAGGGCCAGGGACATAGTATCTTCATTGTCATCATCGTTAACCATCTCCACCACAGTCATCATGATCATCTTGAGAGACAGTGTAGCATTATGGTTAAGAGTATAGACTCAAGCCACACTACTTGGGTTTCAGCCCCAGCTCTGCCATTTATAAGCTCTGTGACCGTGGGTAAATTACAGATCCTCTCTGTGTTTCAGTTACCTTCTCTGTAAAATGGGGGGATCAGAGTACCTTCCTTACAGGACATTGTAAAGTACCATAATATTTCTGCCCTGCCAGATTGTAAACCATAAACACCATTGCTGTTATTTGAAGGCCGGTAGATGGCTCTATACTTGATCGAGATTTGGTGAATATGCTAAAATCCTAGCATTCTGTGGAAATCCTCCTTAGAGGTCAAAAACAAATCCCTCTTCATGTAACCCATTGATTGATGAAGCTGATGGGAGGGCTGTCTCCCTGACCTCCGAAAATCAGCAATTTCAGGGAGATAAGACAGCCGCACTGTTTGTTAGAGTATTTGAGCTGCAGGCTTTTAAATCAGCATTCCAAAGATGTAAAGGCAACAGAAGTATGCACTGGGCTTTCCACAGAAGAGAGTGTGGGGCACTGTGCCTGTTTTGAACAGCTGTGTCTGTGTGGGCGTCAGCAGGGCTGTCGTTTGGGAGACGTCTCCTCTTAGAGGGATCCTCTCATTTCTCTGTCTTAGGCAGACCCTGTTTCAGCTATGGGGCCTCAGGGGTAGCTAGGGCTCCCTGAGTACACAGCTATGGGCTTCGCACAGCCTGGGTTAAATGCAGGGGCATTGTTGTTCCCATCATGCCCTGGTCTGGCTGCTGGAACCAGGGGACCGGTCTCTGGGAGGTGAGAAGGACCCCCAGGTATACACTTGCCCAGACCCCACACAGATTGCCTGAGAGCTCACATTCCCTGCTGGCTGCAGATGTGTCCTTCCCAGGCCCCAGGCAGGTGGAAGTCTGTCCCAAAGAAACAGCGGTGTGGCTCCCCTCCACACACAACCACAGAAGGGACCTCTTTAACCTTTCTGTCTTCTGAGCAATAAGAAGCAACACGTGGTAAAGATCCACTCAAACCCAATATGGGCCTTCTCCCTCCCACTCAGAAACAAGCTCCCACTAATGGCAACTTTTACTCCTGGACCAGAGTCCTTTCGTATACCTGAGGCCTGCTATTTTTAGAACTTTGGGGGCTCTGGATATCTTTTCCTGCAACTGCTTAGCTGGACAACTTGTTTCTTAGTTTTAAGTTAGGGAGATTGTTGTAAATGCAATCATATATGTAAGATAGAAAAGAGTAGGCTTTTACTAAGTTATAATGATGTTTGTTTGTTTTGTTAGTTATACTTCACATGGACCTTACATTCTGAGTATCTGCAAGATCCTGAGGTTAGGTTATGTTCTTAATTTTAAAATCTTACTTGAATATTAACAGCTCACATTTATTGAGCCCTTACTGTGTGACAGGGAGTCACCGAGTGCCTTCACGTGTGTTTAGTCCTCGCAACGGCACGGCAGGGTGGATACTATTATAATCCCCACTTTACAGATGAGAGAAATGAGGCTTCCACAGGTGGAATAGCTTGCCCAAGTCAGACTAGAAAGTGGCAGAGCTGGGATTTGAACCTGGACCACCAAATTCAAGCCCTTAAGTCACTCCACTGGCCCTTAAAACACTCATGCATCATAAGTAGCTTTGCTCCTTGTGAATGTTTTCATACCAAACGTACAGAGATGGTGGTTGGTCCTTTGCCACTTGATTTCTAGGAGGTCTTCATATATTATGGAGATTAGAGTTTACTGATATAAGTTACCTATTTTCCCAGTTTGTCCTTTGTTTTTTGACTTCGTTTACGGTGTTTCTGATGTTTTGTTTGCCATGTAGATGGGTTTTTTAAATTTAAATTTTACTTTTTATATTGTATTATAAAAAGATCTCTGAATTTTTTCTTTTCTTCTGAACTTTGAGTCATAGTTAGAAAAGTCTTCTCTACATCAGGGAATTTGCCCGTCTTCTTCTAGCACTTTTATGTTTTTCACATTTACATTTAAATCTTTGATGCATTTGAAGTTTATTCTGGTATGCAGTGTGAAATATGGGTTAAGAAAAAGAACTTTAAAAAACACTTCCAAACAAATTTCTCTGTCCAAATGTGGTCAGAGTTTGTATATGAAGAGTATTTGGGGTAGTGAATCCTCCCTCAGAATAAAAGCAGGCTTATTAGTGTCACAGGTGATCAGTAGGGAGTTGTTTGTGGTTCTAATTAGACCTCTAATTAGCCTGAAGCTTTGATAGCGGTTTTCCCGTCTGCTGAGACGGTCCAAGTGCGAGGTGATAGGAGACTCAGCGGGCAGCCACACAAATGCTTATGTAATACAAAAGTCCATGGCTTATTGGCCTCAGGAATGGCTGGATCCAGGTGCTTATTTTCCTCAGGAATTTCTCTCTCTTTACCTCTCAGCTTTTATTTCTCTCTGTTGCCTACATTCTTGGATATGGTCTCCCCTCCTGGTGGAAAGATGGCCACCAGCAACTCCAAGCTTACCCACTTCTAACTTAGAGGTCCTTTCTCACCTAGTTCTTCCTGCAAAAATCCCAAGCCTGGTTCTCAGCCTGGTTCCCTTTCTGAATCAATCTCTATGGCCAGAAGGAGGGGTCAGTTGCTGGTTGGCCAGTCCTGAGTTACATATACTCCCAAGGGGACTAATGATGGGCTCAGTCCCACTGAAACCACAAGCACTGAGAGAGGACCATTTTCCCAAAAGAATTGTTATTAAAATAGGGAAGAACTGATGCTGAATGAGTCAAAACCCCAGAGGTCCCTACAGCATGAGCTTTGTGTTCTCAAAGCTCTTAAAGGATCAACTCTGGGTGCCAACAACACAAGCAAAGAAAGTCTTGAATGGAGCAGTTGGACTCAGTTAAGCCTATAAAAATGAAGACTCCCTGAGTTGCTGTTTTGTGATAAGAGCAATAGCTTTTGTCCCATTTTCACCAGCATTGCAAAATAAAAAACAAACAGATAATTTGCTGCCTGTCTGTTACAGAGGATGGGTTTCTGGGATTCTAATGGAATTTGTTGGAAAAGCTGCAACCCTCTCATCAGTGTTTGTCAAATACAAAAACCCAGCAGAGAAGAACACGCAGAGAGATTGTTTCCTTCTCTCAACCATGGACTATGGTTTGGGAAGAGAACAAGGTCTTGAATAGGGCGAGATTCTCAACCAGGTGCTTTTGCAAATGTCATTTACTCATTCCATACCTGAATAGTCCATAGCTTGTGAGGAATATGGCAGGAAATGTAGGGGTCTTTGTAAACGAAATGGCCTGGCTACTTTGTTGGTTGTACCAAGCACAGTAGCTAATGTGTCTGGCACTGTGTCTCATACCATCCATGCATCATCCATTCAGTTCTCATAATGGCCTTATGTACTGTTTTTATCCCCATTTTATAGGTGAGGAAACTGAGGCTCAGAAAGATTCACTCAGGGTCCTAGAGCAAAGGAGTGGTAGAGTCAGAAGTCAGCCTCAGGTAGCTGGACTCCAGTGTATGGGTCCTCACTGTGCTCAGTTATTAGCTCGCCGTGTAACCCTGACCTTGTTACCTAACAGGGTTCTCCCATTCCTTTTCACAGGTGAACACTTGGGTTGTTAGAAGAATCTTTAAACAGTGATGCCACTAAAGTGTTTTACTCTCAGAATCCCGGTGTATAATTAGCTTTTTTTTTTTGATTAATTAATTTATTTTTTGGCTGCGTTGGGTCTTCGTTGCTGCATGTGGGCTTTCTCTAGTTATGGCGAGCGGGGGCTGCTGTTCGTTGTGGTGCACGGGCTTCTCATTGTGGTGGCTTCTCTTGTTGCGGAGCACGGGCTCTAGGTGCATGGGCCTCAGTAGCTGTGGCATGCGGGCTCAGTAGTTGTGGCTCGTGGGCTCTAGAGCACAGGCTCAGTAGTTGTGACGCACGGGCTTAGTTGCCCCGCGGCATGCGGCATCTTCCCGGACCAGGGCTCGAACCCATGTTCCCTGCATTGGCAAGTGGATTCTTAATCACTGCGCCACCAGGGAAGTCCCTATAATTTGCTCTTAATAATGTTAGACCACAAAGAAAGAAAAATTCCCCATATCTTTCTAATCGGTTTCCTCCCATCTTTCCCAGAAAACATCCACAATTGCTAAAATGGATAACATTTCATTCTTTTCATTTTATCTTTGGGAAGGAAAGCAAGGAGCCGTGGTGCTGACCAACTTGGCCATCAGCTCTGAATTTTATAATTATCAATAATCTCCAAAAAATGGCATGCATGGTCTTTGAGATCTGGTAATTATATACCTGTGTGTGAATGGTTCAAAGGCTGGGCTTTTAAGCAAATCTGAGTTTGAATCATAGTCCTGCCATTGTGACCTCAAAGAAGTTGTGGAGCCTGTCTGAGCCTCAGGTTCCTCGTCTATAAAGGGGGTCGTTAGTTGGTCTGAGCTCACAGGGCTGATATGGGGATTAAAGGAGATGATGCTTACAAAGTGATCAGCACAGCGCTGCCCCGAGTAAGTGATCAAAACAGGCCAGCTGCCAGTAATGCAATCATTTATTATTACAATGACTGTTGTTATTATTTCTTGTCCTCACTCCTTCCCCCTCCAAAATAAACTCCACCGCACCAATATCTCCATTTTTATCATGGACGTTTAATAGTTACACATGCTTTTCTTTACTACAGTTGTTTGCAAAGCACCTTGCAATCTCCTCTCTTCCTAATTCCTGGAATTCTGTTTGTGTGAACTTTGTTTAAAGCTCTCTGTTCAGCAGACACTCTTCTGTGTTTTTTTCCTCTGATGTCCAGAGGCTTTGAAACAGTAGCTTTTCCATAATCTTCAACAAAAGTTACACTAACTCCCTGAAGGGTCGGTGCCTTTAGTGCAGTTTTTTCTTCCAGCTGGCTGTCTGACTCGTTGTTTTCATTCCTTTCCCCAAGATCTTTTCTCTTTGGTTAGCTCTTTTACGGGGAATCTCTTGCAGGGCTTTCTCTGAAATATTCTTGCCTCTTCCATTCAAGATTAAGCTGTTATCTTGGTGACAGGTACTGACGAACACCGCTTAGACTCACAGATGGTCACGTGGCTTGGCTCACAGATTAGTGCTTTTTTCAGGTGATAATGATCCCCATGGCAGTTGCAGAAGCTTTGTCATAAAAAGTTGATTATTTATGGCAACCTGGTTCTGGCAGTTAAAAGAACATGGGATCTAGTTAGTTGTTTTTTCCCCTCCCCAAGGAACATCTCTGGAATTCATTGATGGAAAAAGAAACACCCAAGAACATGGATCAGGTTTTTAATCAGGATAACCTCCCATCTGTAGAGCATTTTATAGATTCCAAAGCACTTCCACGTTCAATAATCTCTCAGTGCACTTGTCTCTGGGAACCGAGCAAATGTGTCTGTTCAGGGAAGGTGAGGGGGAGGAGAAGGAGAGTAGATCTAGGATGCTGAGCTGTGGGGTGGGATTTTGAGGATGTGCCTGGGCTGGACTGTGATAAGATGGAGAACTGGATCTCCTGCTTTCTGGTGCTTTTCTCAGTCTTGCTAATAACAAACGACCTGTGAGAGAATTTCACAAGACTCAGAGGGCACCCCAATCATAAAACATCCTTTGTAGATTCGTTTAAGCTGTTGTCTTGTTTTCTCTTGTGGTATGTTTAGACATCCATCTTATAGGGTAACATTTCACTCGGCATCTACTGCAAGAGGAAACCGTGGAATAATTCTTGCTTCCTGATCAAAGTAGGTGAATTCCTAGCAGAGGTCACTGGAAAGATGTTTGGGGGAGGAGAAGAGGAATATTTCTTCCTTTAGTTTTGGAAGACTTCCAAAGAAGAAGAAGAAAAACTTACATCAGGAAGCTGATGGTTTACAATGTTTATGGAAACACCACTACCAAAATGCCTCAGTTCCATCTGCAGTGTTGGACACCTCAATTCAATGACCTCCCCTTTCATTTTTTCATTATAAACATAACATAACCAAATGACCCATAATTAAGAAACCTCCCTTCTGATACAACCATTTTCATTTTATGTATTTTCCCTGCCAAGCTTTTCCACGTTTGTACATATTGCATAGGTGCCCTAATAAATAGTTTTCATCCTGCTTTTTTTTTTTGTGGTCCGTGCCATGCAGCTTGTGGAATTTTAGTTACCCTACCAGGGATCGAACCCTGGCCCTTGGCAGTGAGAGCATGGAGTCCTAACCACTGGACCACCAGGGAATTCCTCATCCTGCTTTTTTTTAACTTAGCATTTTTCATGTTGCTTGACCTCACAAGTATACTTGTTAATGTTTACACAGTGTCATCCAGTGGATGTTCTATAATTTAATTAAATATCCGCTGTTGTCTGACACTTGGATTCCAGGGCAAATTAGTGCAGAGTTGGAAAACGTGGGCCCCAGAGCTAGCCTGACCCGGATTTCTTGCTCTGCCACTTCCCAGCTGTACCATCTTGCTGGGAGAACAATGATACTTTCCTCAAAGGATTGTTTAAAGGAAAATCATGTATCCGAAGCACTTAAACATAGCTCCTGGCACATAGATTATTCTCCATATTTAGTAGCTAGTCTACTATTATTTCTCATTCATCACTATTAAATGACAACACACTAGCAATGTTTTCTTTTGGATTCTTTTCTTTTGGTAAATTCACACACGTAGGACTATTAGGCCAAGATGTTTGCATATTTATACTGTTCTTGGTATATATTGACATCCTTTGATATTCCAGCTGTTTTTTACTGTCATCAACAATTCTATGCCATGCAGCATGGCCAAAAAAAAGGGGGGGACTTCCCTGGTGGCGCAGTGGTTAAGAATCCGCCTGTCAATGCAGGGGACATGGGTTTGATCCCTGGTCCGGGAAGATCCCATGTGCCGCGGAGCAACTAAGCCTATGCGTCACAACTACTGAGCCTGCGCTCTAAAGCCCGTGAGCCACAACTGCTGAGCCCACGTGCCACAAGTACTGAAGCCCGTGTGCCTAGAGCCTGTGCTCTGCAACAAGAGAAGCCACCCCAATGAGAAGCCCTCGCACAGCAACGAAGAGTAGCCCCTGCTCGCTGCAACTAGAGAAAGCCCGCACGCAGCAACGAAGACCCAACACAGCCAAAAATAAATTAATTAATTAATTTAAAAAAGAAAAAAAGATCTAGGGGCTTCCCTGGTGGTCTAATGGTTAAGACTCCACACTCCCAATGCAGGGGGCATGGGTTTGAATGCTGGTCAGAGAACTAAAATCCCACATCGGAGAACTAAGATCCCACATGCTGCATGGTAAGGCCAAAAAAACAAAAAACAAACAAAAAAACAATTCTAAGTGTACCATTTTCACTGTACCCTTACCTGCACTGGAAAGTATAATTTTATAAGTTGGGCAATTTAGTATGTTAAACATGATACCTTGTGATTTGCCCACTTTGTAAAAGTAGAGAGAATAGTATAATTAGTACCTCCACTCACCTGGCATCCAGCATGCACAATGGTTAACCTTTCCCCTGTGTTTTTAGAAATACTTTAAGCAAACCTCAGTCATCGTATCACTTCACTCATCAGGATTTCGGAATACAGCTCTACCTGATGAGGACATTTTATTTTTTTACATAACCACCACACTTTATCACACTTAACAAGACTAACAAGAATTCCTTAATATCAATATTAAATCCAAACTCAAATTTCTCCAAATTCAGATTTATCTTTGGGGCTTCATCTTAGGTGATACTAAGGAATTCTTGTTAATTTGTCTCAAACAGGTCCTTGTTCAGTTGGCCTGTTTGAATCAGGATCCCAACATATTCCACCCATTTCTTATGGTTGATATTCTGTAAAACTTCCCCTCCCTCTCTTTTCCCCCATGCTATTGATTTGTTGAAGAATCCAGGTCATTTGTCTTGTGGACTGTTCTTCTATCCTGGATTCTGGGACTGCTTTCTCATGGTCTGGCTTAACTTTTTCCTCTATCCTTCTGTTTCCTGTAAACTGGTGCATAGATCTGGAGGTTTGATAAGTATCTCACTTAATTTTAATGGGGTGTTTTGAGGGGACAACACATCACTACAGTCCTTCCCTGTGTAGAGTCTTGTGCAATTGACCAGATACCAATGGTTACTGGCCTCTCCTGGCAGTAGGAGAACAAGCAGCACAAAGATTCTATTGACCATTATAGTAGTAGGAAGAAGTTGAATATAAAATAAGTGATTATTTAAAAATACTCCAGATGTAGTTAGTCGTTGCTCTGGAAGTCATTCTGTCTTTGTTCCAGTGCCCTAAGAGCAGTTCCAGAGGTAGGTGTGGACAGGCCCTGCCCTCCAGGAGTTCTAGGTAGGAAGATAATCAGAAAAGTTACATGGCTGTAGACTGGTAAGTAATTTCAAAACTTGGCACCTGGCAGAACATGGTTAATGCATGGTAGCAATAAGAGTTGTTGAACTCGAGAAGAAGCCATCTCCTGTGGGCTGGGTTGATCTGGGAAGATTTCTCAAAGGAAAAACTTGATTGAGGAGCTGTATAATAGGTGGTATTTGAAAAGGCTGCCAAGGAGGGAGGTGCTATTCTGGACATGAGTTCAAAGATACACAAAACTTTTTAAATGTCAGCCAATTGATCCACTCATGCTAATGGCCTTTGGTATCTATCTTCTGAACCTTTTTCTTTCTTTTGTTCTTTAATTTATTCAACAAATATTTATGGAGCATTAATTATGTGCCAGTCTTTTTTGTGGCATGGGAACATGGCTCATGAGGCAACCTAATTTCATGAAAGACACATGAGCTGGGAGTCCGAAGACCTGAATTACTCTGAAATCCTGTTTTTAGAATAAAAATACTGAAAGAACTCCTTGAGGTTTTCGTTACCCCTAATATCACCAGATGGAGACTTTGGCAGGTCTGGCTGAGGTTGTAGCACACTGTCATCTTTCCTGGGAAGAAAAGACTCTTCTATTTGAATGCAAAAAAAAAAAAAATATATATATATATATATATAATTTTTTGTTCTCTTTCTTTCTTGTGGAAGCACTTTATCCTTTGAGCTCTAAAGCTAAGCTGGAAACTCATGAAACAATATTTGTCACTACCCTGGGCAAGGATACAAATGAAAACATGAATTCTTTAGCTCCCAGAACAGCTCAGCTCACCTTTGTTCAGATTCCAAGTGTGTGGGATGGAGGCTGGGAAGGTTTACCTGTGGTTATCCTGCTGGGAAATGTGGGCTCATTCGCATGAAAAAGCATTGATCTTGAGATTGAAAATGGCTTATGGGGAGTGGGTGCCTGAGAACCAAAGAAAGACATTGTTAACATTTTTGACATAGTCATGCATCTTCTGCAGCAGCTCAACTTCTATCAATTTGATCCAGGTCTGTTTTCTTTTAAACTCAATCTACCAGCATCTGTGGAGTGCTTGCTGTGTGCAATAGTGGTCGTTTCAAGAGGAGGGATTTAGCTTCCATCCTCATGATGTCCACAGCTCCCTCCACCCCAAAGCACCCCAAATAAGCTTACAGGCTAGGTATGTACACTGGTTGCTGTGCAAACACAGCTTCAAGGTGAACCCCCCCACCCCCTCTACCTCCCCCATGGTTCCCTTTCTCTTTCCCTATCACTTAACATTCTGTAGAATTTCTGAATTTTCAAGATGAAAGAAAATTGAAGAGTCACCCAGTTCTGCATTTGCTAACAAATGTATTCCACTCCTTACTCCAACCAGGATACCAGCACAGAGGGTCAGCTCACGTCTTGGCTCTTTTATCCCTAACCTCCTGGGTATAAAGTGTAAGTGGTTAATGGTCCACACAACTTGGATTGAAAAACTCGAATCCAGTATATTCTGTTTGATCAAAACAGGATCCAGGGAAGTTAAACGATTTGTCCATAGCTGCCGGGAGTCGGTGGGTAAACAGTGACTGAAACCCAAGGCCACTTGAGCCCACACACATGTCCTACCTATAAAGCCACCTGTCCCTGTTGTGGACAAAGACTGCTGACCTGTGAATCTGGGCACACTGAGGAGGGGGTGCCGCTGTGCGGTTAAGACCATCAGTGTTCTGGGCAGACTAAATTATGGTGTGGCTATTTAGTAGCTGTGTGACCTTGAGCAAGTTACTTAACCTTTCTGAGCCTCTATGCCCTCATCTATAAAACAGGGGAAGCACCCTCTTCAGCAAGTTGTGATGATTCAGTAAGGTAATGCATGGCATGTGCTTGTCACAGGCCTGGCAATAGAGCTAATGGCAACCTAACTATTTTCTAGCATTTCAGCGTTCACATGTCAATACCCCCAATCACAATGGATCCTTTTTGTTCTATCCCAAGTTAACTCAAACCTGTCCACCTTACTCCATTTTTGGAAAGAACATGCAATACAGAATTTTTGCTCTGGGGATGTGGCAAATGTGTACTCTGCTCTTGGAAGTGATTTAAACATCTTTGTTTCATCATGGTCTTTTCGATTGGTTGATTGGTTCCTGGGCTTTGAGGAGATTCTTTCTTCCTCCAGACTTACCTCCCAGCTCTCTTTGGGACCATAATAAACCTAGCTACTGTTCATGAAATTACTACTATATGTGAACCCCTTACTTGCCTTCTCTCTAATCTTCACCTCCACTCTTTGCAGGGGGTAGTATTATGTTCTAATTGCAGATCAGGGCACTGAGGCTGTGAGAGGTTAACTTGCTTGGTTGTTTGTTTTAGATATTTTGGTGGTTCTCCCTTGTTGGAAGATGCAGGAACACACTTGTGTGACCTACAGTTGTCTGGATGTAAAAAGATTACATCTAAGATGACTCTAGCACTTAGGATTTATAAGCATCAGGGACCTGATTGACCATTTAACCCATTATTGACCAGAAGGGGAAACTAGTGAGCAAAGAAGTCACCACACTTGATTAAACTCAGTGAAGGAGTCCAAGGCTAAGATCTGAACCCAGGTCTCCTGACTCTTGTTTGATGTTCTTTTAATCATATCTTACAGGCTTATATCCTTGACCCTTAGTAGCATCGTTGTCTGTATCAAGACACCTGCTGAGTTGCAAATGGTCTGCAGATAATTAATGTTTCAAGTCATGTGTGGAACTGCAGGTTCTGGAAGCAAAGTACTTGCATTTGAACCCAGCTCTGGCACTTACCATCTGTGTGACTTTGGGCAAGTTATCAATAGTTGAACTCCCTGTACCTCAGTTGGATTGGATTATTGTGAGGATTACCTGAGATACACCATGGAAAGTCAAAGGACGGTGCCTGGCAGAGAGCCAACCACTAGACTTCATCAGCTATGGTGGTCTTTTGTCGAGCTCCTGTCACTTGCTAGGCATCTTTTGGCGCTGGAGATACAACGCTGAACAAGAGAGTCATTTCTTGCCTGTATGGAGCTCACAGTCAAGTCAGAGACACAGATGTTCAAGAATAATAAAGCTTATGATTTGTTGAGTAATTCTAGTTCCATTTGTTATTTATAGGGCACTGTTTAAAAGTTGCTGCAATGTATCTTTGTCTTTAGTTCTGATTTTTTTTTTTTTTTTTTTTGCGGTACGCGGGCCTCTCACTGTTGTGGCCTCTCCCGTTGCAGAGCACAGGCTCCGGATGCGCAGGCTCAGCGGCCATGGCTCACGGGCCCAGCCGCTCCGCGGCATGTGGGATCTTCCCAGACCGGGGCACGAACCCGTGTCCCCTGCATCGGCAGGCAGACTCTCAACCACTGTGCCACCAGGGAAGCCCATTTAGTTCTGATTTTTTATAAATGTGTGACGTCAATGAAAATATTTTACATCAGAAATTTGGCCAGGGTGCATAGAGCTCTCAGCCTTGAGAAGCCTCTGGTCCTCAGCACCATGCCAGCAGCTGTCTGTGTGTTGCATCTAGAACAGAGCTGGCCGAGGTCCTGCTACTTAGATGTAAACGGCCTACCCGAAGGGCAGAGAGGAAGTTATGACTGGGGAAAATCCACAAGGCAGCAAGCCTTGGTCACTGAAGGAACAGACAGCTCTCATAGTCATAACAGGCCTGTAGGAAGAGGACGCAGTAGGAACCAAATGTTGTCATACAGATAACATAGGCACCATGCAGCCAAGTATCTATTTTTAAGTGACAGTGGTATATTTTAGGCCAGTTCCTTCCCATTTGTAGACTAGCTCCATCTTCCTTTCAGTTTCTTTGCTGATAGTTGATCTAACCTCTGTTTCAACCTTGTTTCCTTGGCCATTTAATAATTTTTTAAAAACCTGTATTCCTCATTGCATTTCCTGACAAATGAGGACATTGAATTAACTTTCTGATGAGCCCTTATAAAATATTACCATACTGGGGACTTCCCTGGTGGTCCAGTGGTTAAGACTCCGTGCTTCCAATGCAGGGGGCACAGGTTCAATCCCTGGTAGGGGAGCTAAGATCCCACATGCCGTGCGGTATGGCCAAAAATAAAATTACCATGCTGAACTAACCCAAAATGTGGGCTGCCTGCACCAAACATGCTGATTTTAGAAAAGGATGCTGGGACTTCCCTGGTGGCGCAGTGGTTAAGAATCCGCCTGCCAGTGCAGGGGACATGGGTTCGAGCCCTGGTCCAGGAAGATCGCACATGCCACAGAGCAACTAGGCCCATGCGCCACAACTACTGAGCCCGCATGCCACAACCACTAAAGCCCACATGCCTAGAGCCCACACACTGCAACAAAGAGTAGCCCCGGCTCGCTGCAACAAGAGAAAGCCCGCAAGTGCAGCAATGAAGACCCAACGCAGCCAAAAAATAAATAAATAAATAAATTTAGACAAGGATGCTTTCATCAGTAAGTTATATTATCACTTTTATATTCTTCCCTGAAATAAAATGGCATAAATTTGAGACAATACTTCATATACAGCTCAGTCTTTGTTGTTTTATAGGATCACAGAAGATGAGCATTTATTTTTATTTTATTCTTATTTATTTATTTATTTATTTTTGGCTGCGTTAGGTCTTCGTTGCTGTGAGCAGGCTTTCTCTAGTTGCGGTTAACAGGGGCTACTCTTCGTTGCAGTGCACGGGCTTCTCATTGCGGTGGCTTCTCTTGTTGCAGAGCACGGGCTCTAGGCACGTGGGCTTCAGTAGTTGTGGCACACGGGCTCAGCAGTTGTGGCTTGCGGGCTGTAGAACGCAGTCTCAGTAGTTGTGGCGCATGGGCTTAGTTGCTCCGCAGCATGTGGGGTCCTCCCGGACCAGGGCTCGAACCCGTGTTCCCTGTATCGGCAGGCGGATTCTTAACCACTGCGCCACCAGGGAAGCCCCGAGCATTTATTTTTAAATTGCCTTATTTTGCAGTTCAAGAAACTGCACCTCAGAGAGTTTAATAGACTTGCCCAAGGTCACACAGCAAATTTAGTGGTAGAACCAGGATTGGATCCCATGTCTTCAAATTTAGGTCAGTTCACTCTTCACTGTGCCACTTCTTTTATACATGTCCAGTAGTTAAATCAGTATTTGAAATCCTGGTTTAAATTAAAGAATTAACCCCTTTGGAGGCAAGGAGGGTGGAAAAGATCCCCAAATTCCATCTTTTCCTCTTTGTTTCATTGAGAAAAGAGGGAGTAAGATGATTTGTATACCAGAAAGGTTAATAACAATATGGATTTTGCGCTTACCTTGTGCCTAGATTGCTGACACATGCATTATCTCATTAAACTATTCATATGTTTTATCTCATTAAAGACTTGAAACTCTCATATCCCCATTTTACAGCCAATTAAACTGAGGTTTGGCATGGTTACACAAAGTGTCCAAAGTCATCATCAGCAAGTGGAAACCTTGGTATTTGCATTCAGACCTCTTACTCTAGAGCTTGTATTCTCCTGTGTTCTCCCAGGGACTGAAGGATGGGGTGTTGAATATTCCATAAAGTTTTACTGTAGAACGAGGGTGGAAGGGAAATATCTTATTCTTCAAAAATTAATGTCACAAGGCAATGCATTTGTAATGATCAGTTTACTGGAGCAGTCGGTAGGAATTTTTTTCCTTCACTTTGAAATTTTGCACTTTCCATGTTAAAAGTTTCTCTAGGAAATGAGAATTAATTTGGGGGAAGGAAGCCTCTGTTATTCCTGCTTCCAGCTGGGGCAGATGCTTGGCCTCCTCTGGGCAGGTAGGAGCGGAACACTGGCCTTTCTCTGCTGAGCTCGTAAACTGGAGAAGTGTCTAAATTCAGGAATGATGCCAGGTGGGGTGGGGGCAAGGAAGGGAGGAAAGGGATGTGGTGTTTGGAGCCCATAACTCAGGAAACATGATGGCACCTAATTTCAGAGTGGCATGAGGCAAGCGTTTAGGAAAAGAATAATGAGCTATTGTTGTGGGCTTTTTTCTTTAATGGGTGGGTTGTTTTTATAAAGTTTTATGAACAGGAAACTGAAGCAAAATGCTGATCCCTTTGGTTTTTGAGCTCTGCCAGCATCATTTTCATTTTTATTTTTGACTGTTGGTGACAGGCACTTCCTTTAACATTTCTGAGGGTGAAGTGTAATGAGACACCCCAAACTGCCTTTTCTAACAACAGCAGAATCCAGATGAAGAGTAGTAGTTTCACATCTTCTCGATAATGCCATGAGACAAAAAAAGATCACCCCTAACCCAGGGAGAAAGATGGCTCTTTCAGAAACCAAGGCAGGCTGTAAAATGTTTTCCGTTTAAAAACATTCTAGAAAATTTGCCCAACTGGTGGAAAACCTCTAACATGCATTAAAATGGGTCTTGCTGTGGCAAAGAAAATACAGATCAAATTCCCCTGCTGCTCTGAATCATATAAACTCAGCCTCCCCACCTATTGTTTCCCCTGGAAGATGACTTCATCTTAAAGGTGGTCTTATCTGTTGTGCATTTTGGATGCACTGAACCAAGGTTTCAGGCATCTGGCTGCCAACTTCAGAGATTTTAAAAGCTGTTTTGTTCCTGCAGGGCATTTATTCATTGCTTACCTTATAAAAGTTATGTCTTGCTGCATTTTCCTGGCACCAGAGCAATCCTTGTACCTACCCATTGCATATGGTTTTTCTGAGCCTGCAGGCAGCACTGGGTTATTAAAGTTCAAGGAGGAAGCCACATGATGTTGGCTTTACAATTTTAATTCTCTCTTACCTTCTTCCCTCCCTTCCTCCCACTCCCTGACAGATGAGTTTTGCTCACCACGTACTGTGTCGAAACCAGAGTGGGCTCTCAAAGCACCTCTTGTAAGACTCCAGGTGAGGAGGCCCAGACGGGAGAGCATGACCGTCCCTTTGTGGAGCAGCCAGCAGAGAAGTTTCCTTCCTCTCCCACTGGCTTCCTTGGCTAAAAAATTTTTGAGTCCATAATTTCACAGCAACCTGGCAATAGTAGACCAGCACCATGTTTGATCTTGCAGAAACACCAGGCAAAAATCTCCCCTTCTCCTTAAAAGTCAGCCACCCAGGGCCCAGCTCAAGAGAACAAAGTTTCTATATTAATAGCACTAGGTATGAGCATGGCAAATTGAAAAGAAAAAAAAAATTATAGAGTTTAACCTGGAATCAAAAACCTAGAGAAGGAAAAGGAAGACAGTGCCTCTAGAGGGAAGGAAAAGGGAAGATGAGCTTGTTACAAGGAGTCTTAGAAAACAAACTATTTGACATCTCTTTGCCACCAGAGTTTCAATCTCCCTGGCAAGTCTACCTTGTTCAGAAATGAGTGTAAATTGCTGAGTGTGTGTAAAAAGCTGGAGGAAACCGAAAACTCTCAGTAATATCCAACAGGGCCCCATAGCCTTACACTGCCGGAGCCATCTCTATAAGTGGTTTCAGTGAGTTTGGGACTCTTCAAGAAGCTTATTAAAGGACTCATGCTCCTTTTCAAGATTTCTTTTAACAGCCCACTGTGGTATTCTGCATTTACTTTCTTGGTCCCATCTCAGAAACTTTAAATAGATGATGTTCCTCGTTGCAAAAATTCTCTGAATTTACCTCCTCTATGACATGATCTTTGATTAGTGCCATTTCAATATGACTTTTATTTCAACAAATATGGATCCTTCTACCATGTGCCAGCATGATAGAAGGAGCTGGAGCCATTGTGGTGATTGAGATAGTTATGGTCCCTGTGCCCTTGTAGGTGGAGACACACTGAGTCAGTCATTATGAGCGGGGTGAGTATTATTAGTGAAAAACAGGTACTCCGCACTGTGTGGGTACAAAGTAAGGGTTGCCCTTGCCTGCGGATTGAGGACAGTCTTGGAGGAGAGGAATTAGCCAGGAAGCCATCTGGTTGATGGTTCTTGTCATGCCAAAGAATTATATGATCGTACAGGCATAAACGTCGGTGAACTAGAGGCTGGTGCTTTTCTTCAGCCTTCCGTTGCCAAGGCTTTTGGTTCAGTCAGAATTGCAGGCATCTGAGACCTGTGTTTGCTGAGCTTGGTTTTGGATGTGAGATGGAAAAATTCAGACACAGCAGAAGCTCCTGTAACTCGGCTCACTTAACCAACACCCTCCACCCCCCTGTAGTATTATGGGATGCCCACGGCACAAGGAACACTTTCAGCTAATTGGCTGCGCTCTACCACACACCAGCCGACTTCGCTCCCACCAGATGAGTGAGACAGAGGCTTGCCAGGAGTCCCAGAGTCTGTTTGTGCTGGTTGAACTCGTTCTGTAATTAAGGTCTTCTGCTCACACCACCCTCCCCTCCCCACCCCCACCAAAGCCCCAGGTATTTTTCAAGTAAACATCTCAAGCCAACCGCCCTCCTCCCATTCTCTACTGCTGGAGCTAATTTTTTAGAAACTTAAATGCAGTCATGCCCCCTGGCTATGAAGATAAGCATGTTTTTAATTGGAACTTTGGATACCAGATTGTAAATCAAAGTCCCAAGAGCCAGAACACATCTCCTTGTGGGTGGCTTAGTTGGTAGTTTACTGGGAATGTGGACTTGCATTATTTTTCATTGTATCCCTGATGCACCCATATGCTTTTAGCAGGCTGTCCAGCACTAATACTTCCTTAGTACTGCCTGAACAAATAAGCAGCTCTCTGTGCCTATTCTGGATTGTGAGGCTACAACCAATGGGCTAATTACCCCCGGACACCTCTGGCCTGAGGATCTGGGGTTCCAGTGCCTCTGCAAGGGCGGGGGCCCAGGTTCATTATTGGGCTTGCTGATAATTCTCACACTTTACTACTCAAACACTGTGCTTTGAGGGTGTTTATCAAAAATACAAATTTCTGGAGTCCGCTGCTGAAGATTCCAAATCAGCAGACCCAAAGTGGGGCCCAGTGATGTGGATTTGATAAGCTTCTCAGTTGATTTCACTGCAGGTGGTCTCTGGAATTATTGTCCCTAAATTCACACAACTCATATTTCTATAAATGTGTAGGTTTTCAAATCCTGGCCAGAAGATATGAATAGTGCTATATTTCATTGTTTTGCACATTTCCCCCACCTTTTAACGTCTCTGGAATTGGGATGTATCTTACAATTGATCACGTGTTATAACTTAATTGGCAACATTTTTTTCTTTCTTGGTTGTACATAAAAATAATAGCAAATATTACAGTCTTTGGCATCTTAGGTTTGATGAAATATGGCACTTTGATTGCTGAGTTTGTAGTTGATGGAAGAGAAAACACCTCCACTATCCAAAGCTAATTTTACACATTTTAGATTCCAGTTTCTCCATGCAGTGGTTAGTATAAAAACCCTACATGATGCATACATTAGCTATAGTCTGAAGGGAATAAATAGTTTCAGAGTATAACAAATTTATTAAATTTTTGGTCCAAAAATATGAAATACTCTCAAACAAATGCAGACTCCCCATAAAGTTCAAAGTGTACAGAAGGTTCTAAAGGTTGGCTCAAATTCTGTAAGCAAAGCAAGCCTGCTGATAGTAATCAGCTCAAATTGGAGAAAGTCAGGATTCTTATTGCAAAATCTTCAGTGAAGACAGGTTTCTGATTGCACAGGCTATGCTATGTATCAAAAACACAGTAAACTGTACACTTTGGGGGTTTTATTTCATCACTGAGTTTGCATTTCTGCCCCCCAAAACAATTAAATATGGTGGTAAAGTTTGTCCTGGGATAAACCAAGCTTTGAAACATTTCTTCCCCCTCCCCAAGTTCTTCTTAAAGTATTATCTGTCATTGCAACTTTCATTTTCACTGGCCTTTTGAGGTACATTTTCATATCTGAAACAATTTAAGATGATATTCTGTCCCCCTCCCCACTTACTCCCATGTTCTTCTTTATTCTCTTGTCCTTTCATGCTTTATGAAATCTGTTATTCAGTTAAGGGTCAGGTATGGGCATGAAGGAAAGATTTTAGGCATGTCAATATTCTGAGGCTTCTTGGCACTCAAGCATTTTTTTCGTTGCTCCACTATGCTTAAACTGACATTTGACATCAATCAGTGATCAAGGTCTAAAGCGAAAATATTCTTGAGGTCAAAACCAACAGATTGTCCTGGCTCTGATGCCATATTTCAGCTCTACCCTTTAATGCATGGTTTCTCAACTGTGGCATTATAAGCATTTTGGACCTGTTAATTCTTTGGTGTGGGGGGCTGTCCTGTGCATTATAGGATGTTTACCAGGATCCTGGCCCTCTACCTGTTAGATGCCACTAGCACCGTCCCCCGGTGACAATCAGAAATGTCTAGACATTGCCAAATGTCACCTAGGGGACAAAATCGCCCCCAGTTGGGAATCACTGCTATAATGATTGTACCTGTCTGTGGTATATCAGGGCATGACACATATCATTCTTTGTATTTAAACATAAAATCTTGATTGTTTTTGGATTATAGCTAATAAGTCACAGGATTAGCTCAATACTGGGAGAAAGAGATGCTATCACCTAACTGGTTTTTCAGACTTGTTTCAGAAAATGAGATCTATAAGAGAAGGCAAGAATGAAGTCTTCCAGCTTTAGAAGATCCAGGTATATATTTTCATAAATCTAACCTGGAGCCAGTGGACATCTCCCCAGGCAGAGGGAGAGTTTTAGATGATTTTAGGTATTGTCAGTGCTTTATTTGTGCCATTTTTACCTGTCTGGCAGTAAACCACAGTCCTGATCTCTCAGAATTCACTGCCAGAACTTCTTCAGGCTTTTAACTCCCCTCTCCCATCAAGATTGAAGTTGCAGAGAGGAAAGGGAGCTTGGTCATTAGCTGGGAATGTCACCTAAATAGAAGGGGAGGGGAGGGGGGTTAGTACACACATGTCCAACATGTACCTACACGACCATGTCAGATTAGCAGGGGTAGACAAGATAGCTCCAGATGCCAGGGAAGCAGATGGAGGTGCATTGTGTTTGAAGTCTAGGCTTTAGGGCATCAACTACTGTCACTTGCACTCCTTCTGCAAATACATACCTCACAGCAGAGGTTACAGGTGAAAGGCCATATTTTAAACTCAACCATATTTCTCGAGCAGGTGCACCTCACACACCTTTCTGGCAGAGAGATTCAGGAATGGGTGGAGATACTAAGTATATTGCTGTCAGAACAAAGCATTGTCCCGTTGGCTGAGAAGACTGTCACAACCACTTTGATTTCTGAAGTTTTAGCCTCATGCTGGGCCTGTTCTGCTCACAGCCATGGCAGTGGGATTGGATGGTCTCCCAGTCGTGCCTGGCAGTCTGTCTAAAACGAGCTAACAGCCCCAGCTAGGCTTGTGGGTGGAAGCCCACCACTTCATCAGCAGCACAAATGAGCCCTGCTCAGCCCAGGTGAGAACACAGGCTCTGCTCTTGGCACTGTTCCTGGAAATGCAGAACAGGCTTCTTTATTCCAGTCTCCAGGCTTCTGGCTAGCGAGAAACACTGCCCGGCTCTGAAGCGTTTTATAGGATCATAACGAGTTGTGCCGAAGGCGAGTTCTGAAAGGCACTTTGTGCCATTGCTTTGAGTGAAGCTGACTGTTAGGGCAGTGTTGTTCTTAAGCCCATAAACACACACACAGGCAGGATGGGGAATGCTGGGCTCCTGGGGCTGCTCAGCTCGGCAGCATTGCAGAGTTGGACTAACTTCTCTCCACTCTGATACCAGCTTCAGGGCTGTGCTTGGGAGCCCTCCTGTAGAGCAGCCTGCTTTCTTATATGCCGAGTAGTGGGATTGCTGGGTCATATGGTAGTTCTATTTGTAGTTTTTTAAGGAACCTCCATACCGTTCTCCATAGTGGCAAGCAGCCTGCTTTCTGACCAAGTCTTTGACCATAGACACCCCTGGTTGGAATCCTATGCAGATTGCCCAAATCTGCTAATGTTGGAGTAGCACATCACACACAAGGGAGGTTCTGAAAGTAGAAATTGCATGGAGTCAAAAATATCCTTGAAAATCCTTTAAATGTCTCAAGGACCACATACATGGCTTGTGTATACCCAAAATTGCAGGTTTCAGTTTACAGGCCTTATTGTATGAAAAATATATGTCTTTAAATATCAGAATCTTATTCACCGTGGTGAGACATTCAAGCTATGAGAGGCTTGGAAGCATCAGACCACCCAAAGGAACTCCAGATTCCCATCTTCCCTTTTGCACTCATTTGGGGCTTATGCTTTTTTTTTTTTTTTTCCCAGCACAATTTAAGTTGTTACTGGCCATTAGCAATCTCTCTCTCCTCTTCCTCTTCCTCTCTCTCTGCCTAGCATACATACTGGGAAAGACATAAGTTTGCTGCACATATGTTGTGCCATGTATATTGACTGATTTTTATGGTTCCGTCTTTTGAAGAGGGGCAAAAAAATGTTTAAGAGCAAGTGGATATGGCAGCCTTTTCATCAACCGATATGACTCTTCTTTGCTCTACGATATTTGTACTTGAGGTTAAAGTTCCCTCTCTTCCATAGGGTTTATTTATTACTACACTGGACTTACATATGCCAGACTTCGTGCTTGGTCCGGAGAATCCTGCAGTGAGTAGCCTAGTCCCAGGGCTGGCATAGTTTACCAGGGTCACTCTCTTCTTCACCAAGTGCTGGATGTACACTTCCCAACTGGAGGTCAAGGCCGAGTGAGCTCCAACAGGGATCAAAGCCCATCCATGAAGGGACTGTTACTGGCCAGAGCCGCCTAATTGGGGTGGTGGGCCTGTGGGGGCCCGAGGAGCGGGCGGAGGCAGGGAATGAGGGGCAAGCTCCAGGTGCTTCAGCTCAAATCCTTGGCAGCCAGAGGAGCCCTGTGTGAGGCCTTTGGTGGCAAAGTTAATCAGGGGCTGCTTTGGTTGGTTGCCCTTGGAGGTGGGATTCCCCTCACTCCCCACCGCAAGCTTGGCCAGACTCGCAGTGAGCATCTGTGTAAGCTCTCCATCAGCACAGTTCAGGCTAAAAGGACAAAGTTGTGTTCAGGAATACAGGTAGGAAAAAAACAAGTGGTCCTGAGCCACTCTTTCCCACCCCAAACCTCTTTTTCAGCTACTTCCTTCCCACTGCTTTAGGGTGTATATTTGAGGAAAAAAATTCAGGTGCTGTCTTCAGTGCCAGCTGGAACTCACTCATTCAGGAGCTTCCTTTACATGGTTGACAAGAGTGAGGCTGGCAGAACTGGACCAGATTCTCTCTGCTTCTGAAGGCAGTTTGTCCACACTAGCTGGGCAGGAAAGCCGGCGAATTTAGTGCCGGCGTGTGGGTTTTCATCCTCAAGGCAGGGATGAAAGGGCTGTGTATCATGAGGTTTCCTGCCTGGAAAGTAGGAACTGCTGGATTCTGGCCTCGGCTGGAGCAGAGAACACTGAAACAGAGACTAGATATTTCCATTCCCACTACCTCCTACATACCTAAGAAGTCAAAAGGAAAGACATCATCTCCCTAGACCCCCACCTGCTGTGGCCATGACTTTGACAGGAGGGGGAAAAAATTCAACACTGCACTCTACAAAATAACTTTTGAGATAATGCTCATTTTAATATTTTAAAAATTAATTTCTAATTTCCCAACACATGGATATGTTTTTCATGTAAAATATTTAAGAACATATTAGCTATAATATGAAGGCTCCTTTGTCCACTACTTTTAATTCCCTTGGAACTGATTGCCTCCTTTCAGCCCTGCAAAAACTTGCTGTGGATCCTTCCAGATGGTTTTCAATGGTATTTACCTACATTTCTCTATAGAAAATACAGAGAAATTTGTAGATGTGGGTTTTTTCTTAACACAAACGGGAAAATATATGGTATTCTTTTTTTAAATTATTTATTTATTTATTTATGGCTGCATTGGGTTTTCTTTGCTGCGCGCAGACTTTTCTCTAGTTGCGGCGAGCGGGGGCTACTCTTCGTTGCGGTGCGCAGGCTTCTCATTGCGGTGGCTTCTCTTGTGTGGAGCATGGGCCGCAGGTGCACAGGCTTCCATAGTTGTGGCACGCGGGCTCAGTAGTTGTGGCTCACGGGCTCTAGAGTGCAGGCTCAGTAGTTGTGGTGCACGGGCTTAGTTGCTCTGCGGCATGTGGGATCTTCCCGGACCAGGACTCGAACCCATGTCTCCTGCATTGGCAGGCGGATTCTTAACCACTGCACCACCAGGGAAGCCCTATGGTATCCATTTGTAGATGTGATTTTTTTTTAACACAAATGGTATTATACTGTGCTTACTCTGCAATTATTTTTTAACTGAACCTAATACATTTGAGATCTTTCCATGCCACACCCACAGACCCATCTTCTTTTTGACTGCAGCTGCGTGGTGTTCCATAGTGATAAGAATTTACCTAAGCACTCCCCGTTGGTGGATATTACAGTTGTTTCCAATTTGGGTTTGTTTTTTACTGTTCCAGACAGGGCTGCGGGGAATGATCGATCTTATAATTGCCTATTGGGCATTTGCAATGTGTTTCTGCAGTAAGGCGTGGTAGTGCCGGCTCATCACTGCACAGCTTTATCTTGACAACCCCTGTCAGATTCCTCTTCTAAGTGGCAGGCAGCCTCTTCATACTTAAAAATGGGTGTAGAAGCGCTTCCCTGGTGGCGCAGTGGTTGAGAGTCCGCCTGCCGATGCAGGGGACGCGGGTTCGTGCCCCGGCCCGCGAGGATCCCACATGCGTGAGCGGCTGGGCCCGTGAGCCACGGTTTAAAAAAAAATGTATGGGGAGAGACTGGCTAGGAATAAGGCAAGACAGAATACTGCTTCTTCATGTGGGTTTTTAAAACTCTTACTTTCCCTCAAGGACGCTTGCCTCCGCCCGGCTTCGCCCGAAGCTCCGTTCTACCCGCCGCCACTTCCACCCCAAGTGTGCCGCGGAGCCCAACTGGAGCTGCCACTGGGCTGGGTGGCCCCGAGCCGAGGGCCCGCGGGAGGAAGGGTCCAGCCGCCGTATACCGCCGCGGCTCGGGAGGGGGCTTCAGCGAGGCGGCACCTGGGAGCTCCCTGGAGCTCCCTGCAGGGCCCCGCCCACTCCCCCAGCCTAGACGGGCGGGCTCGGTCTAAGCCCCGCCCCCTTTTAGCCGGAGCGTCAGAGTCAGGCCGAGCTAGGCTAGAAGCCGGCTGTCAGTCTCCGTGTAGCCGCTGCAGCCGCCCGGCACCGTGGAGCTGGGACCCCCTTTCGCCTGGGAGTTTTGTGGTCGCATCGGGTCAGCGGTGACATCCCAACGGGCAGGCCCGGCAGCTGCCATGGTAGCCAAGGATTACCCCTTCTACCTCACGGTCAAGAGAGCGAACTGCAGCTTGGAAGTACCCCCGGCCAGCAGTCCAGCCAAGGACTCCGAGGTAGGGCCTCCACCTGGACCTTTCCGGGTCCGTCTTTCTCTCCGTCTCTTACTCTCTCTGCTCCCTCCCTGTGTCACTGTCTCTCTGTTTCCATCTCTCACTCTGTGCATTCCTCTTCCTCTCTCTCCATCTCTCATACACTCTTTCTGTCTCTCTGTCTCCCTGTCTCCATCTCTAACTCTGTCTCTGTCTCTCTGCCTCCCTTCCACCCCCTCTATGGATCAAGAGAGCGCCACCTCCTCTGTCCCCATCTCTCTTCCTCCCAGCCTGAGGGCAGCAGCCTCTTTGCCCCTGCCTCTCTTTTGCGTCCTGCAGGGCTCTCAGACTGTCAATCCACTCCGAAGAGGGACTTACTGCATCAATGGGCTTGGTCGTCAGGGAAAAGCTACCCTTTTTTTTAAAAAATAAATTTACTTATTTTATTTATTTTATTTTTGGCTGCATTGGGTCTTTGTTGCTGCGAGTGGTCTTTCTGTAGTTGAGGCGAGCAGGGACTGCTCTTCCTTCCGGTGTGCAGGCTTCTCATTGCAGTGGCTTCTCTTGTTGGGGAGCTCAGGCTCTAGGCGCGCGGGCCTCAGTAGTTGTGGCACGCGGGTTCGGTAGTTGTGGATCGCAGACTCCAGAGCGCAGGCTCAGTAGTTGTGGTGCACAGGCTTAGCTGCTTCGAAGCATGTGGGATCTTCCTGGACCAGGACTCAAATCCCTATCCCCTGCATTGGCAGGAGGATTCTTAACCACTGCGCCACCATGGAAGTCCAGGGAAAAGTTACCCTTTAAGCACAGGTTTCCTCTTGCAGAGGTTGACCAGGCAGGGGGACATTCTTGTGGACCCCTCAGGACATCTCATCTGTCAGGCTTGGACTTGCAGCTGTTTGGCAGCAAAGACGGGTCACCGCACCTCTGCTTGTCATCTGTGGCCAGTGGGTGTCATTCAGTTGGGTGTCTGGGAGCTGAATGAGTAATATGAGTGTCTCCCACATGGATTCTTAAAATGAATTAAACTCCTCCGGGCAGTGGGAAGCCCTCTTGGAACATTGAAAACATTTTCTGGTAACTTTCCTGTGCCTTGAGAGTAATGTGAGGGAATCCTCCTGGCTTGTGTTTAGTCTGCCTTTTCCTCCTGTGTGTTATAGCTCTGGCAAAGAGCTCACTGGCCTTAAAGGTTGGGTTCAGGTGGAGGAGAAAGCGTCCCTCTCTTTCGTTGAGGATCTTGGGGAATACGGTTGCTTTCGTCAGACTGCACCTTTGCTGTGGCTAAGCTGTAGTGGAACCCACAGGACCCAGGTCATCATTTCCGCTGGTGTGTATCTGGGAGATCTCCTCTCTCCCCCACCACGACCAAGAAAGTCTGGAGGCAAGTGTGCATCCGGCCTTGTCACAGTACTCTTGGGGGTCCACCCACCTGCCACCCTTGGGTCTGCTCAGCTATGTGCTCTTGGTTCACTGAATTATGTATATTCGGGAGGACAGCATCAAAGATTCATTGCCTCTAACAAGAGCTGCTCCAAGCTGACAGGACTCCAGACAGTCTCAGGTTGTAATCAGCTTTCTGTAAGTTGAGTGCAAACTAACTTCTCACCCCCATCCCCATCCCACACCTCAATTCAGTTGTGTATTTTCACAAAGCGTTTTTGTTCCCAGTGGCTGTGGAAGTGTGATGGCCTTAGTGGTGTTTGGACTCTTATTTAAGTTTTGACAGGACAGTACCTGCATAGAATTCAGGTTGTTCAGGCTTGGAATGGATATATGATTTTTCAGTGGGAACTTCATAATTTAATGAATGTGGGAGCAGTGAAGCTAGTGTCCCCTCAGACTCCTTTTGGAAGGAAACGAAGCATAACCTAGCTTAATGAATAAATTGAATTGGGTCAAAGAAAAGAATACTGAGAATAGCTCTGGACTCTAACTAGTCCCTTCCTGCTGTCACTTAGTCCTGTATTTTTGTGTAGTTTGGCTAAAGCCTTAGGTATAAAACCCATCTGCTTAATCTTTTCTTATTCTTGTTCTTAGAACATAAATATATCTGTATATCACAAATGTGGTAAGAAAAATGTATCACCAGATGTCAGATATCAATTTTCTTCATGGTAGCTGAATCCAGATTTAAAAATGTGACTTACTTTCTTTTCATGGGGAGGTTCTGGTGTGAGAGTAAGGGTGGGAGAGGAACAGTTTCCAAAATAGTTGGTAAATATTTTTCAGGTATCACTATTTAGGATTTGTTTTCCCTAGTGTTTAAATCAGAGTAGGAATATCTCTTTTGCTCTATACTCCTCGAATCAGAGGGGTCCAGTCCAGTACATCTCCTAGCTTCATTAATTTGGCCTTTCGATTCCTGATAATGGCGATAGGCAGAGTTGGAAAAAGAAACAAGTGATTTGGGGGCTCGTTTTCTGTTTCGTTACCAGTTCAAAAGACAGCCAGCCCTTGTAGGCCTCACTTCTCCATCAGCAGTTAACTAAAATCATATTTTCTACCAGCAGGTGTCGTTAGCATTTGTAAGTGTTTAAAAAACAGCATACACTAGTTGGCCTTTTGAAAAACATATACTTGTTTATAAGCGAGGCATCGACGGTGAATTCCTATGAGAGTAGTTTTTTAAGATCATTTTCCTTGCAGAAAGAATGTGGTTATGCTAAAAAGAAGGATTGGCCTATCCAAAGTCCTTTTTGACCTTCAAAGGTAGTTGAAGCAAAGCACCTGTGCCCTTTAACTCATAATGGCTGTTCCTTTAGAATTTGCTATGAGGAGGACAGTGGGCACAGCACTGCATGGGCAAGTGCCTTCTAGCATTTGTTCCTGTCCCTGCAGCAAGCGTGCAGGGCAAGACTCGTGGGGAAGGGGCAGGTGTCGCTGATGTGCATTTGATGCCATACACTTGAGCAAAAATGTACAACAATAAACATTCTTTTGAAAGCACATCATAACAAAATTTCTACTTGGGATTTAAATGATTTGTAAATTTTTAAATCTCAATGATAGTTTTCAGTGATAGAAAAAAATGATATATTTTAATTTTTTATTTTCTTTAAATTATCTTTTAAATATTAAAATTATTCTACATGGATTATGACATTAATACAATAAGGCTCCTTAATGTAGTATTTCTTATGACACAGGTATATGAGTTGGGTTGCAGATGTTTAATTTTGATGCCATAACCAGCTAGATCCTTCTAGCTCTAATCATTAACTACAAAATCTAAGGAGCTTAGTTCATGTTAGTCCATAGCACTAGACTTTCACAGAGAAACATAGTATCATGTGGACATCATTAAGCTTGTTTCTTCTGATTCATTGATGCAGCTTTGCTCAGCTGATCTCTTTTTATATTTATTGGGTGCTTACTATTCATGCCAGGAGGAACTGCTTCTTCTAGGCGTATTATGTGCTCTGAACACCTGATCAAGTCACTCAAAGAAAAGCTGTTAGTGCTAACGAATTACACTGATTCCAAGTTAAAAGTCACTATTTTCCCATGGTGAGGTTTGCTTTTATAAAAAGAAGGCTCAGAGGCTTCCCTGGTGGCGCAGTGGTTAAGAATCCACCTGCCAATGCAGGGGACACGGGTTCAAGCCCTGATCCGGGAAGATCCCACATGCCGCGGAACAACTAAACCCATGCGTCACAACTACTTGAGCCTGTGCTCTAGAGCCTGCGAGCCACAACTACTGAGTCTGCGTGCCACAACTACTGAAGCCCATGCACCTAGAGCCCGTGCTCCGCAGCAAGAGAAGCCACTGCAATGAGAAGCCGGCACTACAACAAAGAGTAGCCCCTGCTTGCCATGACTAGAGAATGCCTGCGCATAGCAACGAACACCCGATGCAGCCAAAAATAAATAAATCTATTTTAAAAAAAAAAAGAAGAAGAAGAAGGATCAAATGAGTGTATATGTTGGCTAAGGATGCTGGAGCCTTGTGAGAAGGTTTTAAGAGTTTGGGGTCCATTTAATGAAAACACAAAGTGGTGATTCTTTTATTTCTAAGAATTTTTGGACAATTTGATGGACAGCTTACTTTTGGTTTTAAGATTCACTATCTCAGATGTTGGTCAAGATTAGGCCAGATTTAGTTAGTGGTATTTGTAGTCATTGCCTTTGTCTCTCTTGTATATGTCTCTGACATGTCTTTGTATATGTTCTAACTTTGACTCAGCCAGTAGCCTTATGTGGAAACTTGGAATGACCTAAAAAATGATGGAATTCTTTTTCTAAGTACCACATCTAGTGTCTCACTTGAGAACCCAACAATGTTGTAAGGTTAACATAAAGCATGTATTATTCTCCCCACTTTATGAATGAGGATACTGAGGGGAAATGACTTGCAGAAGGCCACTAAGAAAATCAGCAGCTGAGCCACGACCCAATGCCAGGTTTCCTGGTGGATTTAGTCTGGTGTTTAATACCAGTGTACCTTGTGGCATCTAAGGATGTTTACCTCTGTGAAGAAAAAGGTGGGGGGGTATATGCAAAACAACAGACAAGTAAAATGCTTTTAAGATATTTTCTTCTAAATATGTAATCGTGAGCACTTTGTTAACTGAGGAGGTACCTTTCAAGCTTCAGTTCTAAAGGGCAAGGTGAACTCTATGCCCTGCCATAGTTTATGCCCCAGTCAGTCCACACGTGTATTTGAAATATATGCACCTGGAGCTGTGTTCGTTACATGCCAGCTGGAGAGCTAAAGGGGTCAGCTGGTTTCTAGTAATTTATACATTTCTTGGAATTTGTATCATATAGTGTTGAACTGACCATATATACAATCAACTACATGGAAATAGTTCTGAGGAGTTATTGAAGTTAGAATCTTGGGGTTTCATCAGGTGTTTAAATAGACTCCCTGAATCATGTGGCTTCAGATGTTGCTGGATGGGGAGCCACATGGATGGTAGAGGGCTGTCACTTGCTGATAGGATCTGAATATCTGGTTCTGAGGCTTGTTCAGTTGGATCAGTATCTTGGGGCTCTTGGTCCTCCAGGATGCACATGAACTAGGAATAGGTTTATTAGAGAAAAGTATGTTGACATGTGTACATTTGAGGCTGTTCAGGGCATCACCTCTGGAATGAGACTGCCCAGGTCCCAATGCCATCTCCACTACCTGCTAGTGATATATATAGCCTTGGACAATCTACTGTGCTTTTCTCTAAGCCCCAGTTTCCTCAGTGGTACAATGGGCATGACGGTGGCTCTCCCATAATGAGATGATTCATGTACAGTGATTAGCACGTAGTGAGTGCTCAGTAAATATCATCATCATCAAGACCTCTGTGTCTCAAAAAGATTCCTAAAACAATTTTAAGAAATATGATCACCGTCCTAATTCCCTGAATGCTGTTTATGCACATCAGTGCAACAGAGGCCTTACTCTAAGTCCCCTAATCATCCTTATAGTAATCCTTTGAGGTTGGTATAGCTGCCCTTTATTGTAGAAGAAACAGGCTCAGAGCTGGCTAGTGGCCTCTCCAGGATGGCTGAGCCAGTAGATGGAGGAGCCAGTATTCACATCCCAGTCTAACCCTGAAGTCTGTACTTTCCCAACCACATCACGTTGCCCCTAAATGACTAAATCACTGGTCTCCTCACCACATAACACGTGAAGGGTGAACCTGCCTGCTGGAGAAAATTGCCTCATGGTCAAAGACCCATTTTTTCCTGAGTGTCTGGATAGGAGACCCACCATTAGCGCTGTAGCAGCCACTTCACAGAATGGCTGTGACCCACAGCAGTGAGGTTTGCAAGCCTTTGTTTGGGAGGGCTCTGGTAACTTCCGTCTTGTGTTTCTCAAGACCAAGCAGCTGGTCTTTGGCAGAATTCCGCATGCTCAGCGCTATGGAGGTGACCCTGTTAGTTCTTTGATTAGTCACCTGGCTTATCTATGTTAACCACCAGCCTTCCACATAAACCAGTAACTGGAAGCCCCTGCTGCCATCTGGATATTTGCAAATTGTGTCATTTTCTCAAGACACTCTGTGATTGCCTATAAAATCCTGGACTGGTGCCACTGTTTTCTTAACTGAATTAAAATAAATTACTGATCATATCCTAATTTTGCAAAGTCCTATGTACATGTAATCGTTACTAATGGTGTGTGCGTATCTGGAAGGGCTCCTTCATTTGTGATGTGTGCACGCAGTTGCCTTCCATAATTTGTCAGCTCTGGTAATGGGTACAGGTCTCACATAAAATGTGGAAATGGCTGTGATTGTATGGCCGTTTATCCTCGTTGCATTGGCTCATGGACTATCAGGACTACAGGCCAGTGGTTTCTAACGCCTTCCGTCTCTTATGACTTGACACCGGTTGTTAGCTGGGAAGAGGCTATGGCACAAATTAATCAAGAAAGGCTTCCAGGGCTTCCCTGGTGGTGCAGTGGTTGAGAGTCCGCCTGCCGATGCAGGGGACACGGGTTCGTGCCCCGGTCCGGGAAGATCCCGCATGCCGCAGAGCGGCTGGGCCCGTGAGCCATGGCCGCTGAGCCTGCGCGTCCGGAGCCTGTTGCTCCACAACGGGAGAGGCCACAACAGTAAGAGGCCCGCATAACGCAAAAAAAAAAAAAAAAGGAAAGGCTTCCAAACCTTTGGCTGGAAAATGAGCGGGTCTTTTTAAGTCTAGAAACACTTGTGACTGGACCTTCTGTGTTTGGGCCATTGTGTCCTTTTGCAAAAAGACAGCTGATTATTAGTAAATTAATTGGAGCTGAACCAGAAACCTTAACAGTAAGTTCACTAGACTTTTTTTTTTTTTTTCTTTTTCTGGCTCTTAAGATGAGGAGGAAAGGAGTAGCAAAACAGACTTTTTTCCGGGGATTTATGAAACAAACAAACAAAACTAGCCTCCAGGAAATGACCCAGGGTCATTGCGTTAGAGAACCTGAGTGGGAAAGGCGTATTGAGAACATGAAGCCCAGTTCTTGTCCGCTGCTGGATCCATTTGATCTCGGCTTAAACACTTCCAAGAACCTTCTAAGTCTGTACATTCCATCCTTGTTCAGTGTAGATCATGAGAAAATCCTTTCTTAATTGTAATGTTGCTTTATCGAGGTGAATATTATACAATGACACTTCCTCATGTGTTATCTCCTTCAGTATTTGAAAACTCTCTCCCTACCATCTTCTCCTACTCCTTGCGTGTGTGCTTGCACGCGCACAGGCATGCACTCACACCACACTCTTCCACCAGGTGCTTGTCTTCTCCTGGCTAGATGTCCTGGTTCCTCTAACTTTTCCAAATGGGACATAATGTCCAGTCTCTTTCTCTTTCTTGCATATTTCCATCGGACATCCTCAGTGTCCTCTTGAGTGTTGATCAGCCTAAAGACACTGTATGATGCTGTATCAACAAACAAGATTTCTTTTATGTTTAATGTGCTTCCTTAGACAAGAGAAGTAGACTAATACATTGAAAAAATTTTTGAAATAGAGGTGACAGACTAAAGATTAATCTTTGTCATATGAATATACAGATATAAAAGAACACTCCAAGATGTCCACTGACAAATGGGCAAAAAGACAATAATAGGCAGTTCATACACAAGGAACTATGAAAGTAACATTGTTTTAAAAGTTCACTCTAATAGAAATTATAGAAATGGAAAAGGCAAATAATTGTAAGATGATATTTCATGCCTAATTGATGTCACAAGTATTTTAAAGACACGATAAAACCCAAAGCTGGGGATGTTGAAGAGAAATAATTACTTCTGTGTGGAATGAGGGGACTTGCCAGTGCATATTAAAAGACAAAAATGGTTCAAATCTTCGCACCCAGTATTCCAGGTCTTGAGGGAATAAAGCTGTGTGTCCAAAGTTGTTCATAATGACATTATTTGCAATAATGTTTATACGTTTTATAGGTTTCAAAGTACTTTTATATTCTTTGCCTCACCTGAGTATAATTATCCTCATTTTAAAGATAAGGATACCAGGAGTCAGAGAGGTGCAGTGATTTTCCCAGGATCACACAGCCGGGAATGGCAGAGCTAAAAGCTTGAAGTCTGATTGTCTGATTCCAATCTAGCGTCCTTTCCTACTTTTTTATAACAGCCAGAAGAGCCAACAACCCCTCTGACCTATAATGAGGGAATGGCTCCATGTACCGTGGCCTCTGGCCCAGGGGTCAATGACATCATTTGAGCCGTTACACACTAGCAGACAGAAATACCCTAATGTTCCTGGGAAAAATAAAGAGGCGGAAAGTTGAGGATAATTATATACATGATGTAACCAATTTAACTATATATGTATGCACATGGGATCTAGAGAAGTGGGGGAAGGGCTGCTTCAATCAGAGCATCCCCCTTCCTTTGTCATTGTGATCACTATAGCAATGCCACTCAGTGTTCAAATAACAGTCAATTATTTTCATATGCATTCTCTCCTTTAAATCTTGCACAGCTTTGGGACCTGTGCAAGGCAAGGACTGTCCTCTTTGTCTGTCAACTGAGGAAACAGATTCAGAGAGATAAGGAGGCAGGGCCGAAATGTTGGTCCCTCCTTGACTAGCCTTGACCTCTTGGCACACCAGAATATTGGCTTAAGCCAGCCGTGTTCCTGAGTGAGGTCGGTTGTAAGCAGCACTATTTGGGGAGTGTTCAAAGTGAACCCCATTAAACTTAGCCTGAACACTGCATGCAGTGACCTCAGCTGGGGGGCTAATGGACTAGTGGACCCTTCCCTTGGCCTGCACTCCTGCAGATCCAAGTGCAAGGCCTTACTTTATATTTGATGTGAGATCCCTGTTAGAATAAACAGAAAGCCCACAAAGAATGGATAGACACAAACTTCTGTACATGTAGATGACATCCCTTAAAATGATGTCTTTCTGAGCTCTGCAGATGTAATTTGCACCAGAGGTGATAATTAAAGGGTAAAAACAGAGCCTTTCCCCCAGGGTACTGTTCCGTAGATACCACTAGAGTTGGCAACCTGACTGAATTAAATAAAACAGAGAGCCTATGTCAGGACTTTGAAAAAAATAAAGTTAAATATTTATCAGGTGTCATACGTTGTCAGATTTGGAAGTTTGGAGTCTTGCTGGAGGAAGAAGCTGCAGAAGGAAAAAGGGAACCAGCCAGTGGGTAGAGAGAGATGGAGTTGGGCCTGATGGCCAAGGGGACTGAGTGATGAGGTCTCCCTCTGTGCTTTCTGGTCCTGACACAAGGCCAGTGCAAGCTCCCTCCTCAAGTGTGTTATCTTATATTGAAATGCTAACATTCCATAACCCCCAAGTGACACAAGCATGTCAAGAACGACCCCAGGCAAATACAGAGAAGATTATTAAAGGTCACTGGTGAAGACGAGTGTTCTTATTTTTGATTTCACAGAGGTGGGGGAGGGGTGTGGGTGGCCCATCTGTATCCTGTTAGGTTTTGGCAGCTTTGCTTCATTTTCTCACACCTCGTCAGCCATCCTCCTTGCTGGTTGGTGATTGGTGATTGGTGTGGTCTTGCAGAAGGGGTCTGACACCACTGTGAAGAAGGAAATAGACTGAAGAGGAAAAAATTGGTGGTAGCTCAAGTGTCAACCACAGACGCACAGTGAAGAGTCCTTGCCTTCCGCCTCAGCTGTTTGATGGAGGCTTTTCGGAGAACTTTGAAGGAGACAGCATCAGAAAAGACACCTGGTTTTCTCTCGTTAGTCCCTGAATGTTTTATTCCCAGGCTTTAACAGTTGAGAAGAGCGAGGCTTTGTTCTGGCTCAACATCAAGAAATCTTTGCTTTGGAGGCCTCTTAAATGCTCATCTGAATTTCTCTAGCAGCAACTGTTTCTAAGCTGGTTCTTAAAAGAGTTTCACTACTAGCTGGGGACAGGGCGCAAATAGGCTCAACTTCTTGGAACCTCAGCGTCTTTGTTTCTGAATGAGTGGACTGGGTTAGATCTTTATTTCCCAGAAGATGGGTTTCTTACCACTTGTGGTAGCTCACATGATACAGGACAAGGTGACAGGGAAACAAGACACAAAATAATTTCGAATCACTTTCCCTTTCCAATTCTCTTCTGATCCTTCTCATTATGTCAAGGAGAAAGTCTCAGTTTGGAGCTAGTTTGTCTTTAATGCCTCTCTATCACTTGCTAATTTCCCTTTTTAACAAAGCACAGGCCTCAGGCAGGCAAGTGTCTCTAACAAAAATTTAACAATAGGGTTCATTTTTTTAAAGGTAGTTTCTATTTATGGCAGGTGATAGTGATTTTCTGTTTAAGGCAGTGGTAGAGTTTATTTTTGCAATAAGTTTACTCAAGTAAAAAATGAGTAACTTAAGGAAACATTATGTAATAGCTCAGAGGGTATGTACAGGGCAAAAGATTGGTGTGATGGTACCGAGAGTTTGGAAGCAGTGCATTAGGCGTGTTCTGAGGCCTTTCCAGGGTTAGTACTCTGCAACAAAAATTTCCAGGTTTGGCCACAGCCACTTACAGACCAGAAATTTGACCTTTGAGCATAGGACCCAGATTTCAGGTATTAAGATTTTTAAATAGATAAAAGCTGGCTTTAATGTGATGTAGAATACCTTTATGGACTAGTTGTTAGCCAATTAAACAAAAACTGGATATCTGTTCTAAGAACAAAACTCTTTTTCTTTTCAAAACTTTAAAGTTCCAAAATTCCAGCTGAAATCATTTAACCCGTCTTCCTTTTCCCCTTCCCCCTGAGGGAAGGATTGAACAAGATTGCATTTTAATTTGGGGCAGCCATAGAGTGAAAGTAGTGATTAGAAACTTGGATTTAAGAATCAGACTGAGCTGAGTTTGAATCCCAAACTTGGCCACTTGTGAGCCAAGAGACCTTGGACCAGTGACTCATCCTCTGAGCCTCAGTTTCCTCATCTGTAAAATGAGAACTTCCAAGGGAATTGCGAAGATGAAACGGGCATGCAGAAGGCTTCCACAGAGCAAATGCTCCACAGACCATTAGCCTCAGCAGCATCTGTTTTGTTGCATGTCCATCAGTTGAGTGGAAGCTGTGGACGGACATCCCTGTCCAGTGGTCTGCTGCAAGGTCACCCCTTCCTTTTAGGAAACACCCACCCAGTTTCCAGGGATCCGAGTTGGCACTGGGCATTATTTTTTGAAAAACAAGATGTTCCAAGCACACTGGCAAGCTTCACATTTATTCCTGCCAGGTAGGATGAAAAAATTTAGTGTGGTTTTCTAGTGTTCCCATAATGACTTTCCCGCAGGGGGGTGGGGTATGAGCTCTGGGTAGAGAGGCTCCCTGCTCATGGGAGATGAGGAGTGTGTCATCATCCTCAAGGCCAGCTCCCACCTGACACGGATCATCCGGGAACCTTACCCACATTCCAACCGCAGACACAGACCCAGGGAAGGTGAGGAGGATTAGGTTGCTTTGGGAGTTCTTCATGCCATACTCATTAGCAGCACACTTTAATTATAAGTAGGTCCTTTGTTAGAAATGTGGGGAAACTCCATAGCGTGAGGGATACAAGTTGGTGAAGAGTTGGACAACTAAAAATGACTCCCAGTGCTCTTTGCTTGTTAGTAAATATTTGTGAAGACCAGACTCTACCTAGCTTTTTCTTTTTTTTCTGGGTTTAAAGAAGAGAAAGGCATGCTTTTGACCCTCAAGGAACTTTTCCTTGAGTTTGATGAGGTCATTCACAACATTAAAGTACAGGCAGTGATTGTCAATCAGCAGAAAGCTGGGTGGTGAATTGGCAACCTCATTGGGGGAGTTTGGCAGACTGGGAGGGGGTCATCCAATGAACCCCTGGTGCTGGATGCTAGCACACCAGTCCCCAGGCCTGCCCTTAACACTAGCATGGCACCTGTGCGCCTGGCTGGGCACTCTAAGATGCTGGGGGAGCACCCAAGAGGGGCTGCTGATTCCAGAAAGACAGGGCTTGAATGTCAAACCAACAGCTCCTACTTTTTCACTCCCTCCATCAGTCTCTTCTGCCTCTACAGTCTTTGATTTCTTCAGGGCTCCCCTCACCTGGCTTAGGAAATGAGCAGTGCTGTGGTTAACAACCCAGGCCTTGTAGCTTAGCAGCCTTGTGCTCAGTCCTGGCTCCATGACTCACTACCAGCTCTGTGACCTCAGGCAAAGCTCTTAACCCCTCTGAGCTTCAGTCGTCTGCATTGTGAAATGGGTATATTAATAGTACTGGCTTAATAGAAAGCAAGGAAATCATGCATAGAACACACTTTGGCACAGCCTGGCTCAAAATTGCCCTCAATATTATTACTGTTATTATGTTGTTTCTGTAAAAGGAACTTGTGTATCCAGGGAAGCCGGTATGGGGGTTGCCGGGAAAGCTTTCGAGTCAGATAGAGTTGAATTTGAATTTCAGCTCTGCCAATTAACTACTGGGTATGACTTGGGACAGGTCACCTCACTTCTCTAAACGCCTGCTTCCTCTTCTATAAAATGGGGTGATGGGATTGCTATGTGGAATAGATGAGTGAGTGTATGTGTGTGCCAGCATCTGGCACCAGGTGACCCCATGGCTCGTGGTACCTCCTCCTCCCCGGCCAGAGGTCCCCCATTGCCTACATAGTGCTTCCTTCTCTTCTTTCTTTAAAAATAATTTTTATTGTTGTTTTCATTAATTCTCAGATATCTTTTTTTAATTGAGGTAACATTGGTTTACAACACTATAAAAGTTTCATGTGTACAACATTATATTTTGATTTCTGTATACACTACTTGACTTCTGTATACTCACCAACAAAAGTTTCATTTCCATCCATCACCATATAGCTCACCCCCTTTACCCATTTTGCAATCCCCCCACCCCCTTCCCCTCCTTCTCTTCTTGACAAAATCAGAAGAGAAGAATTACACCTGGGTCAGGTGTGGGATGACCAACTTCTCTGTTTCTAGAAAATTGCTGGAATCTGTGAGTAGGTAGGGGCCCTGGCAACATGTAGTTTATTTAGTAGCAATTCTGGAGGCTTTGTAGGGCCAGACGGCCCCTCGCCACCCCTCTGCACAGCCCTGCTTTGTAAATTCAGGAGCGACCCAGAACCCGTCTCCTAAACGGTGAGGCAGAAGGAGGGAGCGCCTGGCTGGTAAATGAGCCTCCCCAACCATCACTGGGGGTGCTTAGGGAGTTGGGGAAATCTTTGTCAGGTTAGACCCTCAGTAGTCTCCCAAAGGAGCCCTTCCCTCTATAGCTGGCCCGTGCTGGAAAACTCATGGGAACTTTGCCCCCTTCTGCCACAGGAGCACTTTACTTCAGGAATAAAGAACATTTTTCTTTTACCACAAAACTGCCTTTGTCTTTCCTGGAAACTTTTATTGGCACCCCTTACCACTGAGTCTCCAGTGGCAAAACCAAACAACCAAATCACAGGTTTGTATTTACTTCTTTTAAGTCAACTGCCATTGTTTATTCATTTTCCCTCTTGTGTCTTTGTAATTGAAATGAACTGCGTGTGATGTGGGGAGAGAGCTAGGTCTCTGAGGCTTCTGCCTCCTTTGTCAGCGCAATACATTATTTTTCAAATGCACAGGCTTCTGAATTTTAATAGACTGTAGATAATGATACATCTGGTTGCATATTAATTGCTGAGAGTTAGAAATAACACATAATCACTATGTTTCAAGGTTGCAAGTGTACAGCAGTGAGAGTCAGGGTTTGTTATGAGCCTTTGGAAAAATCCATTGTTAGTGGGCATTTTTTAATTCCTGTCATTAAAAATGTGCTACGGCATAAGAACTGTCTTAACGTTCAGTCTTGTGTTCTGGATGTGTGCACGAACACACACACACACACACACACACACACACACACACACACTTCCCAAGGAGTAACAGTTTGAAGCTATTCATCTGCTCAGCTGGGCTGTGTGGGGCAACAGTAAGGCCATATGAATCCATTGTAGATTACCTACCTCACAGTTTCCTGAACAGCGTGCTTTGTACCTTATTTTTCTGCAAACCATCGCTTAGTGGGTGGTAAGATGTCAGCTGAAAGCCAAAGCAGGAAAGTTTTAAAATATTTTATTTTATTCCCTATTCAATCAGTCCCTTGTGGCTGTGTGACTGGTAGCCTTTTCCATTTTCAACCATCAGGTTTCAGTGTACTCTGTTCTCAGTCGAGAGCAGACTGTTCTAAAACACCCCAGTGCAGTGTTCCCTGATTCTCAGTGGAGGCGTGTGCTGCTGAGGGTGCACGTGGACCAAATGATTTGAAAGGATAAACTGTGCTAGGAGGGGCAGCTGGGGTTACCAGGGAGCTCAGCAAATGTATTTTCTGTTTCTCTCTGGAAGGCACATCTCTGCAAGGCTTGACTGCTGAAAATCATTGTTCTCATCGAGAACAGAAAGAGGAGGGGGTCCATGTTCTTTTCCTGAATACCTGGTGCCCTTGGTCAGATGTCCCTGTAGGTTTTACCCAGCAGCTGAATGTGGGATTCCTCGTCTCAGCCTCGTCTTCAGTCAGATGGCAGACCCAGCTGTTAGCTTTGCTTGCCTGCAACGTGTTTGCTCATCTCAGATTCAGCTGGAACACGCTGTCCTTCCTTTGAGATTGAGATCTGTGCATCCTTTTCCATCTCTGTACTTCTTTTTCCTCTTCTGGGAAGCTAAGATAATGCTGAGCCTCAAGGGATGGCAGGTAGATAAGAGAGAGGACATGTCAGTGGATCTGTGTATGGTCCTTTCTGGAAGCCAAAAGTAACATGTTATTTTGGGGAGAAATTCTACCCTCCACCTCTGACATGGCTTGAACACCCATAATTCCTATCATTGCCTAATCCCAGATAGTACTGGGATCAGGCAAGATTGGAGACCAGCTCTTTTAGCCTATAATTCAACAATGTGGGGTGGGGAGGGGTGGGTGGGAGGAGTTCGATGTAGACCTCAAGACCTACCCACTTGGGTGCACGTCCACCACTCAGGTTCTTATCTTAGGTTGATGTTTTTCTCTACTTGGATGTAGCCTTGGATCTTGCCAAACCACTCCCAGTTTTGCTCTATCCAGCCGGAGCTTGACTAAACAGATGATAAAACTGCCGGAAGAAAGGGAAGGCAGGAATGTAGAATCAAAATGTGGTCTCATAGCAGCCCGAGTCCGAGTCCTCGGTGGCCAGAGCATGTCATTGGTGAGATAGTGGCAGGTAACATGGAGCACCAGCTTTGTCCCTGGGAGGCTCAGAGCAAAATCCAGTGCTGCAGGGAATGAATGAGAGCAGGAGAACAGGCTGGCGGTGGGGGGGAGTGTGGGGGGAGATCACACCTCTCCTTGGACATCACAGTTTCAAGGCAATAATTTGATATTTACAGGCAACAACTTACGGGACAGGCTTGTACCGAGCACATTACACACATGATCTCGTGTCACCTTCCCAACAACCCTGTGAGAGGGTCGGAGAGCCACCCTCACTTCACAGGGCATGAGACCAAGCCCGTGGAGGTTACATCATTGGCCCAGGGTCACAGGGTGTTCGGTGCACAGGGCACTGTCCTCTGGCTGGAAAGGTAGGCTCATATTTTATCCTTAGGTCCTTTGCAAAGAATCAACACATTTGGGGGACCAGAGTGACAAGAACTTTGTCACTTTCAGCACAGGCTTTCTGCTCATCCTTAAACACCAGGGAAGCCTCAGTAAATGTCCTTAAAGTGCCCTTGAGGTCTGTACACACCAGTTCCCAAACCCTGAAGCAGAGGTGGAATCCCCAGTGCATTCTTCTCCCCCTACCCCTCCAACCCAGCCCAGGGGGAAGCTAGGGAATCCCTTTTACAGAGATAAACAAATACAGAATTTATATCCCACCCAGGGGTTTCCAAGAAGTCAATAGGAAATGACTGGCCGAGACCCCAGAACCACAGAGCCCTTCCTCTGGGCCTGTGGCTGTGATTAGGCCACCACTGCCACCTCCGGCTGACTTCTTGGCGTCCCCCACCCAGGAATGTGTGGCTCTGACCCCATTTTCCAGACCTGCAGATGGGTGTGGTGTGCTGTGGGCACATTTCTTCTGTGGCATTCTTGGCAAAAAGGCATAACCTGGCTCTACTCATGAGAAAACATCTTCTGGGCCTAAGGTTGGCTTCCCTGTAAGGGCCACAGAGGCTTGAGTCTGCTGGCAGCTCTCACACTTTTCCAGGAGGTCGAACTGTTAAAGCGCTTCAGCTCTGAGCATCTGGCCCTTTCTCCTTGACAGAGTAAGAGCTTTGCTTGATACTCAGAAGGCATATGTGGAGCCAGAGACTGCAGAGAGAGCTAAATATTTAGCTTCCTCTTTCTCTGAAGGTCTGTAATGCCATGTCTGGGCATGACCAAAATGAGTTTCAGGTGATGGGCTAGCGTTTGCTAAAAGGAACTTACTGGGGCGTGGGTGTGCATTTCTCCTTCTGCCCAAGGTTAAGTAATAGTAACATCCTGTGTAAGAGAACGTGAATGTGGTTTTCTACTAAACTCCAATATTTTAGGGCTATTTATTAGATATTTTTAATCATGGGCCAATTTAACCGGTAGCAGACTAATAAAATAAATTTGGGCTTGCTGCCAGGACAAATGTTGACTTACCCTTATAATGTTGACTGAAACGAATAACTTTGAAAGTAATTGAGGAGTGAAACCTTAGCCAAAAATACAGTGTCTGAAACAGTGGTTCTGTTTTATTTTACTGGCACTGCTAAGATATTTTGTTCATAACCTAGGCTGCTGCCCACCTCGGCTCTTGGAGAGTCCCATATTTTACTGAATTATTTTCCAATGTTTTGTTTTGTTTTTTGTTTTTCGGCCCATAAACCACCATTCAGCAAAAATGAATATCCCCATGGCAGAGAAGAACAGGCTACTTTTCCAATGTGGGAGCAAACAGTCAATGATAATGAGAGGAATAAAGATAATAACTTGCTTGAGGTGCTCCCTCAGAAACAAAATGGTATGCCAGTAACGTTTGCCCTTTCAGAGTTTGTAGTAAAATTAATCGCTCCTCCAAGGTATACTGGATGAAATCCATCTGACTCGCCCCACACTCACCTTTCCTTCATTTTGCCATTCAGTTTGTACAAATACTAGAGAGCGATAGTAGTTTGCCAGCATGTGCTTTGAACTTGAAGGAAGCAGGGGAGGCCTGGAGGAAATGAAGCCAGGATGACCACATGAATTGTCATAAAGTGTGATTTCTTTCTCTTCTCATTTTTTTGCTTGCATTTGATGGGAGCTGTGTTTGGGGCTGGAACTGAGCATCCTTTCAGAGGCTTATGCCAGCAGTGTCTGAGCTTAGTCCAGCATCCCCCTCTGATGCTCCTGCCCTAAGCAAGACCCCCCTAAAAGCAACCACCTCACAGGCTGACCTTGGCCAGAGGCCGTAGGTGCTGACTGGCTCAAGCCAAAACAGACTTGATATACATGGAATAAAGATCATCTCCCCAACCTTAATGTGTTCAGTTTTACGGCCCCAAGCGTCGATGGTTTAATCTGTGGATCTGTCCAAACCATTTTGTGTGTGGTGTCTCCATCAATGCTTTTTAGCATTGCCATGAGGGGAGGCTGGAGAAATCGTCAGCTCCTCAACACAACCCTGTCTACAGCTTGGCCATGAGACTGAACTAACTCAGAGGGTCCTGTGGATTTTATTTATCCAGGCTCTCCTTAGTCCCCAGTAGCAAAAATACAAACAAAACAAAACAAAGCCCCCCAAAAGCACTTTTTTCTTTTAAAGAAGGAAATTAGGATGTTTTCCTTATAGCATCTGATGCAGAGAGAGTTGGGCCATTTCATCAAAAAGGAAGTCTAATCTCCCTTGGATACACAGTGCAAGGCAACCAAACCTGCAGCTGGAGAAAATAAACACAAGGGTGTGGCCTCCACGTTTGAGATTAGCCAGGAGGGAAGGTATCAGGGATTCTTCCCAGAGCTGTTCCTGGTGGTTTGGCAGAGTCCACAAAGCCTGTGGGACCTTTGTTGAAATCACCTATAATCACCTGGAATTTTTAGGGGGAAATTATAGTTCTACTTTTGAAGACCTTTTGCTCACCTTGTGGGTTAGAAACCAATAATTCTGAAATGCGTTTGGCCTAATCAATGAAGCCAGGTTTCCGTTGGAATTTGGGCCTCATTATTTGCCTTTTAACTTCTAGTAACAGATGACACCAGGTCAGTTAGCTCCGTGCCAGGGGAAAGAAAACAAACAAAAAAAATTTTAATGGAAATTTTGGAGTTAGGAACCATTATTTCATTATTGTTTTTTTCTATTTCCAAAAAAATAAGATGAAGAGTCACTTGTAGGCTCCACAGAAGCTCCCCTTCTTTGCTCCCCTCTTGCTCAGACAGCTCTGCGAAGGACTCCTCGTTGCTGCCTCTGTGTCCTCCATGCCCCTGTGTTCCACTGTGCTCTACCTGCTGAACACCTCACTTGCCCCACTCCAGCCAAGGCTTACTCTCTTGGGTGCTCTGCCTGGATCAACCTATGGTTCTCTCTGTGCATCCAGGAGACATTCCCCCAAGGGTGACACGTGTACCCTTCAATGAAGCCCACTTTGCAGATGCTGGGTAAGCACTTGCAGAGCTGAATTCCAGAGGATGCACGTAGTCACAAAGAATCTCTTCCATTTATGTGTATTAATTACAAAGGGAGTGGTAGTAACTTTACAATGGAGAAATCCAGCAGATACCTTCTGTAGGGCTGTTGTAACAAAGTACCACAAGAGGCGAGGCTTAGAACAACAGAAATTTATTTCTTACTCTTCTGCAAACTAGAAGTCGAAAATCAAGGCGTCAGTAGGGCCATGCTCCCTCTGAAACCTGCAGGAGAATTCTTCCTTGCCTCTTCTAGCTTCTGGGTGTTTGCCATCCGTCTTTGGTGTTCTCTGGCTTGTAGATGCCTCACTCTAATCACTGCCCCCATCATCATATGCTGTCTCCCTGTATGTCTCTGTCTAAATTTCCCTTCTTATAAGGACACCAACGATGGCATTTAGGGCCCACTGCAGTCTAATATGACCTCTTCCTAACCTGATTACATCTGCCAAAATCCTATCTCCAAATAAGGTCACTGTCACAGGTTTGGGGGTAGAACTTCAACATATCTTTTTGTGGGGGACACAATTCAACCCATTGTACCACCTTGACCAACTGGTCCAGGTCGATGTCACCAGTTATAAGATATAGTGACATCATGTCCCCCAGATATGATGCACCAAGAAGGGCACATCACTTCTGTTGTATTCTTGCCAAAAATGCATAATCTGAATCCAATCATGAGAAAGCATCAGACATGTTTAAATTGAGAGATATACTACAAAATAACTGACCAGCACTCTTGAAAAGTATCATTGTCACAGAAGACTGAGTAACTGTCACCGATTGGAGGAAACTATAGTGATATGACAACAAAATACAATGAAAGGGTGGGAAGGCCTTGGCATTAGGAGATGTCAAGGGAAGTGAGAACATGAGAATATTTGTGGTGACCTAGAAGTTGTTTTTTTTTTTAACATCTTTATTAGAGTATAATTGCTTTACAATGGTGTATCAGTTTCTGCTTTATAACAAAGTGAATCAGCTATACATATACATATATCCCCATATCCCCACCCTCTTGCGTCTCCCTTCCACCCTCCCTATCCCACCCCTCTAGGTGGTCACAAAGCACCAGCTGATCTCCCTGTGCTGTGTGGCTGCTTCCCACTAGCTATCTATTTTATGTTTGGTAGTGTATATATGTCCATACCACTCTCTCACTTTGTCCCAGCTTACCCTTCCCCTTCCCCATATCCTCAAGTCCATTCTATAGTAGGTCTGCATCTTTATTCCTGTCTTGCCCCTAGGTTCTTCTCACCATTTTCTTTTCTTTTAGATTCCATATATATGTGTTTGCATACGATATTTGTTTTTCTCTTACTTCACTCTGTATGACAGTCTCTAGGTCCATCCATCTCACTACAAATAACCCAGTTTTGTTCCTTTTTATAGCTGAGTAATATTCCATTGTATATATGTGCCACATCTTCTTTATCCATTCATCTGGTGATGGACACTTAGGTTGCTTCCATGTCCTGGCTATTGTAAATAGAGCTGCAGTGAACATTTTGGTACATGACTCTTTGAATTATGGTTTTCTCAGGGTATATGCCCAGTAGTGGGATTGCTGGGTCTTTAAGTTTAAATGTTTCAAGGTAGCCCTCTCAGCTCTCAGTTTCCCAGCCATGTGGACCTTTCCCTATTCTGGCCTATATCAGTTCAGAATTATTGAAATTCAGTAGTGGGATTTTTGTTTTCATTTTACCAGGTTTCTTCTAATTACTGTTGATTCTAGATGATGTCTGACTCTTCAGTATCCTTTCTCACTAGGCCCTCACTAACAACTGAAGTAAAAATCTCAGATGGCACCTGTCAGCTGCAGTTCAGCATTCAATAGTACATTTGCAAAACTGTTTTCTGTCCATTGAAATAAATCTTTGTATTATGGAGCATTTTGACCACATACCATCTTAAAATCAGATTTCTACCCCTTATTTTTGACTCAGTAGTACTTGGAAGTGGAACTCAGGATCTAAACATTTTGAATGTTGCCTAGTATAGTAAAGGTGCTGTCAGAAAACAGTATTTTGGAAATTAATTTTCTAGAATCTTCTACAGTGTCCTCTTCTCTACTGAGCAAAATACTTAATTGAAAATTGAGGAATCTCCCGCAAAACTCATGTTCCTTTTTCTAATGAGCAGGGGGGAAAAAAGGCCTCAAGCCCTCAAGAATGGTTTCTGTATTTGTTAATGGTTGAAAAAAAGCAAAAGAAGAATAATATTTTGTGACATGTGAAAATTATATGAAATTCGAATTTTAATGTCTATAGATGAAGATTTAATGGAACATAGGCACATTCACTTATTTACATACTGTTTATGGCTGATGGTAGAGATGAATAGTTGTGACAAAGGCTGGACAGCCCTCAAAGCCTAAAATATTTAACCATCTGGCCCCTTACAAAAAAGTTAGCCAAGCCCTGGAGTAGGGCATGGGCTCTGGATCCAGCCTCCCTAGCCTAGGTTTAAATCCTGGCCACCTTTTTTAGCTTTCCCCATCTTTAAGATGAAGATCACAATAGTGGCTACCTTGCAGGGCTGTTAGGAGAATAAATTAGTAAATATCTGTAAAGCATAGAGAAGAGTCCCTGCAATGAATATGAGCTCATCATTATTATGTAATAATTCTAGAGCTTCTCCATCACTCTGAGATCATAACTTCCTGTTTAATATGAGGATGATGAAAGCCTTCTAGAGGGTTACTGTTGGATGACACGTGACCCCTGGGTGTGCGGTTCCCAGCACATTTCCTGTCACACAAATGTAGCCCTACATAAGGCTTCCTGGTGTTTCTGAACATTTGAAAGACTTTTTTTTATGATTCCATCAACTCATGGGCAAAAGCATCTGCTAGCATAGTCGTTTCTCGCCTCTCTCTTGCTCCTGGCCAGGTGTAGAGCATCCAAGAGCAGTGCTGCCCTGCAATAGAGCAGTCAGTCCTGCACTGATGGCTGTATTTCTGGCCCCTCATGGGCCGCGTTTGTGACTCGGTAAAAGCAGAATCTCAGGGAAGCTGCAGACGTGATGTGAAAGACTCTCCTACTGCTCTCCAACCCCACTCTGGCTGCAAAAATGAAGTGCAGGGAGAATGAGTGAGGGTTTCCTGTGTGCCACATCTATTAGAATGGAACTATTTTTTAAGGAATAAGAAATAGTGCCAAATTATATTGATATGATAGGCATTTTCTTACATTGTATATAATGTGCTTTGGTTTTTATTTTTTGGGGGGAAGAATAAGGAGAGGATAAGAACTGTATCCCCTAGGGAAGGAATATTAAAATCTATTTAATTAAATCTCACATTAAAAATAAAATTAAAGGGCTTCCCTGGTGGCGCAGTGGTTGAGAGTCCGCCTGCCGATGCAGGGGACACGGGTTCGTGCCCCGGTCCAGGAGGATCCCACATGCCGCGGAGCGGCTGGGCCCGTGAGCCATAGCCGCTGAGCCTGCGCGTCCGGAGCCTGTGCTCCACAATGGGAGAGGCCACAACAGTGAGGGGCCCGCGTACCGCAAAAAATAATAATAATAAAAAAATAAAATTACATGGAGTGCTTTATTCTCCTTTGTTTGTAATTCAAGCACAAGAGATATTTAAAATTGCTGAATCAATTCCTTTATGAAAAATATGATCGCTATACCTTTCTTCATCCTCTCCTTTCCTTCTTCCCACCTCTTCCTTCTTTTTTCCCATTCCTTGTCCTCTGGAAAGGTGAAGAGAAAATATTTGATAAAAGTCAGTTTTATCATTCATGATAAAAATTCACAGCAAACTTAGCACAGAAAGGAACTTTTTCTACTTGATAAAGGGTATCTCTTCCATGCTCTCAGCAAATACAATACTTAATGATGAAACCTTCATAATAATTACTTTGTAATTTGGAATTAGACTATGGTACCTGCTATTTTAGCTTGTAATCAACAATATACGGGTAGTCGTAGCCAGTGCAATAAGACAAGAAAAACAAAAAAACCTGTAAGGTCTGGAAAACATGCAAAAGGTTGTTATTCAGAAAATACTGCCCACACAGAATACTCAATGCCTTTTCCTTTTTTTTTTTTTTTAAGATGTTGGGAGTAGGAGTTTATTTATTAATTAATTAATTTTTGCTGTGTTGGGTCTTCATTTCTGTGCAAGGGCTTTCTCTAGTTGCGGCGAGTGGGGGCCACTCTTCTTCACGGTGCGCGGACCTTTCACTATTGCTGGCCTCTCTTGTTGCGGAGCACAGGCTCCAGACCCGCAGGCTCAGTAGTTGTGGCTCATGGGCCTAGTTGCTCCGCGGCACGTGGGATCCTCCCAGACCAGGGCTTGAACCCGTGTCCCCTGCATTAGCAGGCAGATTCTCAACCACTGTGCCACCAGGGAAGCCCCTGCCTTTTTCTTTTTAGTTTTATTTTTTTAACCTCTTTGGTGAGATGTCCTCCTGCCCTGTCTTAGAATTTCATGGTGAGGGTGGTGTCTGCACTTGAAACAGGACACTTCATTCCTGGGTTTAGCAGTGTCCTTGCCCAGCTTAGTCTGGCAGCTGAGTTGTTGGATTAGGAAGCTTCTGCAGATTGTGTTCTGTCATCTCTCTGTAAAGCCTGAAAGCATCCCTCTTATTGCATTTGCTAGTTCTCAGTAGAGCTATTTAACTAGAATCTGGAAACATTTTCCCTGAGGCTCCTTTTAGACAGCAGTAAAATGTAGCTCAAGACATACTGAGTAAATGGAAAAGAAAAATCAAATTAGGCCAAGAATTTTTTTAATCTCCTATTCTCACTGAAGCCCTCAAGGAGAACACCATAATTCATATTTGACTCATGTGGGTCAGGCATAAAGCCTCCTCTATAGATTCAATAACCTGTAAATGTTCTGGTTGTGAAATTGCACCTGCCCGCTTTGCTGGATCAAGCACTAAATCATGCAGCAGTGGTTTGTTTTGATTGTTCATTACTTGGGAATGTCAGATTGCCAGAGAGCAGCCCAGTGTTTACTTCCAAATGGGTAAAGCCTTGGGAAAGGAGTTTTAATTACAATCTCATGTAACAACACTGCACACAACTTGCAGAGGGGCCAGCATTTGTACTGTGCATTCATCTTATAGCGGTGCAGAAAAACACCCATCTGACTGGCTCATGTAAAATGGGCAGCAAAGTCAGCAGAACCTTAGAAAAGATGACACAGCAAGTGGAACAGAGCCGAATCTTCCCTCATCCTGCCAAGCATGCAGGGCTCCCTGCCCCTTTTTAAAGCAAGAGAAGCCAGTTGGCATTTGCCCTTCACCTTCCCTAGTTTGATATAGAATTTGTGACCTAACAGATTTAGCCGTTAATAAAACAGAGACCTGGGAGTCAATGGGCTCTGAGGTACATGCAGGATTATCTGAGACCAAGTCCTGATCCTCTAGGAAATCCCCCATCCTCTCACTTGCTGCAATGCAGTTTGTGCCACCAAAGGTGGTATATCACAACTCTGGCATTTCCAGCCAAAGCAGGAGCCATTCAGGGGATGCTCAAGAGGCTGTGTGTGTGTGTGTGTGTGTATTCAGTATGCCCGCTGGTAATGGAGCTCTGACGTAAAAAAATATTTTAAAAATCCTCCTCTGGGCACAGATTCTCAGGAGCCAGGCACTGGACAGGGAGCATCCTTGAAGGGCGCTGTCACCTGGAAGCAGAAGGGCTATTGGATCTTTCTCTTCAGCATTTAAATAATTGTAATGCGATGTCTCTCATGTTGAGAGATTCATCCTTTGCATTTTGGAACTAAGCCTTCCCAGTGTTCGGAGAGTTTCCTGCTGTCTGTTCAGCTCAGCATACCAAGAGGCTGGAGAGGGACCCGGCAGCCCAGATTCATTCTCCGTCTTGGAAGTATTTGCTTCGAGAAATCATGAAGTCACTCCTGGCCATGTTGTGGAATTGTTTTGTGCTTTTTAAAAAGCCTTTTAATTTTTCTATTTGAATGCCAGAAAGGTTGGGTCTGTTTCAGAGAATGCTTCTGATTTCTGAGGCTGGCAAGGGCATAAACTGACATGAGAGTTTCTCAGCAGAACTCCAAATTCAGGCAAGATCTTTCCAAGCACCTACTATGTTCACAACACCCTGCAGGGGTATTCTGGAGAATCTGAAGTTCTGGCTTAACTCTCAAAACTTTGAAGGCAATGGCTGAAAAAGAAAGATGAGCATCTTGAGGCTCCCTTTGGAAATGATTGAGTTTTGCCACAACCATTGGCAAGTTTGGTTTTTTCCATCAAAATTTGGTGTCTTGATGTGCTGTCCAGCATCTCCTGCAGGTCAGATGGAGCTTAGGAAGACAAGGGTAACTTCTCTTTGTCTTTGGAAAGTGTTTTGTCGGTCATCTCTCTCTTTTCCACAGCCTGTTGTTTTTATGTATGTAATTCTCATCTGCAGAGTCATTGGTATGGGTAGGCTCCCCTCATCCATCAGCTTGGTTTGGGGTAACTTGCAGATTTGCACGTTTTATGTGGAGGTGATTTTCAAAACTTGTGGCTATGTGTACTAGTATAAAAACTGATGCTCATGGTAGGGTTTTCTCTCTATACGTTTTCTTTTGCTGTCTGGTTGTTATTTATAACTATTAATATGTGCATTTCAAATATACTGTAGATACAAAGATGCTTTGTTAAGAGCCTAGCAATAGAATAACTTCTTTAAACAATATTTTTTTAATTTGGTATACTTAAAAAAAAAGATTTTTTGTGCTTTAGAAAAGCCATTGCATATTAGAAATTTGGAGAGTGGCTTCAGGTAAGTTGGAGAAAACATTTTTTAAAAAGATGAAACCAGGGCTTCCCTGGTGGCGCAGTGGTTGAGAGTCCGCCTGCCGATGCAGGGGACACAGGTTCGTGCCCCAGTCCGGGAGGATCCCACATGCCGCGGAGCGGCTGGGCCCGTGAGCCATGGCCGCTGAGCCTGCGCGTCCGGAGCCTGTGCTCCGCAGCGGGAGAGGCCACAGCAGTGAGAGGCCCACGTACCGCAAAAAAAAAAAAAAAAAGATGAAACCAGAAGCATGAAAAGACAACTGCCTGACAAGGTCATTGGATGGGAAATCTGAGGCAGCTTTTCTCTACAGGAGGGGTTGAAAAGAATCATGCTACTTAGTGGAAGCCTCTGATTTAAAAGCTGGCAGATGTATTTGGGGTGAAGGGAATGGAGAGATCCCTGCCCATTTGCTGTCCACTCAGAGGCTGCTTATGTTGACATCCCTCTGCCATTTCTCCTTCCCTGGCTCCTAAGCCAGGTCACCTCCACACAGCTGGAGTGAGACAGAGCACTGTTTACATTCCACAGATCGGTGTGCAGCCAGCAGCTTGTGGAGTGGGGACATTGACTGTATAGTGGAGTTATGTTGTCTTCATAATTGACCTTGACATTTTCCTTTCCTTTTTTTTAACCCTACAGGAGCCTAGTAATAAACGAGTCAAACCTCTTTCCAGAGTCACATCCCTAGCAAACCTCATCCCACCCGTGAAGGCCACACCGTTAAAGCGCTTCAGCCAAACCCTGCAGGTAAGGACACAGTGGGCTCATGTTTGCAGAAAACCATGCTGTGTGGGAGGAGCCATCCCTGTCCTACCTAGAACCTCCCCTGGTTTCAGATTGACATGAATCAATGCTTATTTCAACAGAAGAGAGCAAGTGAGGGAACTGAAAGGAAGAAAGATGTTTTCAAGCTGTAAACTGGTGTCAGGCAGAGTCCCTCAAGGTGTAACTGGAGGAGTCATCTCTGTTGGACTCCTCACAATTATATTTCACAGTCCTATGCCCCATCCAGATGCGCTATCATAGGTTTTGTCCTAACATATCTATGGGCCTCCCAAGGGAACCAGCACATGATGTAAGTTGGAGGGCAGGAGAGCCTAGTGATTTAGACCAGGGTCTGCAAACTATAGCATGTGGGAAAAAACTTAGCCCACCCCCTGATTTCTTATGGCCCTGGAGCTAAGAGTGTTTTTTACTTTTTAAAATGGCTGGGAAAAAAATAAAAGAGGAATGATATTTCATGACCCATGAAAATTATATGAAATTGAAATTTCGGTGTCTGTAACTGAAGTTTTGCTGGAACACGGGCATGCCTAAATGTTGATGTGTTTTCTGTAGCTGCCATTGCACTACAAAGGCAGAGTTGAGTAGTTGTGAAAGGGATCATATCGCCCACAACACCAAAAATATTTACTATTTGGCCCTTTACAGAAAATGTTTGTTGACCCCTGACTGAGAACAAGGGCCCTGGAGTAGAAGTATCTCGCTTCTGTCCTTGGCTCTGTCACTCAAAGACTTTGTCACCTTGGGCAGATAACTTCATATCTCTCTAGGTCTTGCTTTTATTCCTCATGGAAACATTGGGGGATGATGCTACCAGCTCCTTTATAGAATCCTTGTAAAGATTTACAGGATAGTGCATTTAAAGGACTTAGCATAGTGCCTTGGCCTGTAGTTAGTAATCACTAACTTCCTAACCAGCTAAGGTGTAAATATTAACTACTATAATAATTCTTTGGTTAACAGGTGGTTTGTAGTTCTTGTTTGTAAACTCCTGATAAAGTTTATCTTTTAAAGTGAAAATCGAGATTTGTCTTAAGGCCTTGGGCCCAATATGATAATCATAAAAATCCTATTGTAGACTGAGGCCCACGAAAGTCATGCCATGAAAAGGCTCACCTTGTTCAGCTGAGGAGTAGTCTTGAGTCTGCCAGTTTCTTACATGTCCTGAATACTTTTGCTTAGCGGTAGTTTTATCTTGACTTTCTGAGTCATTAAGAAAATTGTGGACCAGGGAATTCCCTGGCAGTGCAGTGGTTAGGACCCTGCACTTTCACTACCAAGGGCATGAGTTCAGTCCCTGGTTGGGGAACTAAGACCCCACAAGCTGTGTGGTGTGGCCACAAAAAAAAAAAAAAATTGTGGACCAGCACCCAAGGCTTATGTCCCATGCTATGAAATCTATGATTTGAGAACTGTTTGAAGTCTCCCTCACCCACTCCTGTCCTTGTTACCACACCATTCAGCCAACGTGCTGTGACTTTGCACAGCCCAAGCTCTTCTCCCCACTTTCCTACAAGTGCCGTCCCTCACCAGTGCTAATCCCTCCCTGCCCATTCCTCTGTTAACTCTGCTAATATTTCTCCCGAATGAACACCTCATCGTCTCATTAGCTATGGGTTTGGCTCTGTGCTGGAATCTCTGGGCCCCTGGTTATCCTCTGATCCCCTTTGTGGGAGAATGGAGGAGAAAAAAAATAAGGTCGTCTTGGGGGGCCAGATGAAGGTCTTCGAAGCTAGTGAAGAAAAGTGTGTTCACCTCTCCCCAGTGACCAGTCCCTAAGCCCTCTGGCCAAGTTCATCACAGGCTTCCACTGGAAGATCATCACTGCCCTAGCCCTGCACATCTGGTCTTTTGCTGAGTTCTGCTTTTTGAAAATTCTTTAGCCTGTCTCTTACCATTTCACGCTTTCCTTCCCGTCCCAGTGGCTGTGGCTCAAGTTCACCGTAGTTATTTCAACCTCCGTGTTGCCAGCCATCTCTTCCCATTGCCTCTCTGAGGAGAGTCCACCGTCTGCCCCAGGAAGGGCCTCACTCATTCCACAAGAGTTAAGTGGGCCCCCGTCATGCACCAGGCTCTAACTCCTGCCCTCACATTGCTTACATCCTGGGTAGAGTTGCCTTCTGGCAACTTGGTGGCCACATCTGGCCCTCGGCTGTGTTTTGTTTGGCTGCACATTGTTTTGAGCTAACGTTTAGAAATCAAAACAGTCCACGTAAGAATCTGGACTTCTGGCTTCTTTTGAGGAATTGGAAGGCCTAGCAGTGCTGGGCCTATGTTCCCACATGGCACTTACGAGCTGTGCCTAAGTAGCCAGCCAACTGTCATCTACAAATGTCCCCACTTCTCCCAGTTGTCCTCCCAACATCTGGCCTCCTCACTCACTGCCATCAGCTTGCCTGGCCTGTAGACTCCGTGTTTATGCTCATGGGTCCAGGGAGAGGACTGTCTATGCCTCCTCCCCACAGCCCAGCCCCGACTCAAAGCACAGTGCTTTAAGATCTTCCATTGTCATGCCTTCAAAATCTTTCCTTAGGCTTCCCAGGCAAACTTTATTTCTTTTCTCCTGTTTCTGCCCTACACAGATCCCACACAGGGAACACTGCAGGAAATATTTGATCACCCTACAAATTTGCATTGACCTAGAGAACTGGGACAGAAGGAAATCAAGCCATGTCTGAAATCCAACAGACTGAGGCCAGGCAAAGATGAGAAAGCCAGACGCGAGGCGGGGAAATCTGACAGGTGGAAATTGGTTTCTAAAACCTCAAAAAAATGTTTTGGCAAAATAGCTTTTTATTTACTTGTTTAAAATATGATAAATAGCTAATTCCAGGTTCCATTTATTGGACAGAAACAACCCAGTAGAAACAGAATAATTATTCATAATGGTTATGCACATGAACATAGAGAGAACTTGAACAGTGTCTTTATGCGGTGGGTGTGTCCTTGGTGGGGGGAGTGGTCAGCAAATGGAAAATATGTCCCTGAGGTTGTATGCAGAGTTAGACAGCCATGTTTGCAGGATGACCCGCAAAGCACAGAGAATGCCGTCTTGCCCCCACGTATCTCCCTGTAAGTCACCTTGGCACATGCAGTGCAAGTTGTGCAGAATTATTTCCAGTCCTAGCATCCCAATAATTGCCTCATGACTTTATTGCTTCCTTCCCCAGGTAGAGCGGGATAGGTGTTAATGTAGCCTGAGGAGCAGGGAGGATTGTGGGGGGGAGGCCCCAAAGGCGTACTTAGTGGGCCAACTTCACATCCTTTCCCATTTTGCCTGTGGTGGTCTTGATGCCCATTCTAAGAGGGGAGAAACAGAAAACAAGGAGTACAGGGCTGCCTCAAGCCTCTCGGTAGTCCTTCATTCCTTACCCGTATGTGTGTATTAGTTTTTTCTGCTTCCCAAAACAACTCATTGCTGTAATTGAGCAGCTTGCTTCTCTGTGGCAGTATCCCTTGTCCCTGGCTCCTGACACCTTAGAGACATACACATCCCTGCGATATCCAGTTAGGTCTCTCAGGTTGGGTTCCTTTTATCATAGGAGGGGAGATGAGTTAGGCCCAAACATGATGCTTTAATCAATAATAGAACACTTAGCAGTCCTTCCTCTGGCTTCCTTGGAGGCCACAGGTTAGCCCAGGAGGATATCGAGAGAGCTCGGGGCTGGCAGCCTCTTCCAAAAAGCTTAAGATATAGCTGATTCACTTTGTTATAAAGCAGAAACTAACACACCATTGTAAAGCAATTATACCCCAATAAAGATGTTTAAAAAAATTAAAAAATAAAAAAATTTAAAAAAAAGCTTAAGAGCCCAGTCACAAATGTGAGTGGTCCTTGCAGCGACAGTTCAGCAAGACACTGCAGGACTTGTTCTCTGTGGCCTCCCTGCCCCCCATTCCCCCTGTGGACTGGGGGCTCGGGCCTCAGCACAAAGGCAGCATTTGTGGAGGTCAGAGAGGGAGAGCCGACTGCACGGCGCTCCATCTGCTTCTGACCAGGGAGGTTAGCGCTGCTGGTAGACTGGAGCACAGATGTCTAGATCCCTCTGGGCCTATAAATCCCCTCACTGGGCTGCCCAGCTCTGAAAGGGGCTGGTCTGTGCTCACTCCTCATGTGGAGTGACGAAGGCGAGCTGCCTCGGCCGGTCGATCGCTGAGTCCACCTCCCCGTCACGGCCGTGCGGCTGGTGGACTTGTTTAGGCCGAGTCCAGGGCATGCTGTGGGATGCTGGGCTCCTTACCCTGTAACTGAGCCCTGCGTTCTCTTTGAACGTGAACTGTATTTCTTTTCCATTATAAAGTGTATGCTCATTACGGAAAAATACGGAAAAGAGGAAGGAGAAAGATACCACTCCCAAACAACCCCTGTTAATATTTTATAATTTCCTTTCAGTGTTATTCTAGGTCTATCTATGAAACTTACATACTCTGGACCTAATTTGGTGTTACAGTCTTTCCAGCCTTCTCTTTGTGTTTTCTGTTTACCTTTGGATTTAAACCTCCCACCGTGGCCCCCACGGACAGTGGATGATCAGTTTTTCTTGCATCTCTATTGGTCTTGGCCTCACATATTTCCAGGCTACGCAGTTAGGTGTATAAAGGTTTCTCTTCATCATTGTCACACTCTCTTGGGGGAATTGTACCTTTTATTAAAATTAAATATTTCTATTTATTTCTTTTAATGCTTTCTGTCTTGGATTTTATTTTGTCTTTTCTTATTTTCTTATTTTTGCATTTTACCTGGTGTATCTTGTTTACCTCTTTTATTTTCATCCTCCCTTTGTCATTTAGCTGGATGAAACTTTTATTATGGCTTAAGGGAAGTGTTATATCAGTTATTCTTGGAAAATATCTTAATGGGCTGAGTATATATTATTCCAACATGATGTGATTTATTTTATATAACCAGTCTCCTATTAATGGATATTTAGGTTGTAAATATTTTTATGTTATTAAGTAACTCTGGGTTGAATGTTTTTTTTATGACATTTGTCCTATATGTATATTTTTTATTACAGTAAGGCCAGATTTTAAAACTATTTGTGTTGATTATCTGAACATCAAAAATAATATTATCAGGCTATTCTTAGTACACGCTCACATAATTCAGTCAGTTTATTGGCTGTATTTGTCTTTAAACCACGTCACAGGTATTGTTCTAAAGAATGTATTTATCTTCAATATAATCTTTTTTTTAAATTTATTTTATGTATTTATTTTTGGCTGCGTTGGGTCTTCGTTGCTGCACACTGGCTTTCTCTAGTTGCGTCAAGTGGGGGCTACTCTTCATTGCGGTGCATGGGCTTCTCATTGCAGTGGCTTTTCTTGTTGTGGAGCACGGGCTCTAGGCTCACAGGCTTCAGTAGTTGTGGCATGCAGACTCTAGAGCACAGGCTCAGTAGTTGTGGCGCACGGGCTTAGTTGCTCCACAGCATGTGGGATCCTCCAGACCAGGGCTTGAACTTGTGTCCACTGCATTGGCAGGAGGATTCTTAACCCCTGCACCACCAGGGAAGCCCTTATTAGTTATTTTTTTAATTACCCACAATCCTCTTCATAGTTGCATTTTACGGTTAATCACCTTGAACTTGTTGACTTCCTCAGTCAACTCTTCTGACCATAATGAATTTTTAAGCTTTGTATTATGGAAAATTCCAAACACAGAGCAAAATAGCAGTATACCATGAATGCCCATATGCACACAATCTCTAGGCCTCTCCTGGAACCATTGAAACTACTTCAAAAGCACATACTGTTGGGATGAAACATCTTGCAGGTAAATCTCATCTTTGGAGAACTTAATGGGTAATCAAGTGGGAAACTCAGGATGGCAGGAGAAACCCCAAACTCAAAACAGGTGTCTTCTGGACCCCTGCCACAGTTCCTTCCGGAGGATTCAGTACTAATTGTTTGCACTCGGCCATCAGCTTCTTGAGCACCATCCCCGCCATTGCCTGGCTCGCCTCCTCAGCGCTTGTCCCTCCTGGCCAACCTGTCCTATTTTTTTAAAGTACCTCCTATTGGGCTTTCTTTTCTGATTATATAACATCATTTTAAAAAATGAAAAATGTAGAGAAGCACAGGAAAGGGAATAAAAGTTCTTGTAATCCCATCTTCCCATCACCAAAAAACTTCTATTAATATTTTGGTATCTACTCAGGCAAACTTTTCTTTTACTATATACTTGTGTATTTTTTAAAAACAAAATTGTAATCACACTATTTTTTAACTTGCTTTTGTCTTAACAGTATAAAATAACCTTACAGTATAAAGACATTTTCATGTCATTAAATATTTTTCATGATCTCAATTCTTAATCGGTTCATATAGTATTTTGTCAAAAGGATGTATGTTTATTCAATCACCCTTCTATTGTTGAATACTTAAATTGTTTGGATTTTTCCACCATTATAGATAGTACTGCTTTAAACATCCTGTTCACAAATCTTGTATATGTCTTTATTTCTTCTTTCCTTACATTATGTTGCCAGAAGTGGAATTCTGGTCAAAGAGTGTAAACACCAAGCCATCTGATAGCACTAGTGTTAGGCCTTTCCTTTTTTTTTTTTTTTAATTGGAGTTTAGTTGATTTACAATGTTGTGTTAGTTTCAGGTGTACAGCAAAGTGATTCAGCTATACATATACATATATCCATTCTTTTTCAGATTCTTTTCCCAAATAGGTTATTACAAAATGTTGAGTAGAGTTCCTTGTGCTATACAGTAGGTTCTTGTTGATTATCTATCTTATATATAGTAATATGTACATATATGTTTATCCCAAACTCCTAATTTATCACCCCCCCCCCACGTTTCCCCTTTGGTAACCATAAGTTTGTTTTTGAAGTCTGTGAGTCTGTTTCTGTTTTGTAAATAAGTTCATTTGTATCATTTTTTTAGATTCTACCTATAAGTGATATCATATGATATTTGTCTTTTTCTGTCTGACCTCACTTAGTATGATAATCTCTAGATCCATCCATGTTGCTGCAAACGGCATTATTTCATTCTTTTTACAGCTGAGTAATATTCCATTGTATATATGTACCACACCTTCTTTATCCATTCCTCTGTCGATGGACCTTTAGGTTGCTTCCATGTCTTGGCTATTGTAAATTGTGCTGCAGTGAACATTGTGGTGAATGTATCTTTTCAAATTATGGTTTTCTCCAGGTGTATGCTCAGGAGTGGGATTGCTGGAGCATACGGTTGTTCTATTTTTAGTTCCCACCTGCAGTGTAGGAGGGTTTCCCTTTTCTCCACCCCTTTCCAGCATTTATTGTTTGTAGACTTTTTCATGATGGCCATTCTGACTGGTATGAGGTGATACTTCATTGTAGTTTCAGTTTGCGTTTCTCTGATAATTAGTGATGTTGAGCATCAGGCCTCTACTTTTGACATGTATCTGTCTTGGACAGAATTGCTTCTTTGTGTTCTCACATCCTAATTCTAGACTCATAGTCACATTTCTCCCTCTCTTTGGGCAAGGGTGCAAGGGTTTGTGTTGGGCCTGGAATGGCTCAGAGATGATGAGGATGAAGGGGAGAGAGGACATTTCAGGTTTGAGGAAGGAGTGTGGAAAGACTGATGCCATCTAGATCTGAGAAGTAAGTAGGAAGAGTACCAGCATATGTGCTTAATCTCCATGGGCTGGCAACCATGATTTTCTTCTCCAAGGACCTCAAATATCACCCCTTGGTCCAAGGTCATATACTTTCTATAGCTGATAAAATCTTTGGTCCTAAGTTATTGGACAGATGTGGAGAATGAGCCCAAGGGGTAGAGGGGTGTATATGTGTGTGTGTGTGTGTGTGTGTGTGTGTGTGTGGTGTGTGTGTGTGTGTGTGTGTGTGTGTGTGTATGTTGGGGGAAGCAACCAGAAACCGTACTTATTACCTGTCTGGAAGGTAAGGATGTAGTTGAGGAGTAACCTGTATTCTGTGTTAAAAGGAACTCCTGATTTTCCGCTGTTCTTTACCATTCCTGCAATAATAATTAGACTGTTGTAATAGTTCACTATTGCAATTTAAAGGTTGTCATTTTAAATTTAGTACTGACATCTTCCATTAGTTCAGTATTTATAGCAAGCCAAGCTCTGTGCAAGGTCCTTTATGTCCGTGGCCTCATTCACAACTCCGCAGGGTAGAATTCATCACCACTTTATAGGGAAAAAACTATTGTGTGCTTTGCTGCACAATAGCCAGGACATGGAAGCAACCTAAATGTCCATCGACAGATGAATGGATAAATAAGATGTGGCACATATATACAATGGAGTATTACTTAGCCATAAAAAGAAACGAAATTGAGTTACTTGTAGTGAGGTGGATGGACCTAGAGTCTGTCATACGAGTGATGTCAATCCATTTAATAGTAAGCTATCTGCTACAAAATAGCAATGGTAAATGTAGAGAATTTCCCTGGCTTGAACTCTTTATTGGAGCATGTTATCTTTGGCCGTAGAGACCTTCTGTTTTGGGAAAAGGACAAGGGAGTACCCCACGGAACAGGCAGCATTAACAAACCAAATCTTCCATCATGCCTAACGTGCTGGGTTTACATTTCCTCTGACACGTGTAAAGGGGCCCCCTTTTCCCACCTACAGCATCTTTTCCATATATCCAGTTCAGGCATAAACATGAGCACCCATTTCCTAAATCTGCAGTATCTGTGCCTGCTATGGCCACTGTTATTTTAGCTGCCAATAACTATGAGCTTTGGGCTTTTGACTCATTTTCTGGGCCAGATTCCCTCATGGAAACTCTTGCTTGTCCTGGAACATTTTTCAGTCCAGGCCCAGAATCCCCATAACTAGGGGGACCTATGTACATGATTCTGTTTTGAATCCAGTCCCTTCCAAGCTGGGTCCCTTACTTTGAAGTGAGCCTCTCCTGGTCACCGTGGACCAGTGTTTCTCACCCCAAGGGACATTCAACAGCATCTGCAGATGTGTTGGTTGTCACAGCTTGAGGTGGGGGGGGCACTACTGTCATCTAGTGGTTAGAGGTAAGGATAATATTAAACATCCTGCAATGCACAGGACAGCCCTTCACAACAAAGAATATTCTGGTCCAAAACATTAGTGGTGGCAAGGCTGAGATTCCCTATCACAGACTGAGAGGTAGCCTGAGACTCATCTATTTGGGCACATGCATTCCAACACACTTTAAATTTTACCCTAGAGGAAGCAGGGTAGGATATTGGTTAAAAATTGCAAGCGGGGGCTTCCCTGGTGGCATAGTGGTTAAGAATCCACCTGCCAATGCAGGGGACACGGGTTCGAGCCCTGGTCCGGGAGGATCCCACGTACCACAGAGCAACTAAGCCCGTGCACCACAACTACTGAGCCTGCGCTCTAGAGCCCACAAGCCACAACTGCCGAGCCCACGAGCCACAGCTACCGAGCCCTTGTGCCACAACTGCTGAAGTCCGTGCGCCTAGAGCCCGTGCTCAGCAACAAGAGAAGCCACCGCAATGAGAAGCCCGCGCACCGCAATAAAGAGTAGCCCCTGCTCGCCACAGCTAGAGAAAGCCCGCACGCAGCAACGAAGACCCAACGCAGCCAAAAATAAAATAAATTAATTTTTTTAAAAAAGCATTTAAAAAAAAATTGCAAGGGGTGGGGGAGGGTTGGATTCAAATAGACCAGATGTGGATTGTCATCCTGAGTTCACCATTGACCTGGGTTTAAATTCTGGAGCACCATTTATTAGCTGCATGACCTTCAGCAAAGAATCACCCTCTTTGAGCCTCAAGTTTCCTCATCTATAAAAAAAGGGTAGGAATCCTCACCTCTTGGACATAGCATAGCAGGGCTCTAAAGCCCCACTCACAGAGCCCAGCACATACAAGCAACGACATTCATTCATTAAGCAAAATTGTTGAGGTTCTACCATGTGCCAGTGTTGGTGAATCCATCAGTGAACAGAACAAATAGATACCCTTGTTTTCAAGGAGCTTACCTTCTATTGGGAGGAAACAGACATGTCAGAAACAAACCGGTAAATGATATCACATAGCACATGGTGAAAGAGAGCCAGAGCAGGGGGATGGGCAGTGGCAGGGGCACTGGAAGTGATGTGGCTGCTCTCCTCTCTCTCAAGGCATTCCTCTTCTTTGGGTTTTTCCTCCTAGCAGTAGTCACTTTTTCTCCGCCAGCTCCAATCCTCTCATCTAATTGTGACCAGCTGTACTGATGACTGGTAGGGATGCAGGTATGGTGTGTGGTCAGCACTGTCATGGACAGCCCCCCATGGCTTGGGCCTGGTTGGCTGTGAGCTGTCTCCAGGGCCAGCCAGCTGCTAACCATACCTCTGTCCAGCATTCTTTATTTCTTTGGGATTCTTCCTTTCAGCATCCTTCCCCTTTCTAAGTGGAGTTTTAAAAAGACAAAATGTTTGTTTTAATCCATCCAAATTAAAGGTGTAAATCTGAAGTTTGATTGGTCAAAGAGCCACTCAGTCATTATTCCTAAAACTGAGCAAATGCATTCCCTCTTCTTAACTAGACTTAAACTCCAAGAAGGCTGAGTCCCATCTGACTGAAACCTCCCTGCAATGCATGATTTGCATGTAAACAGCAGGTACAGTCCCCATAGTAGAAAGAGTTAAGGTTTTGGAGTCAAACAGATCTGGTTTTGAATCCTAGCTGGGGAGATACCTTAGCCTCCCTAGCCTCAGTTTAATCATCAGCCAGATGGGAATAAACTCTCACCTTTCAGGGTGGTTGTGAGGATCGGAGAGAACTCATCGGAAGTACTAAGCATGGGCAAGTATGTACGGCCCCTCTGTGATATACACGGTGAACTTCATCCCTGTCCCTTCCCCCTTAGTACCCAAGCCCAGCAATCACTAAGGAAAGACAAAACCAGGAATTCTTAGAGATGGAGCTCTGCTAGTATAGCTCACCTCTCTCTTTTTTTTCCCCCAAAACTGCAACAGAAAAAAAGTCTCCAACTCTGGGAAATTTTTCAATAAAAACATAAAAATATGTTCAATCTTACGTTTGAAACATGAAACTGAAATTAAGATGTATTTGTTCTTCCTATCAGATTGATAATAATATCCTATTGATGAGTGTGTAGAAAAAGGTACTATCATATACCTTTCTGGAGACTATGAAGTTGAACAGACTATTTGAAGGTCAATTTGCCAGTACTTATCAAATGTTAAGAAGTTGATACTTCTTAGACCAAGGAATTCTACTTAAGGAATCTGCTTTACAGAAATACCAGCATAAATACATAAAGGATGTTCACTAAGGCACTTTTTATAATAACTAGACACTGGAAACGATTTTAATGTCCATCAGTTGGAGGTTGATTAAATCCATGTGGTCCATCCAGACTATGGGACACTAACTCTGTAGCCATTAAAAAGAATGGGTAGAGGCTCAAGAGGGAGGGGATATGGGGATATACATATACATATAGATGATTCACTTTGTTGTACAGTAGAAACTAACACAACATTGTAAAGCAATTATACTGCAATAAAGATATTCAAAAAAAAAGAATGGGTGACTTAAGAGGTATAAACTACTATATATAAAATAAGCTACAAGGATATATTGTATAGCACAGGGATTATAACCAATATTTTATAATAACTATAAATGGAGTATAATCTATAAAATGTTTGAATCACTATGTTGTACACCTGAAACTAATATAGTGTCGTAAACCAACTGTACCTCAGTTAAAAAAAAAAGAATGAGTGACTTTGGACAATGGAAATGTTTTCAAGCTAGAGGTAGTGGTTGCACAACACTGAACCTACTAAAAGCTGCTGAATTGTTCACTTTCAAAGAGGTTAATTTCATGTTATGTGAATTTCACCTCCATAAATTAATATTTTTTTTAAGAGTGGGTCTTCTAACATGGAGAGACATGTTGTTGAATGAAAAGAGAAGACATTCTGTTTTCTGTGAATATTAGCAAATGCATAGAAAAGGTGTGGAAAGACCTCGAACAAACTTACAGCAGTTACTTCTAGGAAGTGTACTTGGGAAAATGAGGGGATTTGTACTTAATTTTATATATTTTTGTATGAAAATTTAAAGTTAGCCTAAATTACTTTCAAACTGGTGATGGAGAGAGGGGACACTTGAAGTTGGCCAGGGGCTGACACTGCAACAAAGAAGGCGGTTGATTCTCTCAAGTGAAAGTGGAAAATGTCTTTGATTTTGAATCTTCTTTTTTGTGTTTTCCTCTCTTTCTGCTCTTTAATTCCTGCCCCAGCTGGCATCAGAACCGCAAACTGAGATGAGTGAGTTACTTGGTGACTCACTTTGCTTGTTTTGACCTTTCCGTGCCTATGGCTAATTGATTTTGAGTGCTGGGGGGATCTGCAAGCATTAGTCTGGTCACTGTTTATAAAGGCCTGTTTTCAAGAGATCACAGGGATTTGTGAGATACCATTAGTAAAATGCATTTGGAGCAAGTACTTTCTTGACCCTCACAGGGCTGGTCCAGTGATCATGAGCTCATTAATGAGTCCAGGAGCTCACAGGTGCCTAGGCCAGCCTGAGGAACTGTGTTACTGCTTGCACACAGAGCTCGCTTCCTGCTTCCAGAAGGTTGTGGTGATACCCTGAAGCCCCTTGGCAGTTTCTTTTTATGTTTTTCATTTATTCATTTTTCTAGAATTATACAAATTTGTAAACTAGGGTGAAAATTACCTATAACGTCATCAGGCAAAAACAATAGATTTGGTGGCATTCCCTTTGTACCTTTGCTCATGTGCATTTTTTCATAATTATAAAGTGTTCATACACAGATTTTAATCCTAATTTTATTTTAACTTACAAGGAAGGGATTTTTAGCTGTTAAAAGTATCTCAGAATTATCTTAATTGGCTAGATAACATTCTATCAAGCAGATGAATTATAACTTGTTTAACAACGCCCTTATGTTGAATAGTTCTTTTAAAATTTTCTTTACTTTCTTAAATTTTATGGTTGAATCTCAAAATATTTGGAAGCTACCTTATAACGTCTCAGAGATGACGGCTCATATGTCACATGCAAAGTCAGTTCCTGCCCTCAGGAAGTTTATAATTCAGAGCAGGTGACCAATAAGTATAATAAAATCTGATCATCATTATATCAGAGAGATGTCCAAATTGTTCTGGGAAAGGATGAGAGAACACTGGTAAAGGCTTCCTAGAGGAGGTATTTGAGTTATATCCCAAGGACAGTTAGGAGTTAGCCAGCAAGGCAACGAAAGAAAAGCATTCCAGGAAAAGAAGACTGCTCGAAGGAAGCACAGCAAATGGCAAAGCATGGTACATTTAGGGAATGGCAGATAGCCTAGTAGGGCTGGAGAATAGGGGGCTCATGGGTGAGTGGCAGGAGGTGATTCTAGGTAGATAGACTCTGGTCAGATTACAAGAGGACTTCTGTGCCAAAATAAGGAGTTGGAACTTCACATTGAAGGCCATAGACATGTGGCCACAGCCATGGCAGGGAACACTTGCTAAATAAGAATGTGGCTTTTCAGCACAGCAACACCTCATTGCTTTGGCAAAGTTTCCAGTAAGTGTGTTGAAATCATCTAGGATGAAGGCTGAATATGATGCATTCAGCTTTCTTCTTGATCATTTATATTTGTCAAGAGAAAGCACTGTGGTAGCATGTTTCAGCCACAGGGGAGGACTTTGGATGATTAGACCACCCCAAAGTCTACCAGGACCCCTTTGTAAAATAAGAACATAACTTGGAACAGGCATCATTTGCTGCCAAGATGGTAACTGACAGAGAGAACCACAACTGAGGCGAATGTAAACAGAAAGAGGAATGTATCAGTATTAGCCCTTAGTCTTAGTGGCTCTTCCTGGCTTCAAGCACACTGAGATCCAGGGGCTGAGTGTGGGTAGAGCTTGCTGCTTCCCTCCTTCCCTCCCTCAGACTCTCTCTCCATCCCTTATTCTGTGTGTCCCTTTATTCTCTCCTATAGTAGACACACTCTTCTGTGTGAACAGAGAGAGCTGCTTCAAGAGACTCCTGCTTATGTTATTTCGTGAGCTTACAATCCCAAAGGAAAAATCTTCTGCTCTTTCTCCCATGAAGCACACAGCAAATTTCAGGGAATCGCATGTACCCCTCTGAAGCAGGGTGGTGGAGTACTCTGATTGGTCAGGTCTGGGGGAGCCCGCCCAAACTATGTGAGAGGGGATACCCAAGGAGAGTAGGCAGTGTCCCCAGAAGGAGGAGGAGAGTAGGAGTACTGGCCAGATGTTCTTTTTGCTTTTTTTTTTAAAGGACATCCACTACTGTTAACCTTTGTTGTTCTCAAGAGCGGAGGTGTCCACGGGAGAAAAGTAGAGCTCATCACTTGTCTGAGAGCCGCCTTTGCGCATGCATTTGACCTGAAATGTTTTTGTGCTGTGGTATACTTGGTTATCCGGTCTCACAGAACGGATACTCCCTTCAAGTCTCTGAAAGCGGCCCCTTGCCCGATTTTCCTTAGCACGTAGGCACAAGACAATGCCCTACTTCCCACAGGCCTTGTGACATTGTCCTCTCTTTCTTGCAAATGTCTGATTTATGCTCTGTCAGTAACAGGAAGCCACTCAAATGATCCACCCAGTCCTGCTGCTGCCCCCGTGACGGTTTGTTTTTCTCATTGTTTAGCGCTCCATCAGCTTCCGCAGCGAGAGCCGCCCTGACCTCCTCGCCCCCAGACCCTGGTCCAGAAATGCCGCCCCCTCGAGCACGAAGCGGAGAGACAGCAAGCTGTGGAGTGAGACCTTCGACGTGTGCGTCAATCAGATGCTCACGTCCAAGGAAATCAAACGTCAGGAGGTAGGCTGGGACCCCTGGAGTTGCCCGTGTGTCTAGAACAAGGCACACTGAAGGCAAGAGCCAAGCTGGAGTCTACACCGTGGTCTCCAAGTCAGTTCTTCACTGCATTGATAGAAGGACGACAAATGGTCATGTCAGACCTTGTAAGGAGCTGAGAAACCAGCATCCAGCTGGGTGGGTTTGGCCCTGACTTTTAAAAGAAACTGATGTGGGGAAAAAAAAAGACACTGATGTAAAAATCTGAATTTACAAAGAAGATGAATCAGGAAGTGTCTGTTTAGGACCATAGAGTTCACAGAAATAATCATTTTACTTATATTTTAATAGCACCTTCTAGAATATTTTAAAATATTCAGTTTATGAAACTTTGATCCAGTTTTGGGGAAAACTTTAATATGGAATGCAGTTAATTTCATTCCCTGTAAATTTTCTGTATCAGTAGCCTAGATGGCTATGATAATACTACTTTACAGAGAACTTGTCATGTGCCAGGCTGTGCTAAACACTTCAAAGGTGCATCATCTAATGAAATCCTTGGAATATCTATTTTAGCAGAGAACCTGACGCTGGCAAAAGGAGTACTTAAAAACTTTCTAGGTTTTTGACTTCCGCAATTCTTTTCTAGGACTTTATCTGCCAGGCACACTTGTACACAGATGAAAAGATGCACGTGTAAGGTTATTCATCACAGTAATGTTTACAATAGTGCCAGAAAGAACCTGAACATCTATTACCAGGTCCTGGTTCCATAGTGAATGTGCATACATTCTGTAACTATAGAAACACGAGAAGTGATGATATGTATGTATGGCTAGGTGAATAAAGCAAGGCACAAAATAGGGTGGTATAGTATGCTACCATTTACGTAAAAATGAGTGTGTGTGTGTGTGCGCGCACACGCGGGCTCGCATATTTGCTTATAGACGCATAAAATATTTCTGAAAGGACATGTAAGGAGCTGGTAACGTTGTTGCTTCCTGAGAGGTGAACTGGGTGGTGAGAAGGAGGAGGTGAGAGGGAAGTTTTCACCATGTGCCCATTCCTACACTGTAAATTTTGAACCATGTCAATGTTTGTCTATTAAAAAATGAATAAATAATTAAAAAATAATATGTACACTGAAAAAATCATTTGCAGAAATATGGCAGAATCTTAACAGTGGTTAACAAATGGTATTGTGGATAATTTTAAATTTTCCTCCTTATACTTTTCTGTGTAATAGTTGCATATATAACTTGTACAGTGGGAAGGAAGGAAGGAGGGGGGGATTGATTCTGCAGATGAAGAGATTACTAAGGTACAGTGAACACGAGGTCACCCCCCTAGAAAGTTACAGAGCTGGAGCGGTGAACCAAATCTCATGGTCTTCACAGCCACGCTGTGCTGCCCACCCCCTCCACAGACGCCTGACTGTGGTGTATCCCAGTGTGGGGTTCTGTGGTTTTCCTCTCTTGGGGGCCACATTGCGCTCTGGTAAAACAGACATACAAGGAAATCTGAGGAAGGTCCAAGTAAAAATATTTAATTGTACTGCAACCACCCCTGTCCTCGTTTTGATAATGCTCTGTAGTTACGTAAGTTGCCACCATTGGAGGAAGCTGAGTAATGGCTATACAGGACCTCTCTGTATTATTTTTGTAACTTCTCATGTGAGTCTAATTATTTCAAAATAAAAGGTTAAACAAAGTAGAGTACCAGGAGGGCATGACACGGAAGCTTTACTGGGGGCCTTGAGAGGGGTCACCATGCACTGGCCTCCAGTGCAGTGTTCTGCCTCTGCCCGCTGGGCCAGGGAGCACATTCATTGTCCTGCTCTCCACCAACCCCGGGGATGGAGGTGTTCTCCAAGCCTGCTCACCTCTTCCCTCTGGTCTGAAAGAAACGTAGTAGTCACCACAGGCATGTAGTTCTTTAATAACATAAAGTTTGCCAACAGTTGAGACTGTCAGATGAGAGAGAAGGAGTGTTCCGCACATCATCGCTCCTAAATTATGATGGCTTAACAGAAGCAAATCATTGCGTCCATTTACACGCTCTTGCACACAGCCAGCTCCTGTAACTTTATTTATTGTGCAGTGCGGGGCCAAGAAGTAAGTTAGAATGAATTAACTTCACCAGACATCTAGAGTGATAAAATATCGGATTCTTCCTGCAACACAGCCTTAAGACAAGCGGCTGATGGGAATAAAGCTTTCTGTTGAGATTTTACCTTCTGTTGAATAGAAGGAAGACAAATTGTGATGGCCCAATTAATAATAATTCCATGTCCATCACTGAGAACAGACCCCGAATCATTTATTATGATTGCCACTCACAAAAGAGACATGGAATCCATGGCTCAGACTCTAATTATTTTACCTAAAATAGTTCCATCTTGTTCAGCTGCATCATAATTGTGTAAATGAAATATGATTTGTTGGATTAGAAACATATGTGGAAACTCTTTCTCCCACAAACAAATAGACACATTACACAGAAGTTTTGCAAAATCTTTTCTTTGTAGGTTTTAGCCACTAGATGCAATTGCTTCGGGTCAATTTAACTTTTTAAGAATCCTTTAAAAATCCTTAAGAGGGCTTCCCTGGTGGTGCAGCGGTTGAGAGTCTGCCTGCCGATGCAGGGGACGCGGGTTTGTGCCCCGGTCCGGGAGGATCCCACATGCCGCGGAGCAGCTGGGCCCGTGAGCCACGGCCGCTGAGCCTGCCCGTCCGGAGCCTGTGCTCCGCAACGGGAGAGGCCACAACAGTGAGAGGCCCGCGTACCGCAAAAAAAAAAAAAAAAAAAAAAAAAAAAATATCCTTAAGAAATAAGTAGATTTGGGGCTTTGAGCATCAGTTGAATTTGGTCTCAAAAATGAAAGGAAAGTTCAGTAAATGTGTTTTACCTTTCCTTGCAGGCCATCTTTGAGCTTTCTCAAGGAGAAGAAGATTTAATAGAGGACTTGAAATTGGCAAAAAAGGTACATTCGAATCCAGTGGTCCTTTGAGTCACCTCCTGCTTTTTTCCTCTGAGTAATTTTACAGTTCTAAGATTGTGTTTTATTAGTACTCATTCTATGACTAAGACAGGTCATCAAAAATTGAGAAGAACCTACAAACCAAGTAGTGGGGAAAATGTCTCAAAGCAGGAAGGCTCTAGACCTGGCACCATTAGGGGTTCTCCTCTGCATGTCTCTGATGCACCTGAAAGAATACTTCAGTTTAATCAGAAAGTATTCATCGGGCCTGGCTTCACATGCATTTCATTGTCCTAGAAGTCTCACATGCAGGTCCCCTTCATCCCTGGGAGAGAGTGTGTAGACATCTGAAACTGGAACCATGTCTTAGAAAGTCAGTTGAATCCCGTAAGTGGGTAAAGTGGTTCATTGAGGCAACTACACACTACCGTGTAAGTTAGAGTCTTTTATATGGAAACTTGTTTTTAATCACTTTGTGTGTGGGAAGGGAGAGGAATTTCATGCCTTGTAGTCTGTGTAGTCTTGACAACAGCCTTCCTTGAAAACCTTTCCATTCCACTGACCCCCATGGAGGGTAAAATCCAGAATCCTTCATCTGATACTCACAGCCTCCTTGAAAAATCAGAGGGTTGTAAAGATACTTCCCTTCTTTTAAGTGTCCTTAGTCCAACTTTATCCCATCTGTAGCATTCCTGAGAAATGGCTATCCAAGCTTTTCTTGGAAGCAGCCAAGAAACTGAGTTTTGGGCCGGGCTGAGGAGGAGGAAGGTGGGGAGGACAAAGAAGGCATTTAGGGGCTTCCCTGGTGGCGCAGTGGTTAAGAATCCGCCTGCCGGGGCTTCCCTGGTGGCGCAGTGGTTGAGAGTCCGCCTGCCAATGCAGGGGACATGGGTTCGTACCCTGGTCCAGGAAGATCCCACATGCCGCGGAGCGGCTGGGCCCATGAGCCGTGGCCGCTGGGTCTGCGCGTCCGGAGCCTGTGCTCTGCAACAGGAGAGGCCACACAGTGAGAGGCCCGCGTACCGCAAAAAAAAAAAAAGAATCCCCCTGCCAATGCAGGGGGACACGGGTTCGAGCCCTGGTCGGGGAAGATCCCACATGCTGCAGAGCAGCTAAGCCTGTGCACCACAACTATTGAGCCTGTGCTCCTGGAGCCCGTGCTCTGCAACAAGAGAAGCCACCACGATGAGAAGCCAGTGCACCTCAACGAAGAATAGCCTCTGCTCGCCGCAACTAAAGAAAGCCCATGCGCAGCAATGAAGACCCAACGAAGCCAAAAATAAATAAATATAATTAATTAAAAAAAAAAAAAAGAAAAAGAAAGCATTTAACTCTGGCAGACATCTTTCTGGTCATAAGTCCAACTCCTCCTTCCTGCATCAAGATTTCCCTTTTTCACTTCTATCCTTTGCTTTGCTGGTCCTACCTTCCTGGAAACCCTTCCCTTTCCTTTCAACCATCCATATCCACCTATCTTCCAGAAGCAAACTCAAGTCTCAGTACTTTTTTCAACAGTATTTACCGCCTCCTTCTCTATGCCAAGCAGCTCATCTTTAAATTCTCCCTTAGCCATTCTACCTCTAATTCTCCAATCCTCTAGATCAGTTATGATTTGATGAATTTTTGCTGCAGTGTGATAACTGTCCTGTTTTTAATCTTGAACTATTTTTTAAACATATTTTTAATTTTCCATGCCTTTTTTTTTTTAATCTTCCCAATTAGCTTTATAAAACTCCTTTAAGGCAGGGACTGTGCGGTCTGAGTGTTTGTATTCTATTGCAGTGCCCTGGATATATTTATGTGTTCATGTGGTTTAATTGTCATTAATGAGAGGTAATAAGATTGGCAGAGATTTTGCCCTCTTTGCTTCAAATCCATAGTAAAGGATACCAAGCACCTTTTTTTTCCCCTTCCTTTACTTAGTTTAAATATGGACTAATTGAAAAATAACCTGCTAGTAACTAATTTTGTATAAAGTGGGAGTTTTTCAAGCTGCTAGACCTTCAATAAAGTTAATTTTTAAAACATTATACAAATCAAATCTGCGCTATACTTAGGATTTGTGCCCTTTCCGAGATGTAAGATATACTAGAATTTTAAAAAAAGAAGCTTTAAAAAAATCTGCTTTGGTTTATCAACAACCACAAAAGGCTCAAGGCAATGCTGGATTCTCATCTGCTCCAACCACACCCATCTGCTGTTTGTGCAGCATTATGGGAGAAGTCGTGGGGAGAGCCAAATATTTTGTTATTGCGTAGGGCCTCTCAGGAGGCATTTACATTAGCAACTTACTTCCTCTGATTTTAAATGTTTGCCTCCATCTCTTGCCCTTCTTGTGCAGGCCTATCATGACCCCATGCTGAAACTCTCCATAATGACAGAACAAGAGTTGAATCAAATTTTTGGAACACTGGACTCCCTGATTCCTCTACACGAAGGTATAATTTTGTTCCCAGAATGAGTCTTGACTTGTAGCCTTGAGTTGTCTTATAACCAGTCATGGTTATGTAATAATGTGAGTAACCCAAAATCTCCCAGGCCTGTTCATATAAGCATTCAAAATAAGCATTCTGTTTGTTTTTTTACCAGACCTCCTTAGTCAGCTTCAAGATGTACGGAAGCCCGATGGCTCAACTGAGCACGTTGGCCCCATCCTCGTGGGCTGGGTAAGAAAAGTTCTCTGGTCTTGACTGAAGATAAATTTCAATATCAATGTAGATGGAGTTTCATTTTAGCGAGACTTGTTTTATTGGCAAACACTGGTTTCACATCAGAAAAAATTAAAGTAGCAAATTTCTAGTAAAATAGTAGTAGCAAATATCTAGTAAAATTTCTAGTAAAATTTATCATTACATTTAGCCTTTATCTCCTCAAAGCATGGACACAATTTTATTATTATAAATGTACTGCATTTAAAGATAACATGGCCTTTGTACAATAAAAGAAGTAAAGGCACACGTGAAATTGTTACTAGTTTCATATTAAAGAAAGTAAAACTAGTTAATATTCACATCAGGCCAATTATGAATATAATTATTACATTTTTTATTCTAGTGAAAATGTATGTACAGCTTCCTGTCCATCACTAAGAAAGCTTTTATTCATGCTACACAGAAAACCTCTTATGGTCAAATGTCATTTCATAAATGTTGTTAGTGTTTAGCATATATCTGATCCTAAGTAACTTCTTAGGAGAGCTGGTTATTATTGCTGATCTTTATCCCAATATAACCCATACCCTTTCCTAATTGAAGGAATCACCTATGACTTTAGGTTACGGGTTCTAATTTATGGTTCTGGGGCTGAACTGGTGGTGTATTGAGTGCATAATGTGGTTGTTCAGTTGTAATTTATTTTAGACAAGGCATGCACTCTCTATTTTGCCACAGTCCCCACCACTCCCTGTTATGCATTTCTGTTTCCTTCTGTGAGTCCTCGAGTGTTCCACCCCTGCTCCAGGTTAGTTCAGGAGTCAATTTTAGCACTGCGGTTAAAATATCCCAAGGGTATCTGAAAGGCAAGTAATGTTGTAAGATGAATAATTTAGAAAACATGCCTTAATATTTCAGGAGAGATCATTCATCTTACATTTTTGACTTTGATTTTATTATGAGCCATGTTAGATGTCTTAACTTCATTAGCCCACAGATAAATTTCTCTAAAGAGAGTTAGCTAGCTGGAGACAGAGGAAGTGTAATGAGAAGAGAGAGTCTGGCTCAATGTTTCTTAAACTTCCTCAGTCTGTGGATTGCTTTGGTGGGAGTGAGGGCACAACTCCAGAATAACATGATGACCCCTCTGTTTTTGACAAGATGGCAATGTAGAACTACAAGGTTTCCTCAGACGTCATATACAAATTGTCAGTTCATGCCAGAAGCAAAAATGAACGCATTTGCCTTGTTACTAATTTTTTTTCTGAAATAAGTGTACTTCATTAGGAAATTAGTTTGATATGGGGTTAGATTTTGCAGTCATTTTCTGTACATACCCCAAAGAAGTTTGACCATGCCGGTCCATTGCTACCTGGACACTTCCCACATCAAATGGGAACTTGCAGCTTGAAGAGTAGCGTAAAATTAAACAACTGGCCCACTGTTACCAGACCTCATGAGAAACGGTCCTGAGCAGTTAAATGTTTTCCCTCTTTTAACTGCAGATGTGTCCATGTGAGTGGGAATTGTAAACCAAGGGGTACATCTGTTTGCGTTCTGGTCTTTTTAACAGAACAAAATAAACATCTTAGTGGACTTTGAATGAGAAAAGTCAGAGCCCATTCAACCCATGAAAAATTGATTTTTTTTCCCCCCAAAGGAAAAAAGTGAAAAAAAAAAAAAAACCCTTTTAAACAAGTGAGTTTCCCAAGTGAGATAGCCCTGGCCAGTCCTTTTGACCTTAGAATGAATCAGTTACTTTGAAGACCTTAAACAGAGTGGTGGGTTTTTTTCAGGGAACCACCCTCATTACTGAGGATCAGTAACCATAGGTTGGCCTGTTCTCATAAGCTTCCCCTTCTCATAAAGAAACAACTTCCCAAGTGACATCTTCATGCTAATGTTTTTTTCAGAAATGAGGTAATTTATCAAGTCTCCACGGCAGCAAGTTCTTATGTTAATTTGGGTTCTCATTAAATTTTCATTCCAAAGAGAGAGGCAGGGTACACGGAAGCAAAAAAATACATTTGCTCTATCACTTTTCATGTTAGGAAGATAGAAAGAATTTCTTAAAAAAAAAAAAGGCTGAGAGTTTCCCTTAGAAATTCTTGATAGTCTACTTAAAGAGATGGTGAATAGTTCAGAGCTTTTGAGGGTGGTGGGGAGGCCAAACACATTTCAGACTGGTTTTGTCTCCAGCTGAGCAAGTAGTTTTGTTTCTCTCAACCACAGTTTCTTCAATGAAAATATTCTAGGGTTAAATAATAATAATATTAATAATAGCTATTACTTACCGATTCTTAACCAGGAGCCAAGCTCTTGTTACACTTTCTATCTGCCATATCGCAGTATCTCACTAAAAGAGGACATTAGTATGTGCATTTTGTAAGTGGGGAAACTGAGGCTTCTGAAGGGTCACCTGACTATTAACTGTCTGAGTTAGGCTTTGAACATGATACTCCCTGGTTCCAGAGTCTGTCGTCTTAACTACTGAGTTATCACAGCGTATTTTGGAACCAAGATGTGTATATTCTTCATTCCCTATCTAGTTAAAGGTCACCTGTGGCTTTTTCTAGCCAGTGGGCTGAACCACATAGCTTTTCAGGTTATGGTCAGGAAATGAGCACCCTGTGAGCAGTGAACACAGGACCAGAGCCAGATTTGGTTGCCACGGCAGCAGAGGCGGCAGGATCAGAGAAGGTAATGGCCCATTGGACAGCAAGCGGCCCGTGTGGTTGGGGTTCCTTGCTAGTTTACATCTGATGGTTACTACTGATTTGTTTCTCCATAATGAAAACATTGGGCATTTCCAGGTCTTTTTAAAAAGCCAGGAAGTGGAAATGAAAATAAGAGGGCCTGAGTCTCTTTTTAATTAATTCTGAAGATCTAAATTACAAGCCACAGCGCCACATCTGGAGAGAGAGAGAGAGTGTGTGTGTGTGTGTGTGTGTGTGTGTGTGTGTGTGTGTGTGTGTGTGTAAGTACCAATCATCATTACTCTCAAATACAACATTTAGGAAAGAATTTCTGTAGCTCTTTTTAACACAAATAGATGGGTTTTTTTAAATAACATGTAAAGAACGTAGACATTTCCAAGGAATGTTAAATTCGACAGTGAACTTTTAAACATTACACATCCAGGGTGTTTGTGTGTGCGTGTGTGTCTGTGTGTCTGTGTGTGTAAGCACCAATTATCATTACTTTCAAATAAAACATTGAGAAAAGAACTTCTGTAATTCTTTTTAACGCAAATAGAGGTTTTTAATAACATGTAAAGAAGGTAGGCATTTCCAAAGAATGTTAAACTCAACAGTGAACTTTTTTTTTTTTTTTTTTGCGGTACGTGGGCCTCTCACTGTTGTGGCCTCTCCCGTTGCGGAGCACAGGCCCCGGACACGCAGGCTCAGCAGCCATGGCCCATGGGCCCAGCCGCTCCGCGGCATGTGGGATCTTCCCAGATCGGGGCACGAACCCATGTCCCCCGCATCGGCAGGTGGACTCCCAACCACTGCGCCACCAGGGAAGCCCAACAGTGAACTTTTAAAACATTACTTTCATAGTATCTTGTTTGGTTTCAGTCACTGAAAATAATTTCAAACAAAGGTATAAAAGAAATAGCAGAATAGTTAAACTTTGACCCATTGTTCAGATGCTGCCACAACTTATTTTTAAGCTGTGTTCACAAACCATCAAATATTACCTAATCTGGTAATCCATTAAACATTCTTTCATTTGTTCATTCAGAATACAAACTTTCAATGTTTATTGTATAGTAGGCCCATTGCACAGTACTAAGGATGCAGAAATGAAAGACCCTCTTGCCACTGTCTTGCAAAGAATCCCTCCACAGAGGAGGTGTTATGGTAAAAGCGGCTTCCTAGTCCAGGGAGAGAAGCAAACACAGCAGGGCCATTGGCTGCATTTTATTGCCTCCAGTGACTTTCTGGAAGCTGACAACCCGTGCATGAGGATGCTATCATAGGGAGGAGTGGAAAAGGGAGATGAGCAGCGCTTTCACTGAGTCTCTGACTCCTTGTTTGCACCATGTGACTGATGGGACATGTCAGGGAAAGTAGTATTTCTCTGGAAGGAAAATAGTGGACTTGAAGTATTCCAAAGTCTTTAAGCTTAAATTGTTCTTTGCATGGAATTGTGATGTTAACCATTAGGTGTAGCCAAGAATCATTCTGGCCTGTCAGAACTAATTTAAAAGATGTTTCTAAGTGCTTTCTGCATCTAATTTTTTAGTAATTATACTTTTGCTTTAACTTCTTGGAGTTCTTTATATTTGGTCCACCTTGGAATCAGGTACCTTAAAACTGATGTAGAGGTGCTTGCACTGGGCCATGCAAAGGGCTAGGCTGTGGAGTCTGACTCCTTTCTTTTTGAGCCACTAAGTCTTTTAGATTAGTTTCTTATTAATAATTCTAAAAGAACCTGTATTTAAAAAAATATAGGAGACTTTCCTCTCACCAGATACTTTTGAAAGTTTAGGACAATTCTGTTTGCATATGCAATAATTCCAGTTTAGGAAAATTCTGAATTGTGTGCATATACAGTAATTCCAGTTCTTTTGTGTCTAGCTTAGATTGGCAGAAATGCAAACAAATTATTGAGGTATTAACAATCAAGAAAGTAAACATGCCACTAAGAAAATAACTTTGTGCAAGCAAGCAGGAGCTTAAAGAACTATCCATTGCCTGCCTTTTTAAAGATTCCATTTCTGTCTCCTCCAGCCATCTAGATAAAGGAATGTTGGCCAGGCTTGGAGACCAGTTAGGTTTTGTTCAGTCCCAATGAGTGATGTTAGCATGTAGCTTCAGAACACAATTATTTTAATGCTCCAACCCTCTTTTAATGTTCCTTTCTTAGCTGCCTTGTCTCAGCTCCTACGACAGCTACTGCAGCAATCAAGTAGCTGCCAAAGCTCTGCTGGACCACAAAAAACAAGATCACCGAGTCCAAGATTTCCTACAGCGATGTTTAGAATCCCCCTTTAGCCGCAAACTAGATCTCTGGAATTTCCTCGATATTCCAAGGAGCCGTCTGGTGAAATACCCTCTGCTTCTTCGAGAAATCTTGAGGCACACACCAAATGATAATCCGGATCAGCAGCACCTGGAAGAAGCTGTGAGTTTGTTTCTTTCTGTCTACCCTTATTGTTTTCCCCAATGGCTAGAAGATGAAGGGTTCCTGGGTACCAGGACTCAGGAATCTTGGGTTCCAGGCTTGGCTCTGACATTAACCATGTTTTGATTTTGCAAATCAGCACTATTCATAATCTATAAAGTGCAGTATTTACATGAAATGCACTCTAAAGTCCCTTTAATTCTAAAATTTCTTGATTCTATATAGGTGACTCTATAATCTGTTTGTTACAGTTGCTGATTGTGAGGGTTAAGATCTCTGTGGAGATTTTAAATTGAATAGCTTTGTTTAGTTAGCAAATGAGAGTTGCCTTTTACCTTTTACCAAAGCCCATTTGTGAAGTCAACACCCATTTAAGACCCAGCTCTCCTTGGCCCCAGATTGAAACATGCAGACTAGTCAAACCTACTCCGCAGCAACTGTACTGAGTATGGGGCTGGGTGGTTTGGGAAATACGGATTCTTCCGTAGCAGCAATAGAAGACCAGGAAAAATGGGGTCCATATTGTGAGACTATGGTGAACTGTGAGCATTCTCCCAGAGAGCTCAGTTCTGATTGTGGTGTTCTGCAGGGCAGGGCACAGGAGATGACAGGCCCAAGGAGCAAATAGCCTGGGCAAAGGTGTGAAGAAAGGACAGGACAGGTCATGCCAGGGAATGCCATGGATCAGTCTGCCTGGGGTTGACGATACTCAGAAAGCAGCAGGAGAAGGGGCAGAGGGTGGTGGTTCACATTGGTTATAGGGGGTTTTAAATATCAATTTGAGATATTTTTCCTTTGTTGTGCTTTTGTTTTTTAAGTAGCTTAGATTCAACGTTCAAATCCCAGCTCCATCACTGACCAGCTGTGTAATCTTGGACATGTTACTCTTCATCTGTAGGACAGGGGACAGAGGAGACTAGGGACAGGGAAGCAAGCTGGGAGGATGCTGCGGTGGTCCAGATGTGCGGTCTTGGCAACCTGCTTAGGGAGTCAGCAGTGGGTATGGAGGCTAAGAGACCAGTTCAAAGAGCTCATTCCCTGCCTGGATCTGGGACAATAACAGAAGGTGATATGCAAAGGTGATTAGAAAATCAGAAGCCTTGAGCCTGTGGAGCAAACTGCCTATCTCTTCCCAGAGAAAGACTTAACTTACTTAATAGTAAGTAGTAACAACAACAGCAATAATAATAGTAACACCTGCTGCCATGTAGAGTGAACATCTAGTAAATCAACTTATGTAATTGCCTTATGGGTTATGTATCTCATTTAATCCTCATAATAACTTGTGAGGTACCTGTTCATGTTAGGGCCATTTTCCTTTTCCAGATCAGGCTTGGGGGCGCTAAATAACTCACCCAAGTCCAGGGCCAGCAAGTAATGGAGTTGATATCTGAACCTTGTCAGTGTAGACTGCAAATCTTATGACTTTTCCACTTCTTTATGATCCTATGGAGCTGAAAGCCTGGCTACTTCTTTAAGCCCCTGTTGCCTTTGGAATTGCAGAGAGCTGTCTAGCCACCAGACTTTGTGGAGGGGGCTCACTGGTACAGAGCTGGGCCAGTTGTCCGTGTGGAGATAGAGAAGAATAAGGAAAGACCCTCTTCTGATTCAAGAGGTGTTTGATGTGTCTGGCAGGCCCAACATACCAACTAGCGTACCAGTCCAGCATGATGGGGGATGCAGACACCAGGGATGAAGCCCATCTCACTTCATCGTGTCTGTTTTCATTACTGGGAATAGCATTGCTTTCTCTCCATATTTCATCCCAGCAAGTGTGTGGTCTGTAGAAATGAGAACAACAGGGAGCTCAAAGTAGTCTAAATAATTACTTTTTTGAAGCAAACAAGCCTGCTCTGAATTTTACGGTAAAGATTTCTTCTTTTTAATATGCAGCATGAAAGAATAATGCTTTGTTTTAAAAAACACCCAGTGAGCTAAAGTTTAAATTTAAAAACAGATAAGAATATGATTGTTTGCAATATGAAAGGATGCACCAGTTTCCCTCGTGCATAAAATGTGATGCCATTTTAGAAAGTTGAATCTGCACCTGGTTATTCAGGCAGATTTATGTGTGAAGCATAGTATACCTGCATTTGAAAATGTCTGCAAAGCAAGCCTTCTAAATGCCCATTTACACTATATAGGCACAGCAGTTTTTCCCCCTTCTTTTCAAAATCCCTGTGGCATTACCCTAGATGAACAGAAATATTTAGCCCTGTACTCCTGAGTGCATTGTGAATGTTTGATAACCATAAAACCCACAGTACCAGTGTAGCTTGACTTATATGTGCCCTGAATAAATTTTCTACCTATGAAAAGGGAAAAATCAAGGAACTCTTAAGTAAATTGCTTCTGCACCAAGCGTTCAGTCTTATGATTAGATCTAAAGAAAGGTCTTGCTTTTAATGTAGTGGGTAAACTACCACATCTGTATGAGAATTTCTTAATAGTGTTTTGGAGTGTTGATAGAAATTTCCCCCCAAAGAGAACATCTTAAAATAGAACTTTGGATATTCATATATTCCAGATCTGGTTGTTTAATGTTTTAAATTCTAAGGATTGTTTCAGCCAGAAAATGATCCTGCAGACCATCTCTTCCCTCTGCCTGCCACTGTTCCAATTCCTTAAAAAAATATCACTGGAATCAATGAGAAGAATAGTCCTGCTTTTGATGCAACAGCAGTGAAGGCTGCTATTCTTGGTCCATATCGGGAGCCGACAAGTGATGATATTACTGCACAAGGGACTAGACAGACAGGACCTTCAGATTCTACTTTGAGGATGACGATTCCAGCATGTGTGGGTTTAATCCCTGTTCTGTTATGGGTATCTTTTATCATGTTCCTTTACCAGCCCCTGCCCTTCAGTTTGAACCCAAATGAGAGATGCAACAATAAATTTAATTTAAATGCACAACTACCATGACTGTTTGCTATTGGCAATCTGCTATATGTAACTTTATTCCTCTCTGCAATTCTGCGAATTAAATTCCTCTCAAGAAGCAGTGCAGAGAGATTAGACATGGTATGCAGGTGGATTAGTTCATGGTATACAGGTCAGTATAAATACAAAATAATATTTTCAGTAAATGAAAGCAACCCCTGAGTTACTATGATAAATATAGACATAGAATATGGAATAACAACAATTGTTTCCATTCTTTTGTCTCTTTTTATTTTTTCAAACACCTGAGAGAAAAGCAGCATTTGAGAGTAGTCATAGCTGCCTAAGGAGCCACTGTGGCTTTTGAGTTTATTAATCTTCACGTGAAATGCCTGCTGTTCAGTTCCTGAGTTAAATTAGGAAATGAACATATCTTTATGCTTATAGTACATGTTCCTTCTGGTTTCCTGGATACTTGCAGGAAATTCAGAAAATTGACTCAAGTACTGATTAATTCCAGCTGCCCGGGTACACCTAGTAATAGCAGATAAGATGAACCACAGCAATTAATGCAAAGGTGTTTTTTGTTGTTGTTGTTGTTGTTTTTTGGCTGCGTTGGGTCTTCGTTGCTATACGTGTGCTTTCTCTAGTTGCGGCGAGCAGGGGCTATGTACACTGTGGTGCGCGGGCTTCTCATGGTGGCTTGTCTTGTTGCGGAGCACGGGCTCTAGGTACATGGGAAGCCCCACAAAGGTCTTTAAAAGCAAGGAGAGACTTCCCTGGTGGCTCAGTGGTTAAGAATCTACCTGCCAATGCAGGGGACACGCATTTGATCCCTGTTCCAGGAAGATCCCACATGCCTTGGGAGCAACTAAGCCCGTGCGCCGCATCTACTGAAGCCTGTATGCTCTAGAGCCCGTGCTCTGCAACAAGAGAAGCCACCGCAATGAGAAGCCCATGCACTGCAACAAAGAGTAGCCCCTGCTCGCGGCAACTAGAGAAAGTCCACACGCAGCAACGAAACCCAACACAGCCAAAAAAATAAATGAAAAAAATTTTTTTAATTATTAAAAACAAGGAAAAAGTATGGATTTCACTACATATTAAAAAGGTAGTAAAGTAGAAAGATAAGGTAGACATAAAACAATTGCTCAGATACCTCCCATATATTTTAAGCTTCTTGAGGGCAGCGACCGTGTCTCATTTCTTTGAATGACACCACCTAGTCTGACACTGAACAGATGCTCAACAACATTAATTGAATTAATTTGAAGGATGAGTCATAGCTTTAGAATATTTTGTGAAATTTCTTGTTTGTTTTTTTTTTGTTTTTTTTTTTTTTTTTTTTGGGGTACGTGGGCCTCTCACTGCTGCGGCCTCTCCCGTCGCGGAGTACAGGCTCCGGACGCGCAGGCTCAGCGGCCATGGCCCACGGGCCCAGCCACTCCGCGGATATGGGATCTTCCCGGACCAGGGCACGAACTTGTGTCCCCTGCATCGGCAAGCGGAATCCCAACTGCTGCGCCACCAGGGAAGCCCAGTTTGTTTGTTTTTGAAAGTAACAATAAATAATTAGTCATCTTTGAAAACCAAAAGGGGTAAAAAAGAAACAGAAATTTTGTACACCAAAGTGTTCCATTTATTACTTGTTGTGTATTAGTGAAACTCAGATTAATTTCACAGGACTTATATTAAACATTAGGTTGACATCAAAGACCAAAAAAATTATTTGAAGACATAAAAAGCCTGTATTTTTAAAAGTAATGTTTTTTTTTAAATTATCAAAGTAGTGCTACCATCCAAATTCAGGAAATAGAGAAAAGAGTAAATAAATGATCTTTGAAACTCTTAGTAGCTACAAAGGTGTAGAGATTATGCCTCTGTCCATAGGATGCAGTCACCAGACCTCAGCTCAAAGCTGTAAGATCTTCTACCAAACTTGCATGGAAATGCCAAGGTTATAACTGGGTAGAAGGTTTTTTTTTGTTTTGGGGGGTTTTTTTTTGCAGTACACGGGCCTCTCACTGTTGCGGCCTCTCCCGTTGTGGAGCACAGGTTCTAGACGCGCAGGCTCAGTGGCCATGGCCTACGGGCCCAGCCGCTCCACGGCATGTGGGATCCTCCCAGACCAGGGCACGAACCCCTGTCCCCTGCATCGGCAGGCGGACTCTCAACTACTGCGCCACCAGGGAAGCCCCGTGTTTTGTTTTGTTTTTTTCTTTTTTTCTGGGTAGAAGTTTTTATCCAGTTGCTTTGGGCAGAAGGCAAATGAAAAATGATCATTTAACAATCTTAGAATTCACTACCACTTGAACACAAAGTCTGGTAGCTTTTCACTAAGTAAAAGCCTCTTTTAAAACCTTGCTTTTCAGAGACTGGTTTGTTTTTCCATTAAGTAAATGTGACCAAGAAGAGGCCTTACTGACATTTCTCATCTGTTACGTTCTTTTCCGTTAATACCAGCACAAGAAAGATGGGACTGTTGGTCTTTTCACTATTAGGGGACAGAGGATTCTGGTGAAGAAGTCATTACTTTGCCTTGGATTGGTGTCACTGAGTTTTTACTCAACTAATTTCTTGCTCCTTTGTTTTCTGGAATTTTCTAACTTTTAGATGTACTGTTCATGTTATAGAACAACACTACATTGGAATAAATGCTTACTGAACATGTCTCAGTGTTGTACTCTTGTTGTTGTGTTTTGCTTCATTTTGAATTTAACAATAATGCAGGGAATTCCCTGGTGGTCCAGTGGTTAGGACTCCTCACTTTCAGAGGACCTGGGTTCAGTCCCTGGTCAGGGAACTAAGATCCCACAAGCCGAGCGGCCTGGCCAAAAGAAGCAAAAAAACAAAAACAATAATGCATCCACCATTGCTTTGAAATCCCTCTACCCCTAATTTACTCACGTGTGCTGTAGGTATGGGCCTGAGTGTATATAGACAAATTGTCCCCATTCTTACTCCTAGTGTCCTTTGTTTCCATTCCTAGTTCTCTGTCTTTCATAAATCATTTATGTTTTGTCACTAAAAAGATATTCAAACCGTTTATTCACACCCAATTTGCAAATATTGTTTGTAGGTTAGATTAAGTGCATATAGAGAGACCTTGAAACTGGGTTTCAAATCCCCAAGGACCACGCAATCCCTTTTCTAGACTCTTACATTCTACTTTTCCTCTCCTTGGCCACATTTTTTGAATGCCTACATTTTCAACATTGTGAGCATGTTTTAAGAAATGTGCAATATAGAGCTTAGTGATTATTAAGTCCTGCACATTGAAATCAATACCTCTATCTCTGTCACTCATATAAAATTATGCATCAACATTAGTTTTATATATAATACAAATATGTGTGTGTATACAAATGAATATATATTGTATGTATTTATATGTGTACATGTATAGATGGTGTTTGGGTGGATAGATACAGTATATTAAAAGCATTTATTTATTTTTCCCTTTTCCCAAAGCAGCAACTTAGATAACATGATCCCAGAATTAGATCCAAGTGTATCTTAGTGACTTTCTAGGCTGAGTACCTGGGCCTTGTTGGTGTGATTGGTTTGCTGACTTTCCCCATACTTTCCTTTTGTTTTCACAGATAAACATCATTCAGGGAATCGTGGCAGAAATCAACACCAAGACTGGAGAATCTGAATGCCGTTATTATAAAGAGCGACTTCTTTACTTGGAGGAAGGCCAGAAAGACTCCCTGATTGACAGCTCAAAGGTGCTGTGTTGTCATGGCGAACTGAAGAACAACCGGGGTGTGGTGAGTAGTTACTCTCCTTCAGTAATCTCATCCTGGGCCTCCCCAAATGCTTAATCCACTTGATACTGAGCCTCCTGTTACTATGCCTTCCCTAACCAGGGTCACATTTTTTAGACAAAGGTTGCTTTCCCAGTGTCTTTTATATCATAGGATCATATAGTTTTAAAATATATTTTTATATTTTATTTTATATATATATATCTTAAATTTCATGACCAGTATATATTCAGAAAAATTTTGGAAACCAACATAGAGTTGCCAGCTTTTTCTTTTGTTCGGTCATGACCTTTGAAAACAAATACACGGCTTCCCTGGTGGTGCAGTGGTTAAGAATCCACCTGCCAATGCAGGGGGACACAGGTTCGAGCCCTGGTCCAGGAAGATCCCACATGCCGTGCAGCAACTAAGCCCGTGTGCCACAACTACTGAGCCTGCGCTCTAGAGCCCTTGAACCACAACTACTGATCCCGCATGCCACAACTACTGAAGCCCGCGCACCTGGAGCCTGTGCTCCACAAGAGAAGCCACCGCAGTGAGAAGCCTGCGCACCACAACGGAAAGCAGCCCCCGCTCGCCGCAACTAGAGAAAAGCCTGTGTGCAGCAACAAAGACCCAACACAGCCAAAAATAAATAAATAAAATAAATAAATTTAAAAAAAACAAAAAACCAAATGCAAAACAGTTACCATCTCCTCCCACTTTGATATCAGAAAGTAATGGGTGATTTTAACAGGATGTTAAAAGTATATGATCTCAGAAAAACAGATAGCTCTTTAATTGAATTCATTTAGCTTTATGAGAAATCATTCTTTCTCATGAATTTGTACCTATCCACAGACTGACATTTTGAGACCAGTTTTTTGGGGTTTTTTTAATAATAATCTACCCTCCCATCAGCTGTATATCTAGCTCTGACCTGTAGATATTCCATTTCCTGGCTTTTATTCCTCAGCAAGTATTGAAATTGTTTCTCTTCTCCTATCATAGCAACTTGTACAAATCTCCCCTGGAGGGCTTACTACAGTGGGTTGTAATTCTCCATCTATCTGTCAATATCTTCCATTTTACCACGCTCTTTTAGGGTGGAGACTGTGCCTTGTCAATCCCTAGCACCATCTTGGGACCTGGCACATACTAAGGCACTTAATAATGTTAGGTGAATACGTGAGTGAATGAGTGGGTGAATAAATGCTTACATGAAGGAAAAATGGATTAAATTACATGAGAGTTCAAAATTCATTCAACTCAGGGACTTCCCTGGTGGCACAGTGGTTAAGAATCCACCTGCCAATGCAGGGGACACGGGTTGGTGCCCTGGTCCGGGAAGATCCCACATGCCATGGAGCAACTAAGCCCACGCGCCACAACTACTGAGCTTGTGCTCTAGAGCCCGCGAACCACAACTACTGAGCCCACGTGCCACAACTACTAAAGCCCACGTGCCTAGAGCCCGTGCTCTGCAACAAGAGAAGTCACCGCAATGAGAAGCCCACGCACCGCAATGAAGAGTAGCCCCTGCTCCCCACAACTAGAGAAAGCCCACGCACAGCTATGAAGACCAAATACACCCTAAAATAAAAAATAATAAATAAATTTTTTTTTTAAAAATTCAACTCACCAGGCTATTTTTATATATAGCACTAGAAATTAATGCTAATATATAATATATATATAATTTTATATATTATATATAACATGTATTTTATGTAATATATAAACTTTATCATATATAATATATATTTAAAATTCAGCATTGAGAAAGACAGTCTCCACTTCTTTTGTGTTTCATCTTCAGTATCTAGCCAACCCGTAGAATGAAAGCCAAAACTAGATTGAAAACTCTTAATAAGCTTTGATGATTCAGGGGACGCCCTTCTGACCTGGACTGTAAAGTGGCATTTATGGACAGGCTTGGAAATGTTATTTGAAATCACTGAGGACATGTCACAGCACCCATTATCAGTGCTGCTGTAGATCTAAGCAGCTGATGTTGCAACAAAGATTTTGAGACCTGTCACAGGCTGCTGCTTGAAGAAATGTTTCTGTTTGACTAGGGAGTTACTGATTGCCAGACAGCTGCATTCTGCTTTTTGCTGATATCTGAAAAGCACTGGTAGACTTCTAATGGCTGTTGCTCTGGCTCCTTGAACATTCTTTCTCAGAAGCCCTGTGGGAAATAGGAAGATGCATCACCCCACAGAATGAGGGCCTGTTCTGTTTCTGTCCATCAGTCAGGGACTGAGACCCTCTTGCTGGATGTGCCCAGGGCATTAAGGATGAACTCTATCTACTTCATGTTTCAGGCAGATAGATTTTTGAGAACAAAGATTTTAGTTGGGGTGAGGGGATTTATTTTTGTTTGTTTGTTTGTCCCCAGTAGAATTGTAAAAGTCATTATGGGGCTTCCCTGGTGGCGCAGTGGTTGAGTGTCCGCCTGCCGATGCAGGGGACACAGGTTCATGCCCCAGTCCGGAAAGATCCCACATGCCACGGAGCAGAAAAAAAGTCATTATGAATAAAGTCCTGAGTCAGGAAAAAAATCTCAACAGTTTGAGGGCAGGAAGGAGCTGCGACTAAGAGGAGGAATTCTCAGTGAACATTCACAAATAAGGGATTTTTTTTTTTTTTTGCGGTATGCGGGCCTCTCACTGTTGTGGCCTCTCCCGTTGCGGAGCACAGGCTCCAGACGCGCAGGCTCAGCGGCCATGGCTCCCGGGCCCAAACGCTCCGCGGCATGTGGGATCTTCCCGGACCAGGGCACGAACCCGTGTCCCCTGCATCGGCAGGTGGACTCTCAACCACTGCGCCACCAGGGAAGCCAGGGATATTTTTTAAAGTTGCCCAGACAATCTGAGTTCAAAGTGCCTACCTTGTCTAGAAGAGTGGTAGAAGTAGGACTGGCGGACCGCGAGGCCTGGGTCGGGTCAGGCCACGCCGTGCAGGGCCGCTGGGAATGGAGGCCACTTGGGGAGGGGCGGGCTGGAGGTGCAGGTACATATGAAGATTTCTTAGCAGATCAAACCATTGATCACCTTGTCCTCATTTCTACTTGTTCTGTGTTAACAAGGGAGCGTGCCCAAATGAGCAAGGTATCACAGCAGAACAGTACCCGGGCGTGAACGGAATAAGTGTCATCCATACTCGGGCTCATGCCAGCGGCTTATAGCAGGTTCCTCAGCTGGTGCCCACCAGCCCTGGGGGCGGAGGCAAAGCTGTGCCTCCAGGCAAGCAGAGCAAAAAGAGTTTGCCCATGGATCGCAGCAGTGACGAGTATCGTCAGCGCAGAGAGAGGAACAACATGGCGGTGAAAAAGAGCCCATTGAAAACCAAGCAGAACGCGCAGGATACGCTGCAGAGTCAGCTCAAGGAAGAGAATGAACTGTTGGAAGCAAAAATTAAATTGCTGACTAAGGAATTAAGTGTACTGATTTATTTCTTGAGCATGCACACAACCTCGCAGATAACGTGCAACCCAGTAGCACTGAAAATACGACAAATTCTGATAATGCAGGACCGTAGACCTCGCCTCTTTCAAACGTCACAACTTGCGGCTTGAACGTTAGAGGTGTGACTAACTACACTACTCGTATCAGGGGCTGATCTCCGTTATTCAAAGATCCATTGAAGGTTGTTTTCTAGAATCAGCGCTGAAGAGTTGATTAGCTAAAAATGTTAGCCATATAATTTGAATATCTGGTTTTAAATGATAAGGATTTTTCTGGGGATAAAAAACATTTTTAAAGGTATATGGTAAAAAAAAAAAAATGCCCTGGAGCTTGATGTTCTTAATAAATCCTTACTTCCCCCCCCAAAAAAAAAACAAAAAGAAAGAGTGGTAGAAGTAGAAACAGTGTAAAAATCTCTGATTATTTTTAGTATGTAAAACAGTGACTAACCCCTCCCCTCCCTAACCCCCAAAAGAAAAGTCTTAATATTCTCTTCTGCCATCCCCACCACCCACACCAAAAAAAGGCCCTTAACTTGGTTATTTTGTGCTTTACTCTGTTTTTCGGTCTCCAAACCTGCCCCCACCGCAAACACACACCAATACAGAACCGTCATCATTTGTGTGTCCACAAGCCAACATTTAGTTGAGCTTCAGTTTCTGCGGTTTTTGGTGTGTATGTATGTATGTGTGTGTCTGTCTGTCCATCCATCCGTCTGTGGCAGGGTGCAGGTAGATGATCCGCAAGTATCTTTTCTTCCAAATCTAAAACTGTCTGATAATGCTGAATATGCTTCCTCGACCCCAGATCAAGATTCTAATGTGAATTTTCAGCCCTACTCTTCTGGTCTCCTCTTTGAGACCCTAAGGCTGACATTGCCAAATATTGCCACTGGAAAACCAGAATCTAGCTGCAAAGTCATGGATCGTCTCTCTTCACCTCCTAAGCATTTCCAAGCTGCGGGAAGAGTCTGGCACTTAGAGTTGAATGGAGCCAATTTACCCCAGCTCCACTCGGCAAAATTGCTTTTATAATGTGGTTTGAGACAAGCCTTTATTTTTGAGATTCTTTTTTTGCCAACAACACACACATCAATCATCAGCCTTTTAAGCACAACCTCTTCAGAGAACCGAGGTTCTTATGAACTTAACCGAGAAGGACAACTTGTTTGATTGTCTTTCTTTGTGGCTACAGCAGCATGCTCTGGTTTCCTCGGGAATGGGCAGTGTTCCGAGCTGGGATGCCTGGATGAAGCTGATAATCAGCTCAGTGGTTGAAGGAACAAGTGTTTTATGGGTTTGAGAAGCAAACGTTAATATTAGGCTCTGATATTTCAGTCTCGTCCTTTATGGACTGTTACTCATTGTGATCTCTTAGAATTGTATTGGATACAATAAACCAAAGCCCCGAGAGCACTAACTTATTTTCCTTCATTAGCCTCTTCATTCTATGGGGTTTCTCTCTCTCCTTTTTTTTTTTTTTAATGTTCCTATAAGGCTGTATGTGTCTGCACAGGTTGTGAATTGCAGTGTGAAGAACGCCACTGCAGCTGGCAGACCTGGCTGCAGGTGTCTGTAGGCAAAAAGGCCTTCTTCAGTGGGGCCCTAGGGAGGCGCTCCCATAGGAAAGGCAATGGATGCATCTGGAAATGTGTCCAACCCCCAACTGCTGTTCTCCCAGAGGTAGATTTGAGCCTAGAAGTTCATAGGCCAGTGTGAACCTGGTACCTAGGGACCTCTTATCCACAGAGGTCCACTTATCAACTACTCATTAGATTATTGCTTAGGGGAATCCTGTGGATTCTTTTCTTCCAGAAACTACACGTTTTCCTGTTCCAAGAAGTACTTGTGATCACTCGGGCTGTCACCCACAACGAGCAGCTCTGCTACCAGTTGTACCGGCAGCCCATCCCCGTGAAGGACCTCCTGTTGGAAGATCTGCAGGATGGAGAAGTGAGGCTGGGCGGCTCCCTGCGTGGGGCATTCAGCAACAATGAGAGAAGTATGGATGGCTGTCCATTTTGACCTGTTGAACGTCTTTGGTCGTGGTGGTTTGGAGGGAATGGCTGCCTGGTGAAAAGAGAAGAGCTATGGCCTTGAAGTCAAACTGCATTCCAGTTTTCTTTCATCACTCACTGGTTGTGTAACCTTACTCAACCTCTTTGAGCGTTAGTTTCCCATCTGCAAAGTGGGGATGCATGCATACCTACTTCACAAGATTGTTATAAGGATTAAGTAAGACACTACAAGTTAACCTGTCTGCATATAACTGGTGCCCCTTAAGCTCCCTTACTCGACTCCTTCCACTGGATAAAAGCATTCTTAAGGCCAGATGGTCCCTATGTGATTACAGTTGTATAACGGTGGGTTTTTGTAGTTAAGCTGGCAGACTTGTCTCTAAAGAGACATAACTATGATCAACTGGGCTGAGGGTTTATCTGTAATTACTCTAATGGGCTTCTCTAACTTGAGACTTAATAAACAAAGGAATTAACCAAAAGAAGCTTAGATAGCAGCGTCTATCTAGTGTCTCCTATGTGTCAAGCACTGTCCCAGGCACTGATATACACTAGGGAACCAAACAATTCAATTCCTTGGAAGCCCTGTGGAACTTACATTGTGATGGAGGAGGTAGAGGTTATTTGAGAAGCAAATAAATAATCCAGGTACCTTAAGAAAACTAAAACCCAGTAAGGGAATAGAGAGGGATAGCAATAGGAGGTATGTTTAAGATGAAATGGTCAGGGAGGTTTTCTTTGAGCAAGTAACATTTGAGCCTCTTAGGTTAACATTGACATCATGTTGTCAAAGTAATTCACGTGTACTGCCTCTTACCTACTCACCAGTCCCTCTGCCCTAGTGGTAGTACTAGTAGTAGTAGTAGTACTTACATTTCTCAAGTACTGACTATGTGCCAGGCATTGTATAAGCACTTACATGTATTATTATATTTATCCCTCATAATAACCATCTAAGGTAGATTCTCTTTGTTTTTCCCATTTTACAAATAAAGAAACTGAGACGTAGGGGAGTTAAGGCATTTGCGCCACAGCAAAGACTGGAGCCTGAATTTATCTGAAGCCAGTCTGTTGGCTACAGGGATCGTGCACGGGGACTGACTGAGCACAGACACTTCTGTGAACCACATGCATGTGGCACACGGGACCCATTAAATGACAGTTAATGTTGTTATTAAACTAAATCAAATGTCTTCCATATTGTGCACTACCATTTTTTAAATGCACATAGCTCCAGGAATTCTCTGGCAGTTCAGTGGTTAGAACTCCACACTTTCACTGCCAAGGGCCTGGGTTCAGTATCTGGTCAGGGAATTAAGATCCCATAAGCCACGTGGCACAGCCAAAAGAATATAAATAAATAATTTTTAAAAATAAATGCACAGAGCTCCTGTTGCAGTTATTATTAAAATGTCATTTCATTTTAAAATGAAACCAAACTTACAAGAGTCTTTACATATCTTCTCAATCATCAGATACTAAATGTACAGGTACTGTCATGTGGAGGGTCTTGGGCCTGTTTGATGTTACAAAGAGCTTCTTAAACTTGAAAAAGCTCTAGCTTGGGGCAGTTGAAATTACAGATTCCCAGGCCCACATCAGACCTACTGAATCTGAATCTCTAAGGGTAGGACCCCAGGATCTGTACTTTTAACATGCTCTTGGGGGATTTTGATATGCAGCCAGGTTTGGTACCCAGTACTCTGGGGTCCCCTGAAACACAAGACATAGTTGTTCCGTACTGATTTGCTAGCTTCCGAGAGCAACTGAGTGCCAGACCTGTGTCAACACCTGTTGATTGATGGAGGCCGCAGGGTGGAGCTGAGCCATTCCTAGATCAGTAGGGCACATTTAGTAATCAATTAGTGATCTCTGTCGTGGGTACTGGGGGTTAGTGTCACCACATGTGTAATCTTTGGCCTGAGGAAATACCTGTCCATTGACCTTTTTTTTCATGTGTTTTTCATTTCTAGTTAAAAACTTCTTCAGAGTAAGTTTCAAAAATGGATCCCAAAGTCAGACCCACTCATTACAAGCCAATGACACCTTCAACAAACAGCAGTGGCTCAACTGTATTCGTCAAGCCAAAGAAACAGTCCTGTGTGCTGCGGGGCAGGCTGGGGTCCTTGACTCCGAGGGACCATTCCTAGATCCCACCACCGGGAGCAGGGAGCCACAGGGAGAAACAAAACTTGAGCAGATGGACCAATCGGACAGTGAATCGGATTGTAGCATGGACACAAGTGAGGTCAGCCTTGACTGTGAACGCATGGAACAGACAGGCTCTTCCTGTGGGGATAGCAGGCATGTTGAAAGCAACGTCTGACAGAAGCATGTACTTCCTGGAAGTAGCCCTGTGTCTTACCTGTACAGTATTTGCATTCCACACATGGAACGGTTTGGAGAAGCACTTTTTAATACTTTTGTGACTGTGTTGGCCCAGTCCTGTCTGTACTTTTTTGTCCCTAGTACTGTAACTGCCAGTCTGTGTCAGCTGGAATCTGTGGCAACTGTTACCCTGTATTGTATTTCACAAGTGTCTGGATGGATGGAGAAGTACTTGAACAAGTTACTTTCACTTGTCCTGCTGGATTTTAAAGGACAGAAAGAAAACAATCTCTAAACTACTGTTTCATGTAGATTAAAGGGTCCTTCCATTGTTTCTCTAGTGCTTTTCTGGCTCTTTGACAGGGTAGCTGAAGGCATGAAATTTAAAGGGCCTTGAAAACAGGACATGAGGAAGTTACTTGTGTATCATGATGGCATTTGAAGGAGAAACGGGAAAGATCAATGTTTCAAGTTAAATTGGTTCAATGTCATCCAACCAAAAAGCATGAAAACATCCCTGGGGATTCTGAAGGTTTAATTTTGCAAAGGAAGAAGCACTGTCTTGACCTTGCAATTTCATCCAGTACAAATTTGATGCAATAATCTATTAGGACATGAAATAAGAGTCTGACCTTAAAAGGATCAACGCAAAAACTGCTGTCAGCTCTGAATCTTGAACTGAAATGTGCATTGCATCAGGAGGTCTCTGCCATGGATGCTGGCTGGCCTTAAAGAGCCATTTCTAGCCTAAAATATCATAATATAACTCAAAGGGCCTGGGAAAACCTGGCAGGATAGCAAAAAGACCCATCTTCTCTTTGTTTCATCTGCTTAGGCCTACTCGTGTTTTAGAGCATGAATGAAGAGATGAGGAAAAGGGACTGCGGCTCAGTCAGTGACTCTGTTTACGGAAACGTGAGAAAAAGAATTTGGAAGAAGTGCTCCGTTGTGACCTTATGTGGGAAGCATTAAAAGAGAAAAGTAAGGTCCAGTGTCCGTCTGGGAAAGGCCAGAGCCTTGGGTTTCCCTGCCCCACTTTTGGGTCATCATTTGCCATCTCTGGCTCTGTGCTGGATCAGAATCATAATTACATTCTCCAGAGGCCGACTTAATTAACTCTATCATTAATTAGGATCAGTTATCCAAACTAATAAACCTCTGCCAGACTTGATTTACAATGCAGGGTGAGTTGCAGACCTTTAAAAAAAGTTAATACACAGAAAATCTCCCTGCGAGTGTAAATATTAAAGATGACTTGTGCAAAATTGTACCCACACCAGCACTAGTAGTAATGATTCTAAATTATTGCCAAAAAAGTTTTCTTTTCTTTTTTTTTTTAAATCTGTCTTTCAAGTTTACACAAAGGAAAGCAGTAAATACTATGTTGTCATTTTATTATGTACGTCTATCATGTGCATTCAAAGAAGCTGTGTGACAAGATTCATCAATATAAAAACAAGCTATAGTACTTATTTTTCAAAACAAAATGTTGTGGTCCATTTTACCCTGTAAAACATATTTCTGTATTTATAGATTTTAAACACAGTGAACCTTTTTTTCTATTACAAGTTTATTTAAAACAACTCAAGTTGTTATTGATTTAGCGACTGAATGAATCTGCTGCAGACAGAAGCAGAGAAAAGCCGAGAAAAGTTGTTTGATGGTGGGGAAAAGAATGAATCATTCTTTGCAGGAGCCATTGGCCACTTTGGCCAGCATGTTGAGAAAAGAGGTCTGTCAAGGGCTGGCCTATGGGAAGAAAGTCAATGAATGTTTTCATGAAATGAATGTTTTTGTATAATGGCCTTAAACTTCTCTGGAAGCATTTCAAATAAATTACATTAAAATGTCGTCTTCTTTGTATATAGTATTTGCCCTACAAACATCAAATTTCAGTGATCTTACTGGGAGGTTCTTACCGAAATTTTTGCTTGTACCCAAGTACACACATTAAGATAGGGTATAGGTTGATATAAATGCTACGATTTGATCTATCAAAGCTCTTGCAGAACTCATATTTCTAAGATCTGCTTTTTCAAGGATTCTCTATTCACTTTTTTTTCTTTTTTTCTAATTTCTAATTTTATATTGGACTATAGTTGATTAACAATGTTGTATTAGTTCCCAGTGTACAGCAAAGTGACTTGGTTATACATATACATGTATCTATTCTTTTTCAAAGTCTTTTCCCATTTAGGTTATTACAGAATATTGAATGGAGTTCCCTGTGCTATACAGTAGGTGCTTGTTGGTTATCTATTTTAAATATAGCAGTGTGTATATGTCAATCCCAAACTCCCAATCTGTCCCTCCCCCCACCTCTTCGCCCCTGGTAACCATAAGTTCGTTCTCTAAGTCTGTGAGTTTGCTTCTGTTTTTTAAACAAATTCATTTGTATCATCTTTTTTTAAGATTTTGCATATCATATATTTGTCTTTGTCTGACTTTATTCACTTAGTATGATAATCTCTAGGTCCATCCATGTTGCTGCAAATGGCATTATTTCATTCTTTTTAATGGCTGAGTAATATTCCATTGTATATATATATGTACCACATCTTCTTTATCCATTTGTCTGTCAATGGACATTTAGGTTGCTTCCATGTCTTGGCTATTGTAAACAGTACGGTAACGAACGTTGGGATGCATGTATCCTTGCGAGCCGTGTTTTTCTCCAAATATATGCCCAGGAGTGGGATTGCTGGATCATATAGTAGTTCTATTTTTAGTTTCTTAAGGAACTAATACAGTTCTCCATAGAGGCTGTACCAATATACATTCCCACCAACAGTGTAGGAGGGTTTGCTTTTCTCCACACCCTCTCCAGCACTTACTGTTTGTAGTTTTTTTGATGATAGCCATTCTGAGTGGTGTAAGGTGATACCTCATTGTAGTTTGATTTGGATTTCTCTAATAATTAGTGATGTGGAGCATCTTTTCATGTGCCTGTTGGCCATCTGTATGTCTTCTTTGGAAAAATGTCTATTTAGGTCTTCTGCCCATACTTTGATTGAGTTGTTCGTTTTTTTGATATTGAGCTACATAAGCTGTTTGTAAATTTTGTAGATTAATCTCTTGTCAGTCACATCATTTGCAAATATTTTCTCCCATTCTGTAGGTTGTCTTTTTGTTTTGTTTATGTTTTCCTTTACTGCGCAAAAGCTTTTGAGTTTAATTAGGTCCCATTTGTTTATTTTTGTTTTAATATCCATTACTCTAAGAGGTGGATTGAAAAAGATATTGCTGCGATTTATGTTAAAGAGTGTTCTGCCTATGTTTTCCTCTAAGGGTTTTATAGTGTCCGGTCTTACCTTTAGGTCTTTAATCCATTTTGAGTTTATTTTTGTGTATGGTGTTAAAGAATGTTCTAATTTCATTTTTCTTACATGTAGCTGTCCAGTGTTCCCAACACCACTTATTTAAGAGACTGTCTTTTCTCCATTGTCTAGTCTTGCCTCCTTTGTTGAACATTTATTGACCATAGGTGTGTGAGTTTATTTCTGGGCTTTCTATCCTGTTCCATTGATCTATATTTCTGATTTTGTGCCAGTACCATACTGTTTTGATGACTGTAGGTTTGTAGTATAGTATGAAGTCAGGGAGGCTGATTCCTCCAGCTCCGTTTTTCTTTCTCAAGATTGCTTTGACTCACTTATTCATTTATTCATTTTTAATAACTATATCTTGAATCTGTACTGTGTCAAGGGATGTCATAATTGTTATAGAAAATAAATGTTGAATCTCACTGTTAGTATAGGTGACTATTGATGACCTTGGGGCCAAATAATAGAAGGCAAATTTCACTTTGAAATTCTTCCTGGAATTTCAGTCCACTTTTTTTTTTTAAATTAAAATGGCTAGTTTTATTCCCCCAAAGAATAGTTTTAGATGAAAAGGCTCTACAGTTTTAAGTAGTTGGTAGCCAATTCTCAGTAGCATGTTGGCCCAGTAAGGCTGGTAGTTAATCTTATCTTTATAATAAGTTGTCACCATTTTGTTTAACATACTGTTAATTTTCAGATTAGTCAAGATATTCACATAAATAAAAGTAAGTCCAAAATTTTTCCCAAATGAAAACTCACTCCTTCTCATTTTCTTACTCCTCCCTCCTTTTTATCCTCCTTGTCCTTCTCCAGTTCTACTTTGGATATTCTGTCCACTTGTTATTCCCTTGATTGTATTGACTTTGTTACTAGAGAGTGTCTCTTACTAGTCTATTAGAAGATATTTGTACTGACATTTTGTGGGTTAGTGCAAATGACTGAGGGCTAAATGGTTTTCTTGAGTCTATTTTCAAGATGTTATTTGACACACAACTAAAGGCAGTCCTCGCCCTCTAAATGAAAGTCATAAGCAAAGAAAAGAGCCAGACCTAGCAATTTTGTGCAAAATTAGTTTGTGGTTTCGGCTTCTGGGTAGTGATCACCACCATCAACTGCTTTCGTTTCCATTCCTAGCACGGTCTACAGCAGCTGAGAATGCTACAGTCCTGTTTTAACAAAGTCCCTGTGGTTCCAGGAAACTGCAACCCACCGTGTTGGTGAACAAGCTGTTCAACTTTCCATTTACATTCTGTCCATGTCCACCTTTAACTAATTCTCCAGAAGCCTGAGGATTCCTTGGAGATTTAACAAAGAGAGCATCTGACCACACAGTTTCACTTGGACATTTTCTCTCACCTGGCTCCCATCGGCATGTGGAAGAAGCCACTGATCATCATCTCTCATTGCTGTGGTTGATTCATTTATTTCATGCTATCTCATTTATTGACAGAATTCTGGAATTACAGTATTGGGAATTTGAATAGAATAACAACTCCAAACTCACCAGAATCTGAAGATCATTAAGATTTAAAACCTTGCCCACGTGAACACACAGTGAGAAAAGTCGACTGTATTCAGTGTACCTAGAGGATACTTATGCAAACAAGTTGGCAAAACAATCACTGCTCACTGCATCTTATTTCCTTCCTCCAGGTTGGTTTGCACTTCAGTCAGCTACATAGATCTACCCAGAGGAAGCAGTTCATCAGTTGACCTGGAGGATTAGCAAGGAATTAGAAATGGCACTCTGTATCTTTGAGAGCTGATCATCTAGTTCAGGAAACTGGACATGCATTCTAAATAACTTGTCCACTTACACATACATGTTCACACACAAACACACCTAAATATTAAAGAACTGTGTTATCTCGTCTGTAGAATTTTGAAACATGTCATCCTTGATGTTCTGTTCATCCCATGTCTATGAAATGGGGATACTGTAAACGCTCAGGCCATTTAAAAAGTAAGATGTTGTATGTGAAATCTCTCTGAAAACTATTAAGAGCTAGCAGTTTTCATTTTTGCTATTTAATAGTCACTTTTATATTTGCACATGGTGTTATGAAATTTCTTGAAAGTATGGCCTTGGCTGGGAATCTTTTTCACTCATTCTCTGCATATTTGGGGGGTAGGGTGGAGAGGCCTTCTCAATCCAGAGAATCTGGAGTATTTTCTTGTATTTTTTCATTGGCATATTCCTTTCCACAATTTTCTGTTTTCTCTTTCAGGAACTTCAGAGAGAGTGATGTTGAACCTCCTGGATTTTGTCTCTTCCCTCCTGGATTGGTTTTCATATATTCTTATCTATTTATTCCTACTTTTTATTTCCTAATAGTTCTCATGGAAATTTCTTCACTTTTATCTTCTAACCCTTCTATTAATTGGAGGTAAAGATTTTTATTGCTAAACTTTTTCTATCATTGTTCCTTTTCTTAGAGCATCCCGGTTCTTTTTTTTTTTTGAATTTTATTTTATTTATTTTTTTATACAGCAGGTTCTCATTAGTTATCCATTTCCTGTTATTATTTAGTGAAGGCATTATCTTTGCTAAACTCAGAGTATCATAGTTTTGTTGCATTTTTCTTCTTGCATTGTTCATTTATCTGGGGATAATAGTAACTTATGGGATTGTATATTTTCGCTTACCTCTCCAAATTGCCTCTCTGTCCTGATCCATCCTTTTATGTGCCTGTGGTATGTATGTACTTCATCAAAGAACTCTTGCTTGTAGCTTCTGGTTTTATTTGACCAACGGGGAGTCCTTGCATGATAACAGAGAGAGGGAAAAGAGTGAGGTTGGAGTTTTTATTCTCCTGACTCTCTCGAAGAATTGCCTTGGGCTGGCTACCTCTCTTGACATGAAGTCACAGTTCCTCTCAAGGAGTTCTCTCTGAGTTCCAGTAGCCCCTCCATCCTAGGATGGTAACAGCCCCACTGTCACTAGCCCCAGGATATTGCCTTGCCTCTACACCCTGCCCACAACTTTGTATGAAGTCCCTTTTTAAAGCTTCTTTGAATTAACCTAATTTGAATATGCTGCTGGGCCTCTGATAGATACCGGTACCTGACATGATAAACATTATACACATGTGCTCTCAGCATCATCGTCACAGTGATCATTCTACCACCTGCTTTCTATTTTCATATGTTGTGGTCCAAGGATACAAAGATCTTTTGGAATTATGAAAGATGGATTTCCTGTTTCTATTTCTTGTTGTGAGGGATAATTTTCTGAGAAGAGACATGAAAATATCTTTCAGAAGAAAGGCAAAATAAAGACTTTTCCAGGCATTAAAGAGCCTGAAACAGAAATCAACAAATTCATTACCAGCAGATCTATACTGCAAAAACTGTTAAAGGACTTCTTTTGATAGAATGCAACACCAGATGGATGTGTGGATCCACACAACAGAAAGAAGGGCACCTAATGCAACATGGGGACTTCCCTGGTGGTGCAGTGGTTAAGAATCTGCCTGCCAATGCAGGGGACACAGGTTCGATCCCTGGTCTGGGAAGATCCCGCATGCCACGGAGCAACTAAGCCCGTACTCCACAATTACTGAGCCTGCACTCTAGAGCCCATGAGCCACAACTACTGAGCTCATGCACCACAACTACTGAAGCCCGTGCGCCCTAGAGCCCACACGCCACAACTACTGAGCGCACACACCACAATTACTGAAGCCTTCACACTCTAGGGCCCACGTGCCGCAACTACTGAGCCTGCGTGCTGCAACTACTGAAACCTGGGCTCCTAGAGTCCACGCTCTGCAACAGAGAAGCCACCACAGTGAGAAGCCCACACACCGCAACAAAGAGTAGCCCCTGCCTTCCACAGCTAAAGAAAGCCTGTGCACAGCAACAAATACCCAATGCAGCCAAAGATTAAATAAATAAATTTATGAAAGAAAATCGTTGCCCTAAAAAAATTTTTTTTAAATTGTCATGTTGGAGTAAGAAGGACTGGATTTACCCTTCCACCTGAAACAACCAAAAAATAAAAGGAAAGACAACATATGTGAAACTATGGTTTTGAACACACTGGACACCAGGCAATGAAGGACAGTGACCCCAAGAGAAGAGAATAAATGACTGAGCCCTGTGTTTGCTCCAGCTTACAGCCTTGAGAGGGTTGTCAGGCAGCAGGGCAGGGAGGGGAAACCCAGCCTAGTCCAGTAAAGTCCCTGAGTGGAATAGATGTGGCTGAGAGTTCAGGGAAACCAAGGCAGCTACAGTTTAGAGGACAGAGGAGAGCACTGCATGGAGAGCAAACCTTGGAGGCCTGCAGAGAGGACCCTGCACCCCCACCACCTGTCCAAGGTACTCAGCTGAATACTGATCAGTGCACACATGTGAGAAACTACCCAAGGGTGGGGAGAACTATCCAGAAGGATTAGCAGGAGCTCACACAGTGCTGGGAATCGTTCCTGTTCCCACAAACCACACTAGTAGAATATCACAGTTGGATAAAGTACTCAGAAGGGCCTGAAAAGTTGTGGTGAATAATTAGCCTGAGCATAAACACTACTTTGGTTCCACCTAACAAGTCTTTTTTTTTTTTCATTTATTTTGTTTATTTATTTTTGGCTGCATTGGGTCTTCATTGCTGTGCACGGGCTTTCTCTAGTTGCGGCGAGAGGGGGCTCCTCTTCATTGCAGTGAGCGGGCTTCTCATTGCAGTGGCTTCTCTTGTTGCGGAGCATGGGCTCTAGGCTCATGGGCTTCAGTAGTTGTGGCATGCAGGCTCAGTAGTTGTGGCTCACGGGCTTGCTCCGCAGCATATGGCATCTTCCCGGACCAGGGCTCGAACCCACGTCCCCTGCATTAGCAGATGGATTCTTAACCACTGTGCCACCAGGGAAGCCCCCCACTTAACAAGTCTTAAAGACCAAAAAGGATCAAACTATTTCCAAGTAACTTAACTGCATCCCAGAACAAAGCACAAGCATATTTATAGGAATACAAAAATATCCAGCACCTAACGGTAAAATTCACAGTGCCTACCATCCAGTCAAAGACTACAATGTGTGCAAAGAAGCAGGACAATACAACTCATGAAGAGGAGAAAAATACAAGAACAATTGAAACCAACCCGGAACAGACACAAATGTTAGAATTAGCAGACAAGGGCATTAAAAGGTATAACTGTTGGGAATTCCCTGGCAGTCTAGTGGTTAAGACTCTCTGCCTTCACTGCCAAGGACACAGGTTCAGTCCCTGGTCCAGGAACTGTGATTCCTCAAGCCGTGTGGTGCAGCCAAAAGAAAAGAAAAGTTAGTATAACTGTATATTATAATGTTAAGTGGAGAAATGAAACATACAGAAAAAAGGGCCCAAATCTAACTTATAAAAATGAAAACTACCATGTGTGAGATGAAAGATACTCTGTGTGGGATTAACATCAGATTAGACAGTTCAGAAGAAAAGATTAGTGAACAAGACCTAGCAATATAAACTATTCAAAATAAAACACAGAGAACAGAGAATTTTTGAAAAGTGAGAAGAGCATCGGTGACCCATTGGACAACATTAAGTGCCATGATATGCATGTAATTGGAGTCTGTAAAGGAGTGGAGAGGAGATAGGTTCAAGATGGTGGAGTAGAAGGACGTGCTCTCACTCCCTCTTGCGAGAACACTAGAATCACAACTAACTACTGAACAAGCATCGACAGGAAGACACTGGAACTCACAAAAAAAATACCCCACATCCAAAGACAAAGGAGAAAACACTATGAGATGGTAGGAGGGGCACAGTCACAATAAAATCAAATCCCATAACTGCTGGGTGGGTGACTCACAAACTGGAGAACACTTATACCACAGACGTCCACCCACTGGGGTGAAGGTTCTTCACTGAGCCCCAGGTCAGGCTTCCCAACCTGGGGGTCCAGCAATGGGAGGAGGAATTCCTAGAGAATCAGACTTTGAAGGCTAGTGGGATTTGATTGCAGGACTTCTACAGAACTGGGGGAAACAAAGACTCCACTCTTGGAGGGCACACACAAAGGATCGTGTGCATCAGGACCCAGAGGAAGGAGCAGTGACCCCAGGGAAGACTGAGCCAGACCTACCTGCTAGTATTGGAGGGTCTCCTGAACAGACAGGGGGTGGCTGTGTCTCATGGTGAGGACAAGGACACTGGCAGCAGAGGTTCTGGGAAGTATTCCGTGGTGTGAGCCCTCCCACAGTCTTGTCATTAGCCCCACCAAAGAGCCCTGATAGGCTCCAGTGTTGGGTTGCCTCAGGCCAAACAACCAACAGTGAGGGAACACAGCCCCACCCATCAACAGACAAGTGGATTAAAGTTTTACTGAGCTCTGCCCACCAAAGCAACAGCCAGCACTACCCACCACCAGGCCCTCCCATCAGAGAACTTGCAGAAGCCTCTTAGATAGCCTCATCCACCAGAGGGCAGACAGCAGAAGCAAGAAGAACTACAATCCTGCAGCCTGTGGAACAAAAACCACATTCACAGAAAGATAGACAAGATGAAAAGGCAGAGGGCTATGTACCACGTGAAGGAACAAGGTAAAACCCCTGAAAAACAACTAAATGAGGTGGAGATAGGCAACCTTCCAGAAAAGGAATTCAGAATAATGATAGTAAAGATGATCCAGGACCTCGGGAAAAGAATGGAGGCAAAGATCAAGAAGATGCAAGAAATGTTTAACAAAGATCTAGAAGAATTAAAGAACAAAGAAACAGAGATGAGCAATACAATAACTGAAATGAAAAATACACTAGAAGGAATCAATGGCAGAATAACTGAGGCAGAAGAATGGATAAGTGACCTGGAAGACAGAATGGTGGAATTCACTGCTGCAGAACAGTATAAAGAAAATAGAATGAAAAGAAATGAAGACAGCCTAAGAGACCTCTGGGACAACATTAAACTCAACAACATTCACATTATAGGAGTCCCAGAAGGAGAAGAGAGAGAGGAAGGACCCAAGAAAATATTTGAAGGGATTATAGTTGAAAACTTCCCTAACATGGGAAAGGAAATAGCTGTCCAAGTCCAGGAAGCGCAGAGAGTCCCATACAGTATAAACCCAAGGAGAAACACACCAAGACATATAGTAATCAAATTGGCAAAAATAAAAGACAAAAATTATTGAAAGCAGCAAGGGAAAAACGACAAGTAACATACAAGGGAACTCCTATAGCAGCTGATTTCTCAGCAGAAACTCTACAAGCCAGAAGGGAGTGGCATGATATACTTAAAGTGATGAAAGGGAAGAACCTACAAGCAAGATTACTCTACCTGGCAAGGATCTCATTCAGATTTGATGGAGAAATCAAAAGCTTTACAGACAAGCAAAAGCTAAGAGAATTCAGCACCACCAAAGCAACTCTACAACAAATGCTAAAGGAACTTCTCTAAGTAGGAAACACAAGAGAAGGAAAGGACCTACAAAAACAAACCCAAACCAATTAAGAAAATGGTAATAGGAACATACATATCGATAGTTACCTTAAACGTGAATGGATTAAATGCTCCAACCAAAAGACACAGGCTTGCTGAATGGATACAAAAACAAGACCCATATATAGGCTGTCTACAAGAGACCCACTTTAGACCTAGGGACACATACAGACTGAAAGTGAGGGGATGGAAAAAAATATGCCATGTAAATGGAAATCAAAAGAGCTGGAGTAGCAATACTCATCTCAGATAAAATAGACTTTCAAATAAAGGATGTTACAAGAGACAAGGAAGGACCCTACATAATGATCAAGGGATCAATCCAAGAAGAAGATATAACATATCAACAGAGGAATGGATAAAGATGTGGCACATATATACAATGGAATATTACTCAGCCATCAAAAGGAACGAAATTGGGTCATTTGTAGTGACGTGGATGAATCTAGAGGCTGTCATACAGAGTGAAGTAAGTCAAAAAGAGAAAACAAATATCGTATATTAACGTGTATATGTGGAACCTAGAAAAATGATACAGATGAATTGGTATGCAGGGCAGAAATTGAGATACAGATGTAGAGAACAAACGTATGGACACCAAGTGGGGGGGAAGCGGCTGGGGATGGAGGTGGTGGTGGGATGAATTGGGCGATTGGGATTGACATGTATACACTGATATGTATAAAATTGTTTCTAATAAGGACCTGCTGTATAAAAAAATAAAATTAAAAAATTTAAAAAAAAGAATGGAGAGAGGAGACAGAAAATATATTTGAAGAAATAATTGCAAAAAATTATCCAAATGTGATGAAATTATAAACCCAGAGATCCAAGAAATTCAGTGAACTCCAAACACAAGACAAAATAAAACTACATGAAGGCATATCAATCAAATTGTTCAAAACTGGTAATAAAGTCTTAAAAGTCCAGCTGGAGGAAAAAGACATGTTACATACAAAGAAACACAGGTAAGGATAACAGAAGATTTCTCTCTGGAAACAAGGCAAGCAGGAAGACAGCGATATCTTTAAAGTACTGAAAGAAAAATAACTGAGCCCAGAATTCTATACCCAGTGAAAATATCTTTCAAAAGCAGAGCAAAATAAATTATTTTCTAACATAGAAAAGTTGAAACAATTCATTACCAGGAGACCAGAACTACAAGACATGTTAAAAGACGTCCTTGAGGCAGAAGGGAAATTATATCAATAGTTGACTTAACATTAAAAAAAAAAAAAATCAGCCAATGGGGAATTCTCCAGTGGGCCAGTGGTTAAGACTCCACAATTCCACTGCAGGGGGCACGGGTTTGATCCCTGGTTGGGGAGCTAAGATCCCACATGCTGCATGGTGTGGCCAAAAAAACCCCCCAGGAAACAGCCCAGGTAATTCATCAAATTAAAAAGTGGGGAGGCACATGATTATCTCAATAGAAAAAGCATTTGACAATATACATCCCTGATAAAAACTTCCAGCAAACTAGAAGCACAAGGAAATGTTCTCAACCTGATAAAGGGTATCTATCACAAACTATGACATCATAATGCTGAAAGATTGAATGCTTTCTCCCCTAAGATGAGAAACAAGGGAAGGATATTCATTCTCACAACTTCTATTCAACATTGTACTGAAGGTCCTAACCAGCACAATAAGGCAAGAAAAATAAATAGAAGACATCTTGATGGGAAAGGAAGAAGTAAAACTGTCGTTATTTACAGATAACATGATCGTCTATGTAGAAAATATGAAATATACAAAACTTATTAAATAAGGTCAACAAGGTTGCAAGATACAAGGTAAATATGCAAAAATTTATTCTTTCTATATGATAGCAATGAACAGGACATTGAAATTTAAAACTATACTGTTTATATTATCATAAAAATATTTAAAACAGATAAATCTGAGAAAAGATGTGCAAAACATGTACCCTGAAAATTATAAAACACAGTTGAAAAATTATTATTTTTTTTTTGGCCACAGCATGCAGCTTGTGGGATCTTAATTCCCCTACCAGGGACTGGACCAGGCTCTCAGCAGTGAGAGTGCAGAGTCCTAACCACTGGACCATGAGGGAATTTCCTTTTCTTTTTGGAACAATTTAAGAAACACCAAAATAGATGGGAAAATATACCACGGTCATAGATTGGAAGACTCAATACTGTTAAGATGTCAGCTCTGCCCAAAATTATTCCACAGATTTAACACAATGCAAGTCTAAATCAAGGTGGACTGTTTTCTAGAAATTGACAAGCTGATTCTAAAATTCATATGGAAATCTAAGAGACCTAGATTAGCCAAAACAACTCTGAAAAAGATTAACAAAGTTGAAAGACTTACCTAAAACTTACTATGAAACTGCAATAACCAAAACAGTATATTATAGTATGATAGACAGTCAACAGACCCAAATAGAGCCCAGAAATACAACCAGACATATGGTCAGATGATTTTTCAACAAAAATACAAAGGCATTACAGTGACAAAAGATCTTTTCAACAAGTGATGCTAGAACAACTGTCCATTTATATTCAGCAAAACAAACCAATAAAGTAAGACCCTATATCACATCTTATACAAAAATTAACACAAATGGACTGGAGACAAAAATGTAAAACCTAAAGTTGTAAGGCCTCTAGAGAAAATCAGGAGAAAATTTAATTTTTTATTTTTTTTTTGCTGAACGCGGGCCTCTAACTGTTGTGGCCTCTCCCGTTGAGGAGCACAGCCTCCGGACGCACAGGCTCAGCGGCCATGGCTCACGGGCCCAGCCGCTCCGCGGCATGTGGGACCTTCCCGGACCAGGGCACGAACCTGTGTCCCCTGCATCGGCAGGCGGACTCTCAACCACTGCGCCACCAGGGAAGCCCCAGAAGAGAATTTTTGTTGCCTTGGGTTAGGCAAAGAATTCTGCAAATAATTCTTAGATATGACACAAAATCATAATTCATAAAAGAAAAAAATGGATAAATTGGGCTTCAATAAAATGAAGAACTTCTGCTCTTCAAAAGACATTGTTAAGGGCTTCCCTGGTGGTGCAGTGGTTGAGAGTCCGCCTGCCGATGCAAGGGACACGGATTCATGCCCCGGTCCAGGAGAATCCCACATGCCGCGGAGCGGCTGGGCCCGTGAGCCATGGACGCTGAGCCTGCATGTCCGGAGCCTGTGCTCCGCAACGAGAGAGTCCACAGCGGTGAGAGGCCCGCGTACCGCAAAAAAAAAAAAAAAGACATTGTTAAAAGACTGAAAAGACAAGTCACATACTGGGAGAAAATTTTTTGCAAATCACATCTCTGATAGAGAAGTTGTATCCAGTATATATAAAGAAATCTGAAAATTCAATAATAGGAAAACAAGCAACCCAATTTAAAAATAGACAAAATATTTGGACAGGTACTTGACCAAAGAAGATGTGTGGATAGTAAATAAGTATATTAAAAGACTCAACATCACTGGTTGTGAAATAAATGCAAGCTAATACTACAATGAGATACCACTATTTACCTCTTATATGTCTAAAATTAAAAAGATTGGACTTATCTGGTGGCACAGTGGTTAAGAATCCGCCTGCCAATGCAGGGGCCACAGTTTCGAGCCCTGGTCTGGGAATATCCCACATGCCACAGAGCAACTAAGCCCATGTGCCACAACTACTGTAGCCCGCACTCCTAGAGCCCATGCTCCACCACAAGAGAAGCCACCGCAATGAGAAGCCTGCACACCACAACAAAGAGTAGGCCCCGATCACCACAACTAGAGAAAGCCCACATGCAGCAACGAAGACCCAACACAGCCAAAAATTAAAAAGGTTAACTGTGGCCCATGGCCATGAAAAGATGCTCAAAATCATTAATCATTAGAGAAATGCATTCAAAACCACAATGATACCACCTCACATTCATTAGGATGGCTACTATTAAAAAGAAAATCAGAAAATAAGTGTTGGTGACAATGTGGAGAAATTGAAACCCTTGTACCCTGTTGGTGGGAAAGTAAAATGGTGCAGCTGCTGTGGGAAGCAGTATGGTGGTTCCTCAAAAAAATCAAAATAGGATTATCATATGATCCAGCAATCTTGTTTATGGGTATATATCCAAAAGAATTGAAGATAGGATCTCAAAGAGATAGTTGCACATCCACGTTCATAGCAGTATTATTCACAATAGCCAAAATGTGGAAGCAACCCAAGTGTCCATCGATGAATGAACAGATAAACAAAATATAGTTTATACATACAATGGAATGTTATTCAGCCTTAAAATGGAAGGAAATTCTGTCACATGCTGCAATATGGATGAACTTTGAGGGCATTATGCTAAGTGAATAAGTCAATCACAAAAAGACAAACACTGTATGATTCTACTTATATGATATACCCAGAATAGTCAAAATCATAGAGATAGAAAGTAGAATGGTATGGGTGGTCCAGTGGTTAAGACTCCACACTCCCAATGCAGGGGTGCAGGTTTGATCCCTGGTCAGGGAACTAAGATCCCACATGCCTCGCAGCGTGGCCAAAAAAAAAAAAAAAAGGGAAAGTAGAGGGACTTCCCTGGTGGTGCAGTGGTTAAGAATCTGCCTGACAATGAAGGAGACACGGGTTGGAGCCCTGGTCTGGGAGGATCCCACATGCTGCAGAGCAACTAAGCCCATGTGCCACAGCTGCTGAGCCTGTGCTCTGGAGCCCACGAGCCACAACTACTGAGCCCGTACGCCTAGAGCCCATGCTCCTCAACAAGCGAAGTCACCGCAATGAGAAGCCCACACACTGCAATGAAGACCCAACGCAGCCAAAAAACCAAAAAAAATGGTTAAGATGATGTTTTCTGTTATATATACTTTGTGCCATAATTTTCAAAAGGAAACAGTGTCCCACTCACTTTATATTTCTTCTGTACAGCAACCCCTTGAGGTGTAGGTATAATTATTATCTCCAGTTTACAGGTGAGGAAACCTAGGTGCATAGTTAGAACATATTTTTGAAAGAATCCCATTGTACCTTAAACTATGATTCTTTGTAAAAGAGCTGGCAAATCACCAGCAGGTGATCCCACTAAGACATCTAGACTTTGTGGCCCACTTTTGTTCCCTCTGGCTATTTCCTAAGTTCCTGTCCATCCAAAAGCCTTCAGCAGTCTCAGAACTTTGCAAAGAATTCTCTTCCGCCTAAACGTAAGTCCTGCAATTCCATTATTCCTAAAAGATAAAGTAATACAGATACACACAAATAACATGTTTACATAACTCTTCTGCTGAATATTTTAAAAATACTTTTAGAAAGTGGTATAGAAAAGCTGCTGGGTTTTAAAAACCTGTTTTGTGAAGTTTTGCTCCCCTCTGCTGGAAAGTTTGTGTATATGCTCCTGAGGGTCTGGTTTTTGGCAAAAAAAGAATCATACAAAGTCAACTTTGGTATTCAATCTAGCCAAGTGCTAGATTCTGTTCTCCGAACCTAGAGTTTCAAGGAGATGTCTCAGATATTCTGCAACTGTCTGATTCAAAATTTTCTAAACACATTTAAGCTATTTTTACAATAAAAACAATACTGTGTTTTTAAATATTACATGGCTAGTTTCCTGTTGGCCTAGTGGTTAGGGTTTTGGGCTTTCACTGCTATGGCCTGGCTTCACTCCCTGGTCAGGGAACTGAGATCCCACGAGCTGTGCGGTGTGGCCAAAAAAATAAAAATAAAATGAATATTACATGGCTAATTTTGACACACCAGATATAGCCTGAATCTAGTTTGGGGATGGAAAGAGAATGTCTTCTTACACTAGTCTGTCTACTTATTATCTGCTCTTATACTTTTGTGCTCCATCACTCCATTTCAAACCCTGTGGTCTGTTAAACCATTCCACTAGGAATAATACTTATAATGTTTTATAGGGGGTGTTTCCGTTAGCTTGAAAATTGTGAACTATTTTAAGGTCTTCTGTATCTGAATTATGAATTGAAAGTGTTTTCGTCCTTTACATGGCTTATTTCAAAACACCTGGCAACATCCTTTCATGGTTTACCATTTAGTCTTTTCAGAGAATTCGAAATTACACATTTTTTAAAAAGAATTGTGGTGGTAGGGAGAACAGCAGTAGCTTTCTTTATTAACTATTATTAATTTCTTTCATCTCTTTACTTCTTCCCTTTAAAATTCTCTCACAAAGTAACAGAACCTTGGTTTGTATCTAGGCTGACAATGACCAGGCATGCTGAAGTCCTAAGCCATCTCTTACCTAGATTTTTGTAACAGACTCCTAACTGATCTTCTTGCCTCCATGTTATGTCTTTAAAACTCACCTTCTGTAATGAGAACCAGAATGATTTGTCTAAAACGTGCATGTAGGACAGGAATAAAGACGCAGTCGAGAGAATGGACTTGAGGACTTGGGGAAGGGGAAGGGTAAGCTGGGACAAAGTGAGAGAGTGGCATGGACATATGTACACTACCAAATGTAAAATAGATAGCTAGTGGGAAGCAGCCGCATAGCACAGGGAGATCAGCTCGGTGCTTTGTGACCACCTAGAGGGGTGGGATAGAGAGGGTGGGAGGGAGATGCAAGAGGGAGGAGATATGCTGATATATGTATAGGTATAGCTGATTCACTTTGTTATAAAGCAGAAACTAACAAACCATTGTAAAGCAATTATACTCCAATAAAGATGTTAAAAAAATAAAGATATATTAATATGAAAATAAAATAAAATGTGCTTCTGACTAGGTCAGCCTCTACCTAGTCTTTTTTTTTAATACTTTTTTAAAATAAATTTATTTATTTATATTTTTGGCTGTGTTGGGTCTTCGTTGCTACATGCAGATTTCTCTAGTTGCGGTAAGTGGGGGCTACACTTTGCTGCAGTGTGCAGGCTTCTCGTTGCGGTGCTTCTCTTGTTGCAGAGCACGGGCTCTAGGCGCACAGGCTTCAGTAGTTGTGGCACACAAGCTTCAGTAGTTGTGGCACACAGGCTCTAGAGTGCCGGCTCAGTAGTTGTGGCGCACAGACTTAGTTGCTCCACTGCATGTGGGACCTTCCTGGACCAGGCCTTGAACCCGTGTCCCCCGCATTGACAGGCAGATGCTTCACCGCTGCGCGCCACCAGGGAAGCCCTCTACCTAGTCTTTAAATTCTTATCTCTTGCCTCAGGATTAGGTCCAAGTCCTTTAACATAGCACAGGAGGGATCCTGTGTTTCAGCTAAGCCTGCCTCTCAGCTTCCTGCCTCACCACAACAGGAACCAACTCTGCTTCCCTGCTACATAAACCTTTTTGCTTCTCCCTTTGGTGTCTTTGTTCCCTTTTTCCCTCACTGTCCTCTCTTCCCAGATTCCTATCATGCCCCCTGCCACTCAGCTTCCTCCCCTCTCTGGCTTTTGCTGACTCAGTGAATCTCTGCTAGACAGTGTCAAGGTTGTCTCCTTTGTTTGTCTTCTTCAGTGGGAACTTCGTCTTATGTTTAATCCCCTGCATCAGATACAGTTCCTCAAAAACACAAGTTGTTCAATAATTAATTGCTAGGTAATTGAATGAGTTTAGTAAATGAATACCAGTAACATCAGTGTGGTAACCTTCAAGTTATCAGTGTCCCAGGGTAAGAGTATGAGACATTTTCCTGTCTTGCAAATTTCCTAGCTTATTGTAGACATGCTGTGTGTGGTTGGAAGTTGACTGAGGCATTGAGACAGACTTGTACATTATTATGTATTTTTTTTAACCATAAAACTTGACATTTGACTCCCCTTCAGGTAGGAAATAGGGACATGGAAATTTGCTTGAACAATACCTGCAGTTTAAATATTTGGGATACATTCTCTTGTATGCATTTCTGTAAGAATCTAAATTCTATCTAATATGCTTTTCATAGAAATAGTATCTTCATACTTATTTTTATGAAATATTTGAAAGAAATATTTGGAAAACTTTGGCAGTATTAAATGTCTTACATTGCTTGTTATATTTATAGGAAACAAACTCAGCCAAGAACCATAGGACCTATGATAGCAGATTGATTAGAAGTGAAGAGTTTATTAGCATTTAAAGAAAGAAGCAGCACATAATGGTGAGTGTGACTAATCAACATCTCTGTTATGAATGTGGATAAACATCTACTAAAGGAATTATTTTAATACTATTTTATTAAAGAAATATATAAGAATAGTTTATATATTTTTGAGTTTTTGCAAAACAAAGTGAAACTGACGTTTTTTGCAATTTTTATTTTATTTCATTTTTTAAATTTTATTAGAGTATAATCAATTTACAATGCTGTCTTACTTTCAGGTATACAGCAAAGTGATTCAGTTTTACATCCACATTAATATTCATTCTTTTTTAGATTCTTTTCTCATATAGGTTATCACAGGATATTGAGTAGAGTTCCCTGTGCTATATAACAGGTCCTTGTTGGTTACCTATCTTATATATAGTAGTATGTGTATGTTCATTCCAAGCTCCTAATTTATCCCTCCCCCCCACCCCGCCCAGTTTCACCTTTGGTAACCATAAGTTTGTTTTTTTTTTTTTTTTTT
>NW_020173377.1:4838826-4912794 GCF_003031525.2 Neophocaena asiaeorientalis asiaeorientalis | reverse complement strand
GCCATGGCTCAGGGGCCCAGCTGCTCCGCGGCATGTGGGATCTTCCCGGACCGGGGCACGAACCCATGTCCCCTGCATCAGCAGGCGGACTCTCAACCACTGCGCCACCAGGGAAGCCCCATAAGTTTGTTTTTGATATCTGTCAGTCTGTTTCTGTTTTATAAAGTAAGTTCATTTGTTTCATTTTTAAAAATTAGATTCCACATATGAATGATATCACATTATATTTGTCTTTCTCTGTCTGACTTACTTAACTTAGTATGATAATCTCTAGGTCCATCCATGTTGCTGCAAATGGCATTACTTCATTCTTTTTTATGGCTGAGTAATATTCCATTGACTATATGTACTACATCTTCTTTATCCATTCCTCTGTCAATGGACATTTAGGTTGCTTTCATGTCTTGGCTATTGTAAATAGTGCTGCAATGAACATTGGGGTGCATGTATCTTTTCAAATTATGGTTTTTACTGGATATATGCCCAGGAGTGGGATTCCTATGGTATCATATGGTACCATATGATCATACAGTAGCTCTATTTTTAGTTTTTTAAGGAATTCCCATACTGTTCTCCATAGTGGTTGTACTAATTGACATTCCCACCAACAGTGTAGGAGGGTTCCCTTTTCTCCACACCCTCTCCAGCATTTATTGTTTATAGACTTTTTGATGATGGCCGTTCTGAGCAGTGTGAGGTGATACCTCATTGTAGTTTTGATTTGCATTTCTCTGATAATTAGTGATGTTGAGCATCTTTTCCTGTGCTTTTTGACCATCTGTATGTCTTCTTTGGAGAATGTCTGTTTAGATCTTCTGCCCATTTTTTGATTGGTTTTTTTTATTTGAATTTTTTAACATTACTGTACTCTGTCCCCAGAGAGGCACATTTAGATTCTCAAGAGAATAGACTAATCACCAAATGGCACAAACCACAAGTAGAATTCCTCTGTTTGGGTAACTGAACACCACATTTTCTTCAATTAGATAAATATCTAGTGTTATGTTTCTATAATTTATGTAAATTGAAACCATAGACCTACCAATTACCCCATTTAAACTTGGCTGGTTCCCCAAAGAGTTTTTAGAAGAAAACTTATAATAATCATTGCCCATCCTTTCAGAACCACTGGAGGGTACTAAAACTCTAGGTCGCATTTTTTGTAAAGATCTATTTTTGCAAATTTCTTCTAACCAGGGATTTTTTTTTTTAATAGAGAAATAATTGGGAAAAACATGTTTTTTGGTGTGTTTGGAAGTATGGGGAAGGACATTTGAAGTAAGGTGTTTAGAGGCAAACAATAGCGTTGTATTTTAAATAGTTGAGGTGGATTTTTTTCAAAGAATTTGGAATATTTTATATTGATAGTTCATAATTCACTAGGCCTTCTGTTTAATATTCTTTTTTAAAAAGGGGTTAATATTAACTAAATTAAAAAATCTTTAAAATATAAAAATCAAGAAAAGACACAGCAAGCACTCTTGTTACTTATATATTCACATCCTGTAAAGGCTGGATATAGACACATATAGGGTGTTGGTGTCAGTTGCTGCCTTAATTGACTAGGATACATCTCAGCTATAATATTTTTTTTTTCAGCTATAATATTTAAATTATGCTGCTGCAGTATAGGTAGAATCCAGTGTTTTTTCTTTTTATTTGAAGAAAAAAGCATAAAAAATTGTTTATTCAGTTCTCTCTACATGTTCAACACAAATTTAAGCAGTGGTTGTAGGTCAAATAACTGTGCATCACATACCCAAGTTACTAGTGGAACACTAGGTCAATTTCCTTTTTTAAAGAAGTTTTATTGTTATAATTCACATACCACATAATTATTGAAGTGTACAATTCAGTGATCTTTAGTATTATCAGAGTTATGCAACCATCACCACAATTCATTTTAGAACATTTTCATCACTCTAAAAAAAACTCTTTAGCTTTCACCTGTAAATCTACCCATTCCTCCAGTTCTAAGCAACCACTAATACACTTTGTCTCAATAGATTTTCTTATTCCAGACATTTCATATAAATAAAATTATACTGTAGGTGGCCTTTTGTGACTGGCTTCTTTCACTTAGCATAGTTTTCAAGGTTCATCCATTTTATAGCACGTATCAGCACTTTATTCCTTTTTGTGGCAGAATAATATTCCATTGTGTGGACAATACATTTTTTCCATCCATTTATCAGTCAATGCACACTTGCTAATAATGTTCTTATTTTTTAATGAATTTTTTCTTTTTTAAAATTAATTAATTAATTTATTTTTGACTGCATTGGGTCTTCATTGCTGTGCGAGGGCTTTCTCTAGTTGCCGCGAACGGGGGCTACTCATCCTCGTTGTGGTGCACGGGCTTCTCATCGCGGTGGCTTCTCTTGTTGTGGAGCATGGGCTCTAGGCACGTGGGCTTCAGTAGTTGCAGCATGCAGGCTCAGTAGTTGTGGCTCGTGGGCTCTAGAGCACAGGCTTAGTAGTTGTGGGGCACAGGCTTAGTTGCTCCGTGGCATGTGGGATCTTCCAGGACCAGGGCTCGAACCTGTGTCTCCTGCATTGGCAGGCAGATTCTTAACCACTGAGCCTCCAGGGAAGCCCTTAATGTTCTTTTAAAATCAGTATTTACTATGTAGTTGTTAAGGATTCCTGCACCCAGTCCCAACATGTGCATGTGTGCATGCAGGCTTCCTCATACCAACAAGCAATTCTCGGACACCAGCTGGGTGTTCAAGAATTCAACTCAATTCTGACACTATCTATTCAGAGATAGAATCAGATTCCACACGTAAAAGGCTCAGTCCCACAAGATCACCCTCCACTTCTGATGCCAGTAGCAAGCCCGGGTTGTTACTTGTGCTTCTGACCAACTGCCTACAAATCATAAGTTTCCATGACTCTCTCTTTGGGCTTAATTGCCAGAACAGCTCACAGAACTTGGGAAAACCTGTTTACTCACAAGATTAGTAATTTATTATAAAAGTCTATTAAAAGATAAAAATCTACAGCCAGATGAAGAGATATGTAGGGCGACATCTTGAACAAAGAAGTTTCTGTCCTCCTGGAAATTGGGAGCTGGCAAGGTAGAATGCAGAAGCAATCTGGGTCCCCCATGTAGAAGCTCTCCAACAAAGGGTCGAAAAGCTGTCTTTGGAGGCTTTTACGGAGGCTTCATGACATAGCCATGATTGACTACATCATTGGCCAACGGAGATTGATTCAACCTCAAGCTCCCCTTCCTGCCTTGAAATCAGGGTGTATGACTGGAATCAGGAAAACCAACCATTCACATGGGCTGGCAACCAGTCCATACCCTGGGGTAGGATCCAAAGCCACATTTATTAACATAAACCCAATTGTGATGGAAAGGAATTGTTACCAATATCAAGATACCCATTCTGTCTGCAGTATTTTCAAGAACTGAGGACAAGAGACCAAACAGTGTATTATAAGAAAAGATGCTCCCGTTGCTCTTATCAACCGAAAAATTCCAAGGTTTTAGGGAGCTGTGAACCAGGAACTGTGGATGAAGCCAAATATATCTGAGAAATATATTTTGGTCATCCGAATGCCAAATGTATACATTTCCTATAAATCACAGAATCACAGTAGCAAAAGGTCACATCAACTATATCCTTTATTGCTGGGATTTTTTTTTTTTTTTTTAGGGAATTTTAGTTTTTATTGCTGGGCTTTTATGAATTGGGGAGAAAATGTCCAAAGTTAAAGTAAGTCTGAGTACCTTTCTTGTATTCTGAAGCACCGGATAATAAAGCCATAACCTGTATCATGTGAAGTCAAAGGGAGGCAGGCTCTCAGTTCAGCTGTTGTTCAGCCAAGGAGACTGGATGACCGATTTAATTCTGTCTGTCCAGAAATCATCTACAAATTGGTAGGTGCCAAAGGAAATAGTAAAAATGAAAAAACCTGTGTTTGTAAGGGAGTTGGTGGGAAGTTTCCTATTCACTCAGAAGAATAGAGGGGCAAAACAAGGGAGAAGAAATGACACACAGGGGAGTGTTTGAAATGTATAGTGCTGTAACTTTGTAATTTTTCTTTATTTCTCTTGAGAGCCTTGATTTACAAACTAGAGATCCCAGAGGCCTGCAAGCAAGTAGAATTTCGTATAGTTGCCTGAAATTGGAGTTAGAAGATGCAAATCTGAGTCCTGATGAATCACTTATTGGTGGTATTTCTTTGAGCAAGACAGTTAAGCCACCATTTCTTCCTCTGCCAAAAGTGGCAATGTTTCTCTGGCAACTGCTGTGAAGATCACAGCAGGGTCAGGATGGATCTGTTTGTTTTCAGCTGTATCACCAGAAGCCCAGACTGGGGCCTGGTAGCAGATAGGGTCCCAAGAAATATTTGTTGAGAGAATGAATGGTAAATTATCTGTATTATTATTCCTTTTCCTCCAACTTATTCACAGTCTTCCAAATTGAGTAGTGAGATGTATTACCTTCTGAATTCCTACATGAATTCCTACAACTTTCTTTTTCCCTCCTTTATTATAAAAGCATAAAAACGCATTTTTTTGTTTTGTTTTTGTGGGTTTTTTTTTTTTTTTTTTGGGTTTTTTTTTTTTTTTTTTTTGGCTGCACTGTACGGCATGCGGGATCTTAGTTCCCTGAACAGGGATCGAACCCACACCCCCTGCAGTGGAAGCACAGAGATTTAACCAATGGACCACCAGGGAAGTCCCAAAAACACTTAATTTGAAAATTTTTTTCACACATTTCACCGCTGTTTGCACTTTTGCAGTACATCACTTCCTCTTGAGCATTTTGTTTCTTTGTGTAACTCACGTCCTTGGCACCACTCTTCTTACTTAGAAAACTTCACCAACCACCGTGTGAAGTTAGTATAAACCTGAGTTTTTCTTCAGGTGGAAATGGCGGTGGTATAAATGATCTTATAACCGGGTCTGTACTGGTTAGCCGGCTGACATAACACAAGAATCGCTCCCAATTGTTAAATCCTTTTTATTTCAATAAGCGTTGGATTTGGCAAATGGTGTTCATCTGTCTTCTCAAACGCAGTGAAAGGCATTTTGAATTTGCATAAATCATCTAAAAGGCATTTGGCAGACACACCCTAACTTATATTTTGGGGTGTGATTTCCAATAATAAAGTTTGCTTAAAGCGAGATATACCAGTAAACACTTAACGGGGTAAACGCAAATCATGTTATGTGAGATAGCGATTTTCTTGCCAGAAACTATCAGATAGCCACTCTGTCCTCAGCAGTCAAAACATATTTAGTAAACACCTACTGTGTTCCAGGCACTGTGCCAGGCCCAGGGTTATTGTGGTAAGCAAACCCAGACATTGCCCCTCAGCCCATGGAGTGGAGCTTAAGTTCTTGTGGGAGAGATAGATATAATTAAATAATCCCACAAATGAGGGAGTAATGACAAATTGAGAGAAATGAGAGGTAAATAGTCTGAGTGAAAAGAAGAAGGTTCTATGAAAGCACCACACAGGGAAAGCCAACCTCGAGTGGGAGGGGGATGATGGAGGAAGCTTACACGAGGAAGTGAAACTTAAGCCAGAGGAAGTGCAGGAGCTAACAGGGAAGGGGTTGTCCAGGGAAGAAGAGCAAGCACACGATGCTGGGGAAACAATATGTGCCAAGGTTGATCATGTGGCCAGGGGAGCTCGGCAAGTGTGCCAGACACAGGAGATGCCAAGGAGGAGCTTAGGGAAGAGAGGTGGAGATGGAAAGTAGAAAAGGGTCAGGATCAGCAGGGCTCTATAAGCCATGTGAAGAATTCTTATCTTTAGCCCTTGAATAATGAGAACATGCAGAAGAGTTTTTGTTGTTGTTTAATTGAAGAGTAACATCATACAGTAAAGTGCACACCTTTCAAGTGTAGAGTTCAATAAATATTTATGTATGTATATACTGTCTTTGTATATACATATAACTATCACCTAGATCAAGATATAGAACATTTTCATCATTTCATAAAGTTGTTTCATGTCCCCTTTGACTCAAAGGGGACCCTCTCATACCCCCTTCCTCCCCCTGACAAACACATAAGGGAACCACTATTCTGACTTTTATTACCATTTTTGTCTGCCCTTGAACTTCATATAAATGGAATCATACAGTATGTACTCTTGTGCCTGACTTATTTCACTTAACATCATCCCTGTGAGACTCATTCATGGTATTACATGTAACAGAAGTCTTAGAAGAGTTTAACTCAGAAATGACTAAAGTGGTGATCATTTTGAAACATATAGAAATAGTGACTCACTCTGCTGTGCACCTGGAACTAACATAGTGTCGTAGGCTTTTACACTTCAATTTTTAAAAAATTAAAGAAAGAAATGAAACCAAAACTTAAACCTTAGTAACAGCTCTTGACTCCTGGGTTTAGCTGAGATTTGTGGTTACCTGAGTCAGCTGTGTAGTTGAAGGGCTGCTCACATGCTGGTTCAACCCTAACCTTATTATTATTTTCAACTGAAGATTACTTGTGTGCCTTCTCTTCCTTGCATGGAAGTCTTTCCTTCCAGACATCAACCATGATGAACTTCAACCCAGTTTGTTGTCAGAGTCTTATACTTCCTTGAGACACGCCCAAGAAATATCTGCTCAGTGAGTAATAGAACAAGTTCTTTGGGGGAAAGAAGATGACTCATGGAAGTAGAATTATTGTTTTAGCTCAAGCATAATGGAAGGAATGGCAGTTTCATATGTTTTTAATGCATCTGAATAGGCCGTGGAGTTGTAGTCTTATAGTACTGTCCTTATTCACAAAATGAACGGGCTGAACTGGTTAATCTCCTTAAGGTTCTATGCATTGGATTAGTGGTGGTTTTGTTGATTGGCCTTTATTATCTTTCCCTGCTGCTGATCAGTGGAAAGGTTAAAAAAAAAAAAAAGCCTCCTAGCTATATTGTTGAAGTAGGTACCTGTGAGCATCAAATAATGTGGTTTACCTGAAAAAAAAAAAACACAAATTGCTTTGCAAATGTTAAAGGCTGTTGTTACTGTTGAATCTTTTTAGTGACTTTGTTCACTTCAAAGGTACTGTTATGCTTTTATTTCTATGTACGAATTCTGTACCTCTAACTATATACTTACCTAATTGATTTGACCAGCATGTGGGAGTCTATAATTCCTCTCTGTTGAAACATAGGGATCCTTCTAAAATCTCTGTATTGGATTTCTGGATGATTATTAAGATACTACTGTATCACTCTTGCGTGAAGTACTGAGTAATCACAACGACAGCTTCTCAGTATGCTTCTCTATATATTTTTTCCTTTCTCTTTATTTTATTTTTTAATTTAAAAATTTTATTGAAATATAGTTGAGTTACAATGTTGTATTACTTTCAGGTGTACAGCAAAGTGATTCAGATATATATGCATATATATATTCTTTTTTTAGATTCTTTTCCATGATAGGTTATTACAAAATATTGAGTATAGTTCCCTATGCTATATAGTAGGTCCTTGTTGGTTGTCGATTTTATATATAGTAGTGTGATTATTTAATCCCAAACTCCTAATTTATCCCTCCCCACTCCTTTCTTTTTAAAATGTTTTTGTTTTTTTAGTAAGTGATGCATTCATATGCTTTAAAGTATAAAAAGATATGGACTGAGAAGTCTCTCCCACCTCTGCCCTCCAGCCCTGGTTCCCTTTCCACAGGCAACCACTGTAGCTAGTCATTTATGTAGCCTTCCACAAAAGTTTTATGCAAATAGGTGTATATACATAACTGTATTTGCCCTTTTTGGGGTACAAATGCTAAACACTCTATCCATCTTGTTCTGTACCTTGGCTGTTTTGTTTTAGCACTTAATGAGCTTCTTCATGAGAAAAATGGGGAAAATATGAGTACCTACCTCACAGAGTTATTTTTTTAAAAGATTTATTTATTTTGTTATTTTTTGGCTGTGTTGGGTCTTTGTTGCTGCACACGGGCTTTTCTCTTGCTGTGGCGAGCGAGGGCTACTCTTCTTGTGATGCGCGGGCTTCTCATTGTGGTGGCTTCTCTTGTTGCGGAGCACAGGCTCTAGGCACCCAGGCTTCAGTAGTTGTGGCATGCAGGCTCAGTAGTTGTGGCGCACAGGCTTAGTTGCTCTGAGGCATGTGGGATCTTTCCAGATCAGGGCTCAAACCCGTGTGCCCTGCATTGGCAGGCGGATTCTTAACCACTGCGCCACCAGGGAGGCCCCCTCACAGAGTTTATTGTGCAAATTAAATAAATTTAACATATGCAAAGCACTTAGAAAAGCCAGGTGTTTTGTAGCCTCTGTATTAGTTTTCTATTGCGGCATGATGAATTACCACAAACTTAGTAGCTTCAAACAATATCCATGTATCATCTCACAGTTTCTGTAGGTCAGAGTATGGACATGGCTTAGCTGGTTTCTCTGCCTGGGTCTCACACAGCTGAAATCATGATGTCAGCTGGACTGCATTCTTACCTGGAGACTCACTAGGAAAGAATTTGCTTCCAAGAGCTCTCAAGGTGTTGGCACCTGTAGAATTTATGGCAGGCTGCTTCTTCAAAGCCAGCAATGGGAGAGACTCCCTGCTGCTTGGAATCTCTGTCCTCTGGTAATACCTAGGTCCTCTATTTAAAAAAAAATTCAAACATAATTCATATATCATGAAATCAATCCTTATATACTTTAAAGTGTGTAACTCGGGCTTCCCTGGTGGCGCAGTGGTTGAGAGTCCGCCTGCCGATGCAGGGGACATGGGTTCGTGCCCCGGTCCGGGAAGATCCCACATGCCGCGGAGCGGCTGGGCCCGTGAGCCATGGCTGCTGAGCCTGCGCATCCGGAGCCTGTGCTCCGCAAAGTTTATAACTCAGTGGTTTCTAGTACATTCACAAAATTGTGCAACTATCTCCATACCTAATTCCAGAACATTCTCATCACCCCCAAAAGAGATCCTATACTCATTAGCAGTCAGTCTATCCTCATTCCCCACCCCTTCTCCAGGTCCTGGTAACCATCAATCTTCTCTCTGTTTCTATGGATTTGACTATTCTAAACTTTCATGTGAATGGAATCACACAGTATGTGGATTTTTGTGTCTGGCTTCTTTCACTTAGCATGTTTTCAAGATGCATCCATGTTTTGGCATGTATCAGTATCTATTTTATGGGTATACCCTATTGATAGACATTTAGTTTCCAATTATTTACTATTACAAACAACACTTGATATCCCATTACAAATAACACTTGATATCCCATTACAAATAACAATGGATATCCTTGAATAAACCTTTCAAATGTGAATGAGCATATCTCTACTACAAATTTCTAGAAGTAAAATTGCTAGCTCAAAGGTTTATGCTTCAGTAATACTGACAGTTATTGCTGAGTTATACTATTTATATCCTGTCTTTTATAGTACTGTTTGAGGAAGGGAGGTGAAATGGCATAGTGGAAAATGCACTGAGTTCTGGACTTTGTTTTGCTACTAACGAGAGGTTAGCCTAGGGTGGTTATTAAGAGCATGGGCTTTGAAGGCAGACTGCCTGGGTTAGAATCTTGGTTCTGCCACTTAAAACTGAAATGACCATAAGAAAGTTAAATAACCCCTCTGTCTCAGTTTCCTTATCTGTAAAATATGGATAGCATTAATACTTTTTGTGGGGATTAATGATTCAACACATGTAACACTCCTAGTACCAGTGCCTGGCACACAGAAAGTGCTCAATGAATGTTAAGTCTTCTTACTAGCCTGCTATGTGATCTTGGTCCACTGTCTTTTCCTATTTTTAAAATGAAGAGTTGAACTGGATTATTTTTGTGTTTCCAATTTAAAAAGGCAATCGTGGTCCCTGCATATTTAATTATACACTATCTCATTGTTCTCTAGTTTTCCTTGTGTTGTTGTTTTGTCCATTACTTAGGGTAGGGGACAATGTAGGTTTTATTTTATTTTTTAATTTTTAAAATTATTATTGTTTTTGGCTGCATTGGGTCTTAGTTGCGGCACGCAGGATCTTTCGTTGTGGTGCACGGGCTCTTTGTTGTGGTGCATGGGCTTCTCTCTAGTTGTGGTCTGTAGGTTTTCTCTTCTCTAGTTATGGCGAGCAGGCTCCAGGGTGCGTGGGCTCTGTAGTTTGTGGTACGTGGGCTCCACTTGAGGTGCGCAAGTGCAGTAGTTATGGCGTGCAGGCTTAGTTGCCCCCCAGCATGTGGGATCTTAGTTCCCTGACCAGGGATTGAACCCAAGTCCCCTGCATTGCAGGGTGGATTCTTTATACCACTGGACCACCAGGGAAGTCCCTAGGGTAGCTTTTATATCTTTAACCTTTAGTAGCTCTTGCTTCAGAACCTTGTGTATCAGTGGTAGCTCCTCCCCTTGAACCCCCATCCCCATATACTGGATATCTATATGCATACATGTATATAAACACATATGTGGATACCCTCTGTATCTCACTGTGTGTGTTAGTGTTCCTGAGATAGCAAGTTTATGCCCCCTCTATCCCTTTCCTGTAGCTGATTCTTAACTTTTAGGTCTCCGCTTAGCCATCACCATAGATTCTAGTTTTAGACATATTTTCTGATGAACTGTAAACATGAAAGAGGTACCCGTATCCCTTTGCTTCAGAATTATATCCTCAGCACACAGCACCCAATAAACAACTGAAAAATATTTTTAATATTGAATAGTAGTAATGTTATCCAGGTGAACCTAAAATTTTTAATCTACAATAATTGAATATATAGTTAAAATTATATATTAGAGCTTCCCAATCCTCTTACACCTTATAAGGAATAATACTGAATTCATTTAAAATTAAAAAAAATAAATGACTTGGAATGAAGAAAAATTTTATCCTCACCGAATTTAAGATTCTATTTCTGTGGAAGACAAATGGTTCTCTCTGGGCTTAGTTTTAGGTACTCTTTACCACCAACTGGTGTGTTTGCCTTATACATATCCTAGGACTTCTACCTTCCGAGTTTAAGCTGGCTTTTGCTGACCAAATGAGGAAAGCCTTAGCTGAGTAGTGGCACCAGTATGCAGTTGTTCCTACTTATCTTTAATCTGATAAAAATGAGTTTTTAGAAATGCCTTTAATGAACCAACAACAGAGTTACCCTTTGGAGACCCCAACACCTGAGTTTCTGATAGCCTCTACTATCAAGTAAAGCTTCTTCCTCCAAATTTTGAGGGTAATTTTTAACTTAAAATAATGTAGCATTTTGCCTCAACATGGCCCTAGTGTTTTCATCAGTATTTTAAAATGTTTTTATATTAACTATTTACTAAAAGGAATAATTGTTTTATACTTTCCTATGACTTACTGAGCTGATTCAAATAGGTTGGGCAAGTCATGATTAGCTTTTCCTATTAGCTGTTAAACAGGTATGATATTTATCACAGGACATTGGAATATAATTTTGCTATTGCCCTTGGGAATGCTCTTTAAGTAGCAGCCACGTGGCAAAGCCTAGGGTTTTATTATAATTATAGGTTTGGTCAGTCAACTCCTGGAGTTTGAAAATTGAGGTCTGGGTCCCAATCCTTATCCTACTGCTTAGAGATGGAGCAAAATGTCAATCCTCATTTCTCCATACATAAAATGCATAAAGGTACAGAGCTGCTGTGAAGATTAGGTCTTAAGACAAGCAGTCAAGGGCAAGTACTTTATTTGGAGTTAAACAGACCTGGCTTCAAATTCTCATTTTGTTAATTTGTTCTATATCTTGCAATACTTATTTTTTATTTAACTATAGTTTACAGATTCTTTTCTATAATAGGTTATTACAAGATATTGAACACAGTTCCATGTGCTATACAGTAAATCCTTGTTGTTTTACAGTGGTGTGTTTCTATTAATCCCATACTCCTAATTGCAACACTTATTTTATTTTTTTTATTATCCCTGCTTTATTTATTTTTACATCTTTATTGGAGTATAATTGCTTTACAATGGTGTGTTAGTTTCTGCTTTATAACAAAGTGAATCAGTTATACATATGTTCCCATATCTCTTCCCTCTTGTGTCTCCCTCCCTCTCACCCTCCCTATGCAACACTTATTTTAAATTGTGCATAATAGTATCTCCCTAACATCTGTTGTTGTGAGGATTAAATGTACATAGTATACGTAAATCGCTTTGTCCAGTGCCTAGCGTACAGAAAGGACCCAAGAAGTATTACATTTTCTCTATTCACCATAACCCAAATAAATAGTAGTTTCAACCTAATCGGTGTAAGCTGTTTTAAAGGCCTTCTGCTTGACTGTCAAGTTGTTTTAAGGGAAAGCGATCGCTTGCTGTATATTTTTTAACGTGGCTGCAGACGTTTCTATTTTTCTTTAATATACACGCACTTGAGGAAAACTGAAACACCAAAGGGAAATCTAAAAGCCAGCAGCCCCTCTCTCCTCAAGCTCCCCAGAACCAAATCCTGTTAACATTAGGCTATGAAGTCAAATCAAAGGACCAAGGCATCGACTGTTTGCTGGAGGCGTGCCACTGGTTCTAACCCCTCTAGATAAAAGAGGGGGGCGGGTGGGAGTAATGTGTTGTAAAGGTGCAAGATCCGGTGGGAACTGCAGGTCGGTGAAGTGGGCCCCCGAGGCTTTCATGCTCTTATCGCTGCAGTCCACTCTCTTATCGCCACTCCAGGGCTTTATATGCACGTAAATATTTCACAAAGCCGAGATCGTCCCACAACCACTGCCTCTGTACTGTCCTGGCCGATGTGAATCGTGCGCGGAGAAGCTGGGTAATCTTGCCCGTAAAGAGGCGACGCCTGCGTTCTCGGGATCTGGCGCAGCGCGCCTCCCTCGCCTGCAGCACTGGCCGAGCGTGCTCCGGGAACTCGCAGCTCGTCCTGAGGCCCATCCACCCCGCAGCTGGCCGCGGCGTCGAGGTACTCTCTAGCCGTTGCGGTCGCCCCTTTTGGCGGGCTCCGGCGCCCCGAGGCTCCACCCCCCGGCGCTGTCTGTCCGCACCCGCGGAGGCGGGCGCCGCGCCCCCATTGGTGGAGCGCTCCGAGATGGCCCCGCCCCATCCCGGCCCCGACGCCAGCACGTTGAGTGGTGGGGGCCGGCAGAAGAACTGCCCGAGCGAGGAGCGGCTCTTGGGGTCGGGCCGCACGGTTGTAGCGCCTGCTTTGGGGCCCCCGAGAGGCTGCTGGGCCGGGATAGCGGCCAGCGGCCACGGGGGGGAAGGGGGTGGGTGGGCTGAGAGCAGCTTGGCGGCGAAGCTGGCTCGCCACCCCTTCCCCCCACCCCCGTCGACCTTGTAGGCAGAAGCTTCCCGGTGCTCCTCACGCCGGCGCGATGGCTACTGCTGCGGAGGCGGAGGCGGAGGCCTCTCCGCCGACGGACGCGAACTGGGAAAGTGGCGGCGGCGGCGGAGACGACGAGCTGAAGCAGGCGCTTCCGGAGCTTGAGTCCTCCCCACAAAATGGCGGCGGCCTCAGCGTCGCGGAGCCCGGCGGCGGCGCCGGGCCTGAGGAGACCGCGGCTGCCGAGGCCGCCCCGAGCCTCTGCCACGAGCAGCCTCAGGAGTCCTGTGAGGCGGGCGCGGCCGCTCTGCCCAAAGGCCCCGAAGAGCCCGAAAGACCCGTTAGGAGGAGTTTTCAGATCCCCAGGAAGAGCAGAGAAAAGAAAGGTGGTGCTTCCCCTTTTTCCCAACCCCTCTTTCTCTCTCCCCTCCATCTTTTCATTAGAACCTCTCTGTCTCCTTCCCACACCCATCCGAGACACGTAAACACGCATGCAGCGCCAGCCGCCTCTTCCCGCACTGCCACGGCCGCCCAGCTGCTGCGCTTGGTGCGAGAGGAAAGCGGTGGAACCACGCTCCCTGCTCCCCCTCTCCCCGTGGAAGTTGGAAGTAGCTCAGGTTTGAAGCTTGTCCGTAAGGCTGCAGCTCCCAGAGAGGAAAGATGGTGCTCGGCGCCCCTCCCTCCCAGCCCCTGAAGGCAGAGAAGCTGATGTGTCCTCCTAAGGATGCTTCTGAGAAGTCTCACTGTGGAAATAACCCGTGGCCGTGGATTCTGGGGCTTTCTCCAAGGCCATTGCGTTGAGAGGACCACAAGTGCTTCTCCCTGTGGAAATTCTTCAGCTCTATGCGTCTACTTGAAATTTGCTCGATGTCAGCGTCTTCCCTTGTTTAGACATCTCCGTTAGATGTGATTCATGCACACTGCTGTTTGCCATCACACTTCATTTCCATGTAGATTTTTTTTTTCTCGTTTTTGAAGCGCTAGATAGGGCTGTCTCTAAATCCAACGTTAGTATGTTTTTTTCTTGTATTTGAGAAGCTTGGGAAGGTAGGTTCTTGGTGCAGTAATTTCCCTGTGGAAAAAAATAGAGGTCAGCTTATGCCCAAGAGTCACCAACTTGATCTTGCAGATGAGAGAACTTCAGAAAAATATTTAAAAGTCCAGTCTGGTTTTTGGAACCAGTATGGGAACAGTTAAATAAAGTACGTTACCTTTTTAAAACTTAATGCCGTATTGTGACACCTTTCTAATGGAGGAAGTTATCGTTTTCAATTCTTAGAAAACAATTTTTGACTCTCCAGCGATTTGGGATACTCTGTCTGGATTTAGTCAATTTAAAGCGTCTTTTTGTTTTAGTGCGTGGTTCCGTTTTTTCAGATTTACTTTGGAAAGTAATAGGAATTTTCTTATTTGCGGAAAACGTTTTTTATTTGTAACTTGAATCTTGGTAAAGAGACTCTTGAATGAAGCATGTGCTTCCTCTTGCCATGTGCATAACCAGCTACATTTGCACACCTGAAATTGTTAGCCTTCTGTCAGTAAGATACAAATAAAGTCAAATTGTTAATTTCTATTTGAATGATAAAGCCAGGGAAATCCTTGCTGTGAGAAACGATGTTAAGAAAGATGAAGTTATCTTTTGTCCACTAGCATGCAGAATGTTTCTAGAAGTATCTTTTAAGTGAGTTAATGTAATACATTTTAGGATTCAAGAGAATTCTTGTATAGGTCAAGGTTATCAATCCTTTTGGTTTAGTTAAGATGTATAGTCTATATGAGGAAAATTAGATTTCATCCTGAGTTATCAATTGATAGAGAATAGGTTGGAAGTAGATTCAGATGGGCTCTGGTTATAGGATCGAAGTAGGAGGTTGAATTTTTTTCTTTTTAAAAAATTTTTTAGCTTGATACAATTTTGAAGTCCGTTTTTTTAGGGTTTTAAGCAAAACAAAGCATGATGTACCTTCTTTTAATATTTGATAGGACCAGGAAATTGGCATAAAACCCATTTGGGTTGAAATGTGGGAGGGCACGAGGAAATGTTGAAAGGCACTGTTTGCATGTGTGTTTTTTTTTTAATTAGATAAATCGAGAGGTTGCTGTAAAATAGACCTCATTTGAACACATTAAAAGTAGATAATAATTGAGGAATTAGGAAATATAAAACCTAGTTGTCTTTGTTTTCTCCCCTGAGTCTGATGCTTCTTTGGGGGAAATTTGTTACCTTTCTCCTCTTAGGGAGGTTTTGGTAAGGAAAATATAACACAGTGGACTTTTTTCATGTTTCGTGAAAGTGAGTAATTTTTAACTTGTCTAAATATTTGTACACTTAGCAGCAGCTGTTCAAATAGTACAATAGCGATCTAAATAGCACTTTTAAAACTTAAATAAGCAGCTTTTTACCATCATGGACTTCATCCTGTCCAACCTGAAAGGAGTTAATACTTGGTGATAGAATTTAATAGAAAAATATAACTTTTCATTAAAAAAATTCTTTATCAGAAACAGTTCGGCAGGTACTGCTAGTTTCACACTTGATCCCAAGATAATGTCCTCTTGGAAGACTTGAAAGGTATCACTTTATGTATAGGATTTGGCTAGGTATTAGTGGTGTGGTCATCTGAGTCTTTTATCATGAATATTAGATCATTTTCAGTAGATACCTCTGCTTGAACTTTTCAGTATCAAAGGTTCTGTTGCATTCGTATTTTAATATGGCAGACCTTTGCTTGTGACTGCTTTACCAGTGAAGTTTAAGATTAGGACTCATGTTTTTGGTAGCTTAAAGGTAAATCTTTGTGAGTATAACTTGACTCAGTTCTTTTATTGGTCTTCACAGTAGCATAACATCCAAAATACTGCCATTCTAATTAAGTAATGATATTGACAAACATTTTATAGTGCTTAATAAGTTATAGGCATTGTTCTCAGCAGTTTATATGTACTAACTAAATCTCAGTAATCCTGTGTGGTAGGTACTATTCCCGTTTTACAGATGAGGAGACTGAACTACTGAGGTAAATAACTTGCCCAAGGTTACACAGCTAGTAAATGGTGGAGTTGGAATTTGAACCTAGGTGTAGAGTACTTCTTATTTCTTTTTTATTGTAGAAAAGTTTTAGTTCACTTAAAAAAATTTTTTTTTAACAACTATTAAATTTAGTGATGTTTAGTATGTCTTCATCCCTGGGGAATTTTGAGATTCCAAAATTATGTTCATTAGAAAATTAACACATTTAATAAGTACTCACAGATTAAGTGATCTGTTGACTAGAAAGAGTAAGATTTTACTCTTTGTGATCTATGTGCTATTCTGTTTACTTATTGGCTGGGCTACTTTCTGTACTGTAAGGAGTCACTGTTATATTTAACCAAATTGTGGAATTGTACTTCGTCAGTAGATGTTTCACTATTGCCGCCTTCTACTCTAAAATCTGATAGTGTAAGTCATCAAAAGTAAATTAAAATCAGTAATTGTATTTGATATAATTTTTCCCTCCAAAGGTCTTGGGAAATGAAGTAGTAATGATGCACTTTCTGGAAAATGTTTATTGGTTAATGCTTTATGTAGGGCACAAGATTAATTGCTCTCGTGCATCTGCGTCTCATGCAGGTGCATCACAAACTAAATGCTCTTACGCACCTGCATCCATACTAGTCTAGTTCAGGAAAATTAAAGGCCAATTCTCCTCCCAAATCCCCATCTTTTCCCACAAAATTTGGAGTTGTCTTTTTGAAGACTTTGGGGTTGAGTCTCTTTCTTAAGGAAATTTGCATGATGTTTTAGTAGTTGTATATGAATGGCTTGGTTCTAAGTACCACAGTTTTCCCTACATAGAAGTAAATCTGAGCAGGAATGTACAGGCAGAATCCAGTCATCCACATAAAACGTTTGATAGGCGCATATAAATTCTAAGTAATGGAGGTAAAACTTTCTTTGACGTATTCCCCAGTCCAAAAAAAGTCAAGTTTCATATTATCTCTGTAGATCTCTGCTAGAATGTTTATTACTGATTCTGCACTATATTCAATCATGAGTAGAGATGAATCACCCATTCCTACAGTATTATGTCTGTAGTAATTTTATTAGACTGAAAAAAATGATTTTTAAAACGTCTAAATTATCATGAGGAGCAAATGGATATTCATTGTATTTTAGTCGTTAATATCCATAGACATCAGAGAGATGGATTCAGAGAGAATTGCAGACCAATGAGATCCACAGCCTACTCTTTGCCATTTCCTTTTTTTCCATGAATTACTTTAAATTGGAATGTATATTTTGGAATTTCCCTTGGTATATTTTTATAACGCTGGTCCATCTTTTTTTAAGTTTAGCTTGTTTTTACACTTACGATTTTTTTTACATATACACATAAACAATACAAACACAAAGAGTGGCATTGACACTAAATGAGTTGGTAAAAGTAGTTGAGGAAAGATGTTCCTTTGACTAAGAAACAAAGCTACTATTTGGTGACCTTAATTTTATGTCTATTCCAGCTGCTTAAGTTTAACATTTAATTCTTAGTATGTTTTGTATGCTACCAGTAATATAAAATACTCAATTCTAGTTGTGGTTCTGTGATATAGACAGTCTCCTCATTTGAATTATAAATCTCCAAGTGCCTTTCTAAGTCTTTTCTTGAATCCCATAAAAACACATCTATAAAAGGGACTCCCCTGATGGTCTAATGGTTAAGACTTCGTGCTTCCACTGCAGGGGCACAGGTTTGATCCCTGGTTGGGGAACTAAGATCCTGCATGCCATGTAGTGTGGACAAAAGAGAAAAAAAAATGATGAAAACACATCTATCATCAGTTTTGTCAATAGAAGAGCCTTGTGAATTATCAGAAATCAACTCAGTAACTATCTTTCTGACATGAATTTGATGGAAGCACTGTAAATAAGCAAAATTATATGTTTCTTAATGTCTGGAAGAATTATTACGACTGCTGTTAACCTTTATAAACCAAAAAAGGGTGTTAGCTATGGCTCTTGGCCCTGTTAAATGCAATAAATGAGAAAGAAATACTAAGAAATGAGATTCAAAAGAAGACATAAGAGGGTAGAAAGAGCATTCTAGACATCAGATTCTTTTTTTATTGCTAATTTCCATATAGCTAATATAATTTCTTGGTCTAAAATGAGGAAACAATTCTGTTTTTCCAGCTCTTGGAATGATTTGTTTCAGCACTTATATTCAGCACTTACATATACATGTTTTACTTATAGTTCAGGAAACAAGATTTGCAGCTAGGGAGGCTTATTTTGAATTCACACCTGCCCTATTCACGTATCAACCTTGGGCCAAGTTGACTGTTAGCTCAGTTTCATTTGTGAAATGGGCATAATGAATTTCATAGGGTGGTTTCGATGATTAAATGAGATAATGCATATAAAGCTCTTAGTACAGTATCTGAAAAGGAATAATGAGCCACTAATTGTTAGACTCAAAAATTGTCAGAATCCGGAGAACAGTATATTGGATTCTGACTTCCTATGTGAAATGGATGATGAATATATAAAATGTTCTGATCCCCTACGGGTAGTTATAGGTTTATTTATTATTATTGCCTCAGTGATGACCCATAATACTGTGATGTATATATGTTTTCTTTAAAAGAAGTGACAGGATGTGTTGATCAGGTATGTCCTTTAGAGGATTATTAAGGACAAAATAGACCACCAGGGAATGTACATTCAGAACATAAACTGGTTATATTTCTAAACTACTATTGCCAGCACATTGACTTGAAATCTTTAAAAATAGTTACAGCATGATTTTATTCTTACAGAAATTGATAATTGGGAAGAAAAACTAGAAATTATAGCTTTGGCCTAACTAGTAAAGCCAACTGAGATATATGAAATATAAAATACCTACTAGGACACAGGTATTGTTAGACCTAAAATCTTGCACCTTTTTCTGTATTTTTATTCACAAGAATTTTTTTCACACTGGCAGTCTACTTGAGTATTACTTGAGGTGACTAGGACATTGCTTTGGAATGAAACAGAAATGTTAAGTACTTTTTTGAAAATAATTTGAAAGTTAATTTCTATATAAATTTATATGATTTAACTTGAATCTTTCACTTTTGGTTAGATTGACAGTGGAAATAGTGTTGGAATAGCTTAGCTAAGGAAAATGATTTCATTTTGTAGATTGTAAAATTTCATAGAAATTTAAAGCTACTTCTTTTGATACTTCTTTTTGGCACATCTTTAGATACCTGAAGTCACTTGTTAGTTTAGAAACATAAAAATCAATCATACATAAAACCCAACTTTAAGAATCATGCTTGGCTCATTTTGGATGGGAAAGCCTATGAAAACTTCCACATGCTGTTTTCCCTCACAAGTTTTTCCAGTTTAGTTGGGGACAGACACAAAGATAAAACGTTTTCTCCTACTGTATTCTATAAAACAGATTTGAATTGAGAGAATGGATGTCTCCGTTTTTTGAGCTTTCATTTTGTTTTCTATATCACTGAATGGTTGAATTTGTGAGACCTAATTTAAAATGACAACAATCATATTTTGGTAGTTTAGAATATATTTGTATTCAATATAAAAAAGTCTTGACAAAGTTTATTCTCATCTTCACTCACTCAGTCATTCAGCTTGGGGCCAGTGCCCCAAGAAAAGGTAGAGTAATGAACAAGGCAGATATAGTTCCTCCTCTCATGGAGCTTACAGTCAATAGATTATTGAGTATCTCCATTTGCTATAAATTTTATTATAGCACACTCTGTGTTTAGTAGTTCTTTAGTTCTTTTTGAGTGTTTTTTTTTCCTGCTTACTCCTACTGTCTTTATTGCATTATTATAAGTATGTTGCTTTTATCCCGCTGCCACCTTTTTTAGTGTGCAATTCCAAAGTAGTGGGAATCATTTGTTCTATACACATTCTCTCATTGAAAGCTACATTTTTACAGGCACTTTTGTAATATATACATGGTTTGGTGGATGAATGGATATGTCGTTTGACGTTATAGGGAATACGGTAAAAACAGTTGCTCTTTATTTTTATTTTTTTTTTAAATATCTACTTTTATTTATTTATTTTTTTGCGGTACATGGGCCTCTCACTGTTGTGGCCTCTCCCGTTGCGGAGCACAGGCTCCGGACGCGCAGGCTCAGCGGCCATGGCTCACAGGCCCAGCTGCTCTGCGGCATGTGGGATCTTCCTGGACTGGGGCATGAACCCGTGTCCCCTGCATCGGCAGGCAGACTCAACCACTGCGCCACCAGGGAAGCCCAACAGCTGCTCTTTAGTACCTTTGAGAGTATGTACAAGTAGAACACCGCTTTCAGTAGTGGTCTAAGAGTATTTTGAATGACATTTATTGACTCTATAGTATCTTGAAAGAAATTAAGGTAATAGCATATAACATAAGTTCTATGAATACTTCTATCTACAGTGAAAAATAAATGGTTCCTTTTGGTTTGGGGAAAGTATATATATAGACTTGATGTTTTAAATTTAAAAGTTATTTCATAAAGTGGAAATTTGAGGTTATTAGGCTACTGTTTGAAGAACAAATTGTATATTTGACTTAAGTATTTTAAAAATTAAAGGGAGTATGCAGTAGTTGGTGGAGTGGGGAATAAAAACTTTTACTGTTTTTCTTTGCACCAGATGCTGTTCTTAGAGCCTTTTCCATGTGTTGTCTTATGTGCCATATGGCATATAGTGGTTATTAGGATAGCTGGAATTCTCCTTTTTACTGAAGAAAGTACTGAGCTTGTTTTGTTAAGTCATTGATTTACCCAAGGTCTCCCACAAAGCCAGTAAATGCTAGACCTGATATTTGTGTCCTGGTCTGTCTCCAAAGTTCCACATCTTTCCATTTCACCAAGTTTTCATAGTAAATATCCTCCTACTTTATATTGGTAATACAAGAAGCTAATGGATGCAGCATATTTTATTCTAACTTTAGTATTAAAAACCGGATAGAATCATTTTATTGTATAGACAGCTAAGTGTCTTAAGTGTTTTTATGCTTTTACTTATGGCATAAGCATTTCATTTGCTGAAATAAATGGTCCTAGACATACTACCTAAATGTAACATAAAATAGGAGTTGAGGCAAGTTGAGTTTATGCACAGGTTCTTATGAGCGTCTTTAAGCAGTTTAGGTTTCCTAGTGTAGCATCCCCTAAGTTTTGCAAAATTGTAACTTCCTTTTCTGCATGTGCAATGCCAGATGCTCGCTGCTGAAGAGTTTTTTCTTTAGTGAATTAATAAGTATCTCTTTTGCATATCACAAAATAAGATAGCCTTGATGCTTTTTTTAACTTTACTTAAAAAGTTATATTAACTTTATTTAAAAGTTATATTAACAAAGCCACAAAAATATAAAAAACTACATTTAAGATGGAATCTTAAAATTAATACTGTTTTTTATTTTAGCACTTTTTCAGCCATTAACTCCAGGCTCTCGAGAATTTGAAGATGTTTTAAATATTCTCCACTCATCTTACCTTGAACCAACTTCAGTAACAAATTTTAACTACAGACGTGCTTGCTTGATACATAATGAGCTTTTGGAAAAGGAGGTATGTTTTTTTTTTTTTTTTAATTTATTTATTTTTATTATTTATTTTTGGCTGTGTTGGGTCTTCATTGCTGCGTGCGGGCTTTCTCTAGTTTCGGCGAGCGGGGCTACTCTTCGTTGCTGTATGCGGCCTTCTCATTGCAGTAGCTTCTCTTGTTGCAGAGCATGGGCTCTAGGTGTGCGGGCTTCAGTAGTTACAGCATGCGGGCTCAGTAGTTATGCCTCGCGGGCTTCAGTAGTTTTGGCATGCGGGCTCAGTAGTTGTGGCTCACGGGCTCTAGAGCACGGGCTCGCTAGTTGTGGCGCACGAACTTAGTTGCTCTGCGGCATGTGGGATCTTCCCGGACCAGGGCTTGAACCCGTGTCCCCTGCATTGGCAGGCGGATTCTTAACCACTGCGCCACCAGGGAAGTCCAGGAGGTATGTTTTAAATTGTGCTTTTTGTAAGATTCTTCAGAACCAGTTAAGAGCCTGGAATTTGTTTTACTTTCTTCCTTTTCTTTAAAAATGCTAAAGTTCTTAGGAAAACCAAATTATGGAGGGGAAAAACAAGTTTTAAATGGCATGTTGTTTTCCCTAAACACTGTTGATATTGCACTACATTTATCTGTTCTGTTAAATTAACGTGTGATTGTGTAAGATAACTTCTTTTACTAACAATGAATCTTAAGCATAGGGATAGCTTATTGTATAATGGCTTAATTGTAAATTCATTACAAGGCTTTTTGCTCTTTCAAGCATGTTAGTTAAATGGAATCTCTAAGAGCATATTATGTCTAAATTGGAAGGTTAATGAAATAAAATACGTTTTTTTTTTTTTTTTTTTAGGATATGCTTAATTTTTTCCCCAGTTATTGCCTGGTAATTGAGTTATCTTAATATCATTAGTAGAAATTCTTAGTGAAAAAGTGAGAACAAAGGGAAATAGTTGAGCCTGTTAGGTAGTGAATTTAAGTTTCATATACAAATTAGAACCTTTTTTTGAGTTTTGATTTAGGAAAAGCCATAATAATCCTGAGGTAATACAAATGAGATGTTTAGAAATATTTGATGTGTATATTGCTTTCTGATGTACATGAAATACTATTAATTTCGTACTTTTGTAGGTTGGTTAATCTAGTGCTATGAGAATTTAACTTTGAAAGGATCCCTAAAGTGGATGAATGTTAACGGCTCCCAGATGAAATTAAAACCTTGGTAGTTTGATGTGGTTTCATGATATGATAGGAATTATTTGTTAATTTTATATGAAAATTTAAAGATTCATTAATTATATTATTGAAGATCGGTAATAGCCTGAACATGGCATGTAAATCTGTTAGGTGTGGGCTCCATATCTATTTGCTTGTATCTAAAAGTGAAAGCCAGCAGTTGAGGGTGACTTATGTACTTAGATCAAGTCACTCTTTTATCCTGGAAATGGGTATGGAACATGGCTTATGTACTTGGCACTGAGAATATAATTGTAAAGAAATGAAACATTTTTCCTTGTCCTAATTGAGTTTATAGTCTAGAAGTTGGTCATTAAACAGAGATTTATTAAACCACCTATATGCAGTGCACCATGTCAGGTAAAATGAAAGATCCAAAGATAATCAAAAAATGAACTTAAAAATCTATGGGAGGGCTTCCCTGGTGGCGCAGTGGTTGAGAGTCCGCCTGCCGATGCAGGGGACACGGGTTCGTGCCCCGGTCCGGGAAGGTCCCACATGCCGTGGAACGGCTGCGCCCGTGGGCCATGGCCGCTGAGCCTGCGCGTCCAGAGCCTGTGCTCCGCAACGGGAGAGGCCACAGCAGTGAGAGGCCCGCATACCGCCAAAAAAAAAAAAAAAAAAAAAATCTATGGGAGAGTTGGAATGTGGTAAGATTTTAATAGAAATTTAGTTAAAATTGTTTAGCACTAGATGCTTATTTGACTATATTGTAAGGATAAAGATCCAATTATAATGGGAAAAAATGAAGTGTAGAAATTACAGAGAGAGAAAAGATAATTTCCACTTTTGTAGATATGGATTTTTTTTTGCCATGCCTCGTGGCTTGTGGGATCTTAGTTCCCTGAGCAGGGATCAAATCCGGGCCCCCAGCAGTGGAAGCGCAGAGTCCTAATCACTGGACCACCAGGGAATTGCTGATTTGGAATTTCTTAGAAATAAGCTTCCTGAAACTCTTAGCTTGAAAAACATAAGCACATACTAAGGAGTCGTTATAGATTTAATTTCATTTAGTTTACAGAAAAGCGAAGAGAACTGAAGTTTGATGGTCGTTTAGATAAAGAACTTTCAGAATCCTATGCATTTCTGATGGTTGATCGGTATCAGGTAAGTGAACCCATTTTATAAAAAACAATTTGAAAGTGCTTCCATTGTAAGTTACCTAAATTTGCAATTAATCAATACTTGATTTTTTTTAACATCTTTATTGGAGTATAATTGCTTTACAATGGTGTGTTAGTTTCTGCTTTATAACAAAGTGAATCAGTTATACTATACACTTGATTTTTATAAACTAACAATTTTTTGATGTAGAAATGGAAAAAATGGCTTAGTGCAAGGTACTTCATTGTTTGTAATTTGCTTTTCAAATATGTTCATTTTTTCTTTGATCAAACCTAATTTTCCCCCCTGGAATGTGCTTGATAGTAAATAATTTTTCCTTTATTAAAGCAGATTATCTTCTATATTACTGATTATATGTGCTGGGAACTATTTTTACTCCTTTGATCAAAGATGTTTAGGTGGAGTTAATTTCTTTTTAAATAGTTTGCCAGGACTAATTCTTTCTAAAAGGGGATGTTTATATATATGAATGGCATGAATTCTAAGTATATGTCAGACGTGGCATAAACAAAAATAGATTACAACTATGGTTACATTGGAAGTGTAAGCCAGTTTCACATTGATATTTACTCATAAACTAGCATGTATATGTATAATTTCTGTAACAAAAAAATATAATTTAGAAGCTTGGATTTTACTTAAAACAAGTTTACAAACTGTCTTTTCACATTTTTAATGTATTGACTGTAAGATGAAATGTTTTGTTTATTTAGGTTCAGAGCATATGTGAAAAAGGATTACAGGTGGGCCAGTCCAAAATAACAATTCTTGGCAGTCCTTCCATGGGTAATCTTTTTTCTTTTTTCATTTACCTACTACTAAGTTGCCCTTTAAAAATATATTATCTAATTTCGCTGTTGTCCTTATCCTTATAATTAAATTCATGTATGCTTTGTCATGTTCCCAGAAAAAGAGACTAGTTTCAGGTTCTGCAATGAAAACCAGTTTTATCCTTTGTTTCTGATTTTGCATACTTCCAATTAAACAAGGGTTATCTTTTTTTTTTAATCTCTTAGTCTAGTTCTAGTGATTTTGAAAATTTTGATTTTTCATGTTTTTTCTAGTTTTATTTTTTGCTTTGGTTAAATATCAGCTATCATTACATTTTTTTTAAAGGTGTCATACCTTTTATCTCTTATTATGTCAAATATTTGGACTTTTTATATTTGTGTCCATATTAAAACAAAACTTTAATTTTTCCCTCTTTGCTAGGTGTCTATCTTTCTAGGTATGCTGATTTATTACAAGCTAATCCTTTGGAAGCTGGGGCAGTGGGCGATGTTGTTATTTTTAAAATAATGAAGGTAATTTCAACTTTTACATTTCATATATCAAAGACAGCATTTGACTTGGATTTTAGTCGACGCTGTCTTTAGGGGTTTGATTGAATTAAAAACCAGTGCTTGCTTGTGTTTGGCGTATAAAGATACTTTTGAGAGTGGTTTGCCGTCTTTAATCTGAGCTTTCTGAGCTTTAGAGTTTGCTTTCCTTTCCAAAGAAAAGAATGAAGAGAGGGAAATATGTTGATAATGTTATTTAAGCTATTGAAGTGTTGTGAAGAAAATTTTAATTTCCTTGTATTAAATTCAAACAAGCTTTTTTTTTTTTTGGTTAACTTTTTCTTACTGCTTCGATATTAGTAAAAAGTGTTGGGTATTACTTTATTACCAGGTATTAAAGGAAAAAGCTGTTGTTATAGGTAATCTATATTCAAAGAGTTATTCTATAATATTAATGTTATACAGTCAGTAATTAGGTTTTGGTGGACTTAAAAGATTTTCTGTATTTTAGGGTAAAATAAAGAGTATATATGACCCCATGGGTGTAAAAAGTTTGGAATCTATATTAAATAAAAGTGCTTTGGACCCAACACCAAAGCATGAATGTCATGTGTCGAAGAATGCCAATAGAATTACATCACTTTTGGCTTATAGAGCTTATGAGCTTACTCAGGTAAGTACCTGGATCCATTTTAGTGTTATGACCTCATATCAGTTTGTCACTAAATCCTTTAAAATGTCTCCCTTTCAGTTTTCCTTGCCACCACACTAGACTCTGGTTTCCACTTACCACTGCTAGACTCCAGTGACTCTCACTGCTGTTTGTTCAGTGTTTCCAAGATAGCTCAGAAACATAACAGTGGCCCCCCCCTTAGACTTACAGTGATATTAAGACTCCTTAGCCTAGCTAGCTCTCCCTGCCTGTAGACTGTGACCTCCAGCCTGTTTTTTGTATAATTCCTGCCCTCAACGATCTCATTTCCTCTTGAAGCCTTGGTTTCTCCTGGCCTAGAAAGATCCTGTCTAATAAAATATTGCTCATTCTTTAAGGTAAAGTTAAAGCCCCTTGAATTACCTTAATTCATATCACTTTGTATTATTGATTTGGTAGATATTTTTATTAGTATTTTTCTAAAATGCAAACTTAGAATTCATTCTTTAAGTTTTATTCAGATGTAATTGATTTATAGTAAACTACACATATTTAAAAGTGTAGTATTTGATGAATATCAGTTGTTGTGTTTTTATATGTTGTTTGACTATAATGTTACTCTTTTTAACAAATGTATAAAAAATGTGTATATCTGAATGGATTCTATGTGAAAAGTGGTGGTGCTAACCTCCCTGGAAATGTTCTTTCTTTTTCTTTTCTTTAATTTTTACTTTATTTATATAAAATAAAGTTTATTCTTGCTCTTTTCTTTTTGAAGAATCTCAGTGGGCAAGACCTGTTGTTGGGGGCTTTTAGCAAAAATTATATTCACCAAAGTCATCTGGGCTGACTCATTTGATTACCTTCTGGACAGTAGTATTAGTAGATATGAAATATAACTATAAAGTAGTTACTGGTTTTTGTAGCAGAACTTGTAAATTGGCTTGATGTTTCCAGAAAAATTCCAGGCATTTTTAGAGCAACAGCAACATTATTGGAAGTTTCCCAAGAGAATGGTCTTTGAAGGACAGTGCTTTGTTTATAAACTAGGGCATTCTTTTTCATGAAAATCCCTAGACTGCAGGTCAGAAAACCCTAATCCAATGAATGTTGTGAATAGGTGAAGGGGTGAGGCAGATGGATAGGGTAATAGGAAGAGGTTCAGCTGCCTTTGTCACCTATGTTTGTAATCTCCGCCACCTCCCCTTTGTTGCTTTGTCTGCAGTTAGAGTCAAAAAAGTGTTTTTCTTTTGAAATAATGAGCAAAATGCTAGGTTTGCTTGAAATTGTGTTCTTAGTATTTTACTATTGTATCAAATTGGTTTTTCTGGGCTGACCTGGGAGCTTAGGCTCCATTTGTTTCATTTTCATGAGGAAATTTGTTGCACATTCCCACTGGTTAGTTCTTCAGAAGTAAACTTTTGGAATACCTATTAGCATCCTGGCATCTGGTATATATATAGAAGCAGAATATTTTATATCATACAATGAATATAAAGTACAAATTATTTTAATTAAATTGACAAGCAGTGCTTGAAGATATTTTTCATTAAAGGTACTTAAGTGGTATTGTGTTTCTCAAAAACCAGGCAGGTAATTGTAAGATTTCACTGTCTACTTCTTGCCTTCTTAAGGAAGTTAATTTTGCATTTTCTTATTTTTAGTATTATTTTTATGAGTATGGCTTTGATGAGCTAAGGCGAAGACCGAGACACGTGTGTCCATATGCAGTTGTGTCTTTTACTTATAAAGATGATATACAAACTCCAAAGTTCGTACCTTCATCAAGGTAAGACTCATGAATTTTAGACGTCATCCAGAATGGTATTATATCACGTATCCTGCACTTCTGAGTTAGGAGGAACGCTTTGTATTTCTTCCCATTTTTTTTCCTTCTCTTGAAATTAATTAGATTTATGAATGTTCATGATGACTTTTAAGAAGTCAGTTAGAAGGACAGATACTTAACTGTGTGGAAATAAAAACTAAATTAAACCTCACCGGTTAACCTTTTTTTTCCTGATAGTGAAGGTTTGTTTAACTGCATAAATGCAGCTGGTTTTTTTGGGTTTTTCTTTTTGGCCATGTCACGTGGCATGCAGGATCTTAGTTCCCTGATCAGGGATCAAACCTGTGCCCCCTGCAGTGGAAGCTTGGGAGTCCTAACCACTGGACCACCAGGGAATGCCCAAATGCAGTTTTGTTTGCTTGTTTGATTTTGTTTTTTGCTGTGCTATGAAGCACGTGGGATCATAGCTCCTAGACCAGGGATCGAACCTGGGCCCTTGGCAGTGAAACCACAGAGTCCTAACTGCTGGACTGCCAGCGAATTCCCCCAAATGCAGTTTTTAAAAGTGAAATTTTGTGTATTAGCTCTCCTGGAAATGGGGAGCTTCTACAAATCCTCAGCCCCATCTCAAACCAGTTAAATCAAGTAGTTATGAAGGAGCCTAGGCTGTGGTAGTTTTTACACACTTCCAGGTGATTCTGATGGTCAGTCAGAGTTAATTATGAGTTAATTGATGATTTCTTACAAGCTCTACTATAAGGTGACCAGGTACAAATCAGTTTCTTTTTTCCCCCCCATGGGGGTGATTCCAGAAAATGTTTTGGCAAAATTGAATAAGTAAATTTACAGAGATGTAGGTGAAACAGTTAAATATCTACTTATTTTTACTTTGAGTTCCCAGATTTGAAGTCATGCGTGATATCTATTAATTTAGAAATACTGCAGTTTTAAAAAGCCACATTTCATGAAACAAACATTTTTGAGGTCAGCCTTTCTTTTTCTTTTTTTTTTTTTTGTGTCCCCTGCATTTTTTTGTGTGTCCCCTGCATTGGCAGGTGGACTCTCAACCACTGCGCCACCAGGGAAGCCCTTTAAGGTCAACCTTTTAATCAGTTTTCAGATCAGATTGTCTTCATTTAAGTTGTTTGAGATGCAGCACTTTTTTTTGGTCAGTGAATAGCCCTGGAAACCATCCACAGCCACAAGTACTGATCTGTGTAATATCCTGACAGTTGTGTTTTTCTTTCATTCTTTCTTTTTTCGGTGGCTCTATATTTGTGATCTCCATGATACATTTACTATAGTGCCTTTCAACAGTGATTTTTAAAAGACACCCATCACTTAATTATAAGGTTATACCCCTAGGAATAATGATTGTCTGTTAATTTTCTTTGCCTCTTTGATTTCATCTGTTGACCCTCCATATCATTTAAAATGAACATCCTTGTTGTACCTTGAATGTTGCCATGAATGCTCCTGCCTCTGCATTTGCTATTCCTCCTCATTCCTCAGTTAGCTGCATAGTTTACACTGTCAGTGAGACCTTCCATGATTTTTTTTTTGAAACCTATGTACCCTTAGTACCTTTCTTCCTTTTTTTCCATAGCACTTAAAATGATCATCATCTGGTAAACTATATACTTACTTTTTGATTGTTGTACTATATACTTACTTTTTGATTATTGTCTGTCTTCCTTATGAGACTGTAAGCTCTATGAAGGCAGGGATTTTGTTCATCCCTGTAATTCTGTTACCCAGAACTGTGCCTAGTAAATAATAGAAGCTTAGTAAATATTTAAGTATGATTGAGGCTATTTCTTCACATCTCATCACCAAAATAAAGTAGTTGACCGAGACTTTAAAGGACTGTATTCTCTCCTGATGGATATTTTTGGGAAAAACAGCTCCCTTAAATTTGGGAAAATACGGTAATTTGAGCCAAGTAAGTGATTCTGATTTCTCTGAGTAGACTTGGATTTATTAAATGTTGTAATAAGTAATTTGTTCTTCATACTGGGAGGGAAGGATTTAATTCTATTGTACAGTATCCCATTAAAAAATAGCATTTCTATCAATGCCCTGAATGTTAACTTTCATGTTGTTAGAAATCAGTAATATTTCTTTCTTCTTTTTAAAAATTTATTTGTAGATCTAACAGCTTTAATGCAGATAGAAACTCAGGTAAGATTCTTACATTTCTTTCTTTTAGTTTTGTAAATCGAAAGAATAAGTATGTAGAGTAAAAAAATTAATAAGTACTTTGTTTTATTTTTATAATGAATGAGAATCTGCAAAGTTTGAAAAAGCTCGAGGCCATGTTATGATGTAGCATCAACATTTGGTCATCCAAACATAAGGTCTCCTTTGAGAATCTGCTGGTACTGTGAATAGACCAAAGAATTTTAGCACTTTGTTGATAAAGGTAAAAAATAGAACAAGTTTCACAACTCAGCCTTTTAAAAGTATTAATAACTTCATCAGAGGTGTAGAATTTAGAAGAGAGAGAAGATTGAAAGCAATATTGACACTTTCTATCTTCAGATTTCTCTATGATGAGAAGAGCGCAAGTGGAAGCTGTAAGACATTGTGAGGGATTCATGTAGTTAACTGGATTTAGTATAGTCTCCTTTGGGGGTAATAGGAGGGCAGTACTGTATTGTCTTTGCTCCTCAGCTTTCTGATATGAGGACATTTAGGCAAATAAATTTGTTATTCTTTTCATCTGGAATAATTTTATAGGGGAAAAGATACCTGAAACAAAAATCCTAGTATTTGAATTCCCTGTAAATAGAAATGTCAAGTTTTCTTTTGGTGGTTCTACTTAAACTGTGTTTCTGGATGTTTTTCCCCTTAGTTCTAGTAAATATTTGCTTCTGGGCTGCCAAGAGGCTGAGTTGTGTCATTATTCTTTTTATTTAGATAAATTTAACTACACGTTGTGGAAAGGACAGCTTTTAAATAAAGGAAAGCTTTTGTGTTATATTTCTCTGAGGTCAGCCACTCGTGCTTTTTTGCCTATCAAGCTGTAAGTATGTTATATTACAAGAAAATAGCAGTTAGTAGTTGCTAATTATTCAGTTCTTACTTACACTTAAAATTCCTTTTTCTTACTTACATTTAAATTTTACTTTGATCCATAAGAACTTACATATAAACAGTGGTTTGTTTTAAAAAAGATTGATTTGATAACTTTGGAAACTTAGTTGGCAGAATGAGCCCTACGCTTTTCTGTCTTGATTTGCAGATGGGCTAAATAGTTATACACATTTATGGCATAAGATTTTTTTTTAGTGATTTTAAATATTAAAAGTATTTTTCAAAGTTTTGTCCTAATTAGATATATTTTTCATTTAGCAATTTGAACATGATAGACTTAAAATTTATCAGTTCTTTGTTGGAAACAGCTTGATGTGGTCAGTTAAGTTAAAATTTATATGCTGTTTTCAGTCCTGTGCAACATATGTTGGAATAGAAAGGTTTAAAATGATCTTTTGCTACCACCACAGTAAACATTATGGGTCCCCATAAATGGTTGAAGATTAATTTAACTGTTCATATTTGAATTGCATTTAATAAAATGGCAACTTTTTATCTTTTGTGGTTAGTAAAATTGGTATAAATAAGGGTTAGCTTTTGGCTCAAAGATGGAAGGTTGGTAATATTGCTGGACAGTCTAGCTACCTGTACATATATCTGAACTGCCCAAATCAAATATCAAGTATGATATTCATAAATATGCTCTTCTGTATTCCATCAGGATACTTGTGTGTGTGTGTGTGGGTGGGTTTGTGTGTGTGTGCGTGTGTGTGTGTGAGAGAGAGAGAGAGAGAAGGAGCGAGAGAGAGAGAACATTGCTAGAGTTAAAAATACAGGTAAGGCAAATATGCCTTTTCAATTTTCTTTCAGTCCTGAGAAGTTAGATGTTGAAACAGTTATGAGTATTGATCATCTGAAACAGAAAATCCCTCCAGCGCTGTTTTATAAGGAAACTTACTTAGGTCCATATGAAGGTAAAGCAATTTAATTTTACTAAAATATATAAGAAGCAGACTTGATTTGAATATTTACTATGTATTTTTTCCTATGTCAGTTTTGAAGAATGGAATGTATTGCAGTCTCTATGAAGTTGTAGAAAAGACAAGAATTGGAAGTAACATGGAAATTTTGCTGCAAAAACTAGAGAAGGAAAAACTTGTGAGTGAAAGGTTTTAAAATGTTCCTCATTCTCCCTTAGAAATATGCATATTAATAAGAGATTATGATAATATTTCGGTTTATTTCATTTTCTGCCTCAGAAAATACCGTAAGGTCTCTGTTTTTGTTGCTGCCATTTGGTTAATGTAATTTGGTGGCTTTTGGTACTTTTCTTTTTAGCCACGACACTAGATCCTCTATAGACCAGTCTTTCCCATGAAGTATCTTTATTATATTTTGTGACTGTGATATTCAACAAATATTTATTAATTATCACTTTTTTATGCAGGGTATATAGTTTGGTAAAGAATGAGGCAAGAGGGCTCCCCTGGTGGCGCAGTGGTTGAGAGTCCGCCTGCCGATGTGGGGGACACGAGTTCGTGCCCCGGTCCGGGAAGATCCCGCATGCCGCGGAGCGGCTGTGCCTGTGAGCCATGGCCGCTGGGCCTGCGCGTCCGGAGCCTGTGCTCCACAACGGAAGAGGTCACAGCAGTGAGAGGCCCGCATACCACAAAAAACAAAACAAAAAGAATGAGGCAAGAGACTCTGTTTTCCTGGATTATGTGATAAATGGAGTTACTCAGATGTGCTTTGTTCCAGTAGAGACAGTGATATATTTGAAGATTCAAAAAGAACAAGGCGCTTGGTGAGGTTGAAAGGATAAAAACACTAGAGTAGTTGGGGGAAAGTGGTAGAACATGAGGCTAGAAAAGTGTGTAGGGGGCTGTATTCTGCAGTGTCATTCAGGCAGTGCTCGAATGTTTGGACATTTGGACTTGATCCTATAGCAATGGGTTTTAAAGAGTAGGATGAGGTTTTAATCGTGTATGCAATGTGATCAAATCTGTGTTTTAAAAATTTATCTTGGTGAATTGAAACGGGGAGATGATGTAGGAAACTATTACATTTAGAGGGTAATGATAGGTTGGATGAGAAAAGAAAAAGGAGAATGATTTAAGAGATATTTACTAGGTAGTATCTAATTTAGTAAGTATTGAGTATATCGAGTTTGGGTAGCGGGATTACTAGGTCAGGCAGCAGATTGTGATGGATTCAGGAATGAATGGAAAATGAATACGTGATGCTAATATGTATAATTTAGCTGAAGGAGAGGAGGTGATTGCAGAGGAGAGTGGCTATTCCAAGGTTTCTGTTAACATGAGGTAGGTGAGCTCATGTTTAAATGTTGATGGGACATTCCAGTAGAGAGGGAGAGAAGTTTTTTTGCACAAGTATGCCATTTAATACAAGTTTTTTGGTTTTTTTTTTTTTTTTTTGCGGTACGTGGGCCTGTCATTGTTGTGGCCTTTCCCGGACACGCAGGCTCAGCGGCCATGGCTCACGGGCCCAGCCGCTCCGCGGCATGTTGGATCTTCCGGGACCTGGGCAGGAACCCATATCCCCTGCATTGGCAGGTGGACTCTCAACCACTGCACCACCAGGGAAGCCCACAAGTTTTCATCTGTTGACTTCTTTTTACTCCTCATTTTGTTGAGCCTCGGTTTCCAGGTAGTCACACGGAGAGTTGTATCAGTGATTTTCAGAACCTGCAACTTCATAGATGGCTACGTAGAATTTTGTTGTATGCGTATATATTTGCTTAACCAATCCGTCGTTTATATTTAGATGGAGGGTCAAATTATATACAAAACTCACAGGCAGAGTTTGTACACTTGTGAATTGATGGACAACTAGCAATAACTTTTTGAGACCAGCTAGAAATCTTTAGGTAGGCATCTTAGAACACACACACATGCACATTCACCTACATGTGAACATACTTTTATATTTATATTTGCGTTTCTTGTTTTCCTCCCAAAATTTGTCTATGATACAAGTATTCCTCATGACCAAAATCTATTCAGTTCCTGAGTTCATAAAGTGAAAGTTTAGGTAGTAGGTTTGGATATGGTGGGATATTGAGTTATCCAAATCTGTTCAGTTCTTGAATTTCAGAGAATGAGTATTGTGGGTCTGGACAGTGAGGAGTTTATCAGAAAAGTACAGTATCTGTTGAGTGCCTAATAGTGAGAATCAGTATAGGAAGGATACTGGCATTTTGTTTTTCACCTGAGCAAGTGTTATATTAGGTTTGTGGAGGACTGGGTCTTCCCAGAATCAAGAAGTAAAGTAAGATCCTAGATCTTGGCACAGGCATTCCATAAGGTTACACTACATGAATCTAATGAACTGACGTACTTTGTGTGGCTGCCCCCTTTCCTGCAAACCCCACTGGGAATTATTCTAACTATAGCTACTTTCTTCATAGTTGTCATCATAATGGGAGGTGCATTGGGGACTGTTGGGTTCTTAATAATTTTATCCTGAATACACACAGGAGATGTTCTGGATCAGAGAGAGACTTAGTCAGTACCTCACAGTAAGTAATGAATGTGTTGGCTCTCTTTTGCCCTATTTCCGACCCTTAGGGCAATGCATCAAGACTCAGGTCAGTTATCCTATGCAAGTAGTTGGACACTCAGTAGGCAAGGGGTGAGGAAAATGATTTTTCTTTGCTCATGAAGGGAAGGAGGCATCTATCTCCCTGCCCTTCTGGAAGAAGATATCCTTGAAAATGTAATGAATATTAACTCCAACCCTTTGATGAATAAATGAAATCTCTTCAGGAGCCAGTTAGCCCTCTTGGACCTAAAGACATCTCCAAGTTCCTGCGACCCATTTATTCTTCCTTGAAATGTAATACCTAGGGAGATAGATCTCCAGTCTTCTGGAATTGTGGGAGTTAACCTAGGAACCTAATCTGTACTGTAACCGTTTGTGTACTCACTTGGCACTTTCAGGGAGATAAGAGAAATTTAACTATCCTTTTAGATCAGAGCAATTAACTAGGTAATTGGCTATAGATATAATTCTTAAGGTATGTGAAGAGTGAAATATTTCTGGGGGAAATGTAAACAGACATTTCCTATCTTTATATCATATATATTTCTGCATGTCAGAAGGCTAGGGCTTTTTGCAGGAATACAATTCAGGGAAGTGGTATTTTCCCACAGGGGTATTTATAAAATAAGTAAAATACTGAACTCTCTTTCGGTTGGTTGTTAGTCAAATTAACTTTTTTTTTTTAATTTTTATTGGAGTATAGTTGATTTACAATGTTGTGTTAGTTTCAGGTATATAACAAAGTGAAGTCAAATGAATTCTTAAAGCTAACTTTAGTATAAGAAAAAGTATAAGAGAAATGTCCCTAAATTTGAATATTATCTCTGCTGTGAACATTTTGAGTCTCTCCTGATGTACATATACAAGATAATTTTCTCTCAAGTATAGATCTAGTATATTAGATTTATTATCTGTAAGTAGAATTACTGAATCATAATGTATTACTGGCTTTACAAAATAATGCATTTTATTTCAAGTGGTTGTACCAATTTATATCCTCAGTACCAGCAAGTTCCCATTAATTCAGATATTCATAATTACTTGGTATAGTCAGACTTTGGCAAAATCTTGCCAATCTGGTGGGTATAAAATAGTATCTTATTGTGATTTTAGCTTGTCTGTCCTGAAATACGATGAGTTGATCATCCTCTCATAAACTTATATCTTTTAATGTTCAGCTGCCTACCTGTTTTTCCTTTTGAGTGGCTTGTGGTTTTTTTTTTTTGTTTTGAAGTATGGTTGATATACAATATTGTGTTACTCTCAGGTGTACAGCATAGTTATTCAGTATTTTTGCAAATTATATTCCATTATAGAGTGGCTTGTGTTTTCTTACTAATTTGAGGATCTTCATGTATATTTTGGGAACTAATACTCAGCTGTGTGCTACAATTGTTTTTCCATAATTTACACTTGCCTTTCTACTGTATTCACAGTGTTTTTTGAAGAATACATGTTCATAACTCTAATGTAATTGAATTTGTCTGCCTGAATGTTAAGTACTGTTTGTGACTTAAACTTAAGAAATCTTTCCTTGCCCCTAGGTCTTATAGATACTGCCCTGTATTTTCTTTTGAATATGTTATGGTTTTGCCTTTGGCACTTAAGTTTTTAAAAAATATATGTATGTGTATTGTTTTGTTTTTTATTTTTGTTTGATATAATATAGGAATCCAACTTCATTTTTTCCCCAATATGAATAACAAGTTGTTCCTGAACCATTTACTGAATAGTCCATCCTTTCTGCGCTAAGTCTTGATACCAGGTAGGGCAAATCGCCCCACTTTTTTCATCCTTCTTGGAGTGTTCCACTATTTGAGATTTAGCTTCCCCCCACCACCCCAATTTTAAGAATCAGCTTGATTTTTTCAAAAAAATTTTAGGATCAGCTTGTTAGCTCCTTACTCCCCTCCCCCACAGAAAAACCCTATTGGAATTTTAAAATTGGAATTGTATTAAATCTGTAGATCAAATTCGATACTGTCTTATCCATGACAAGATTATCTCTTTACTCCTTTAGGGTATTCTTTTAACAGAGTTCTATAATTTTCTGGATACAAGTCTTGCTCATTTTTTGTTAGTTTTATCCCCAGACATCTTATTTATTTATTTATTTTTTGTTGTAAACAGTATTTTCCACTTCAGTGCATTTTCTGTTTGTTGTGTATATAGAAATGTAATTGATATTTACATATTGATTTTATGTCAGATCAGTATATGAAATTTGAATAATTTGTTCAGTTTTGTATGTTATTTGGGATTACTATATAGATCTCATTATCTGGGAGCAACATTGTTTTGTTTTTTCCTCTCTAATCTAGGATCTTTAGTATGATGTTGAATAAAAGTGGTGATTGTAGGCGTTCTTGTCTTTTTTTATATATATAAATTTATTTATTTATATATTTTTGGCTGCGTTGGGTCTTCGTTGCTGCACGCGGGCTTTCTCTAGTTGCGGCGAGCGGGGGCTACTCTTTGTTGCAGTGTGCAGGCTTCTCACTGCAGCGGCTTCTCTTGATGAAGAGCATGGGCTCTAGGAACGCAGGCTCTAGAGCGTAGGCTTAGTAGTTGTGGCGCATGGGCTTAGTTGCTCCGTGGCATGTGGGATCTTCCTGGACCAGGGCTTGAACCCATGTCCCCTGCATTGGCAGGTGGATTCTTAACCACTGCGCCACCAGGGAGGTCCCATTCTTGTCTTCTTGATCTTCAAAAGAACATTTATAACATTAACCTTTAGTAGGAAGTTTGTACTAGGTAAGAAGTTTGCTTTAGGTTTTTCATAATTAATCTTTATCAGTTTAAATTTTTTCCTTCTTTATTTTTTAACCATGAATGGGTTTTGAATTTTATTGAATTCTTTTTTTTTTTTTTTTTTTTTTTTTTTTGTATTTATTGAGATGGTTACATGGTGTATTAGTCAGGTTTCGTCAGAGGAACAGAACCAGTTGGATATGCAGTTGATACTTTAACAGCATTGGTTTGTGCAAGTCCATTTGTATGCAAATTTTTTTCAGTAAATATGTACTACAGTACTACATGATCCGTGGTTGGTTGGATCTGCAGATGCAGAACCACAGATATGGTGGACTGACTGTAAAGTTATAGATTTTCAGCTGCGTGGGGGTTCCTAATGCCCACATTGTTCAGGGGTCAGCTGTATACATATAGAAAGAAATCTATTATAAAGAATTGCCTTGCACAGTTATGGAGGCTGACAAGTCCCAAGATTTGCAGTTGGCAAGCTGGGGACCCAGGAGACCTGATGGCATAGCTCCAGTCTGAATCCAGGTGTCTCAGAACCAGGAGACCTGATGTCTCCTGATGAAGTCTGGCAGGCTTGAGGCCAGGAAGAGCTGATATTTCACTTAGAGTTCAAATGCAGGAGAAAAACCAGTGTCCCAGCTCAAAGGCAGGCAGGCAGGCAAGAAGAATTTCCCTTTACTCCAGGGAGGGTCAGCCTTTTGTTCTAATCAGACCTTCAACTGATAAGACTCACCCACATTGGAGAAGGCAGCCTGCTTTACTCTGTCCACATGTATATATATTTAACTCATCCAAAAATACCTGCAGAAACATCCAGAATGAAGTTTGGCCAAATATCTGGACACCCTGTGGCCCAGTCAAGTTGACACATAAAATTTATCATCATACATAGTATTTATCCTGTAAACTTAATAAGATGAATTATATTTATCATTTTTCAGTATTAAACTATTCCTGTGCTTCTGTCTTTAGAATACCTTCCCCCATTTTTAAAAAATACTTGGTTTGTTGTGTGAATGTTTTGTTTAGGAATTTTGTATCTGTGATGATGAGTGAGATCGACCTACAATTTTTCTTTCTCATATTGTCCTTATCTAGTTTTTATGGCAAGGTTATACTAGCTTCCCAGAATTGTAAGTGGTGTTTCCTCATTTTACAAAAGATGGATGTATATATGATGAAAGGAATCTATTCTTCGTATGTCGGGTAGCACTTAGCTGCAAAACTGTCTTTAAAATGTTTATGGGTTTATGATTCAAATTTTTTAATAGAAAACTCAGGTTTTCTATTTCTTCTCAGGTCAGTCTGGATATATTATGGGGTTTTTTAGGAAATTGTCCATTCTATGTTTTAAAATTTATTGAGCTAGAATTACTTTTATAGTTTTTTTAATAGCTGCTGTGAGTATTTTTGCAAGTAGTATTTTCATTAGGCTGTCTCTTACTAGTACTTTTCACCAGAGGTTTCTTGATTTTATTCATCTTAAGAACCAAATTTTGGTTTTGATCCTTTGTACCTTTGTTTTCCTGTTTTATTAATTTCAGCTGTCAGTTTTAGTCTACTTGGGGGGCGGTGTTATTTAGCTGTTTCTGACTTAATTATGTTAGAAAAATGGGCAGTGAACTTGAGTTCTAAGTACTACTTTAGCTACATTGTACATGTTTTTTTTTGTTTGTTTGTTTTTTTTGCGGTACGCGGGCCTCTCACTGTTGTGGCCTCTCCCCTTGCCGCGCAGGCTCAGTGGCCATGGCTCATGGGCCCAGCTGCTCCGTGGCATGTGGGATCTTCCCGGACCGGGGCACAAACCCATGTCCCCTGCATCGGCAGGCGGACTCTCAACCACTGCGCCACCAGGGAGGCCCTACATATTTTAATATGTAGTATTTTCATTATCATCCAGTTCTAAGTAATTTTTAGTTTCCATTATGATTTCCACTTTGTCATATGATGTACAGGTATATTTTCAAATTTCCAAATGTATGAGAACACTTTTTTCTTCTTCTAATTTAATTCCATTGAAATCAGAACAGGTAATTATTTGAAATTTATTGGGGATTAAAAAAAAACTCTGTGGTCAGTTTTTGTACATGCCCCCTCTATATTTGAGAAAAATGTGTTTTTTTAAAATGTTAAATCCTGGGGACATAGTTCTGGGTTGACAGCTATTATCTCTTAGCACTTTGACTATATTTACTGTGATATCTTCTGGCTTCTATTTTTGTTGAGAGGTCCACTCTTAGTCTAATGATGTTTTCTTTGTAGATCATCTTTTTTTCTGGTTGCTTTTTCTTTTTCTTTGGTGTTTTGCAGTTACATTAAATATATCTAGGTGTAGATTTCTTATTTATCTAGCTTGGTATATATTGTTTTCATATTTGTAGATTTATAGCTTTTTTTCTGGAGTATTGTTAGTCATTATCTCTGTGATTATACTTCTTCACTCTTCTTTGACTGCCTTTCTAGGACTCTGAAGCATCATGCTGTTCTCAGTGTCTGTTAACCTCTCTTGTGTTTTCTGTCTTATTCCTTTGTACTGCATTCTGAGTAATTTCATCATAGCTATCTTCTAGATTACAAATTCTGTCTTTAGTTGTGTCTAATTTGCTGTTGATTTTCGATTTCACAGAAAATATTTTTAATTTCTGAAAGCTGTATTTGGTTCTTTTTGAGATCTGCCTGACTTTTTTTTTTAAAAACAGATTCTTGTTAATTCTTTTAGAAAGACTTATTGAGTACCTATTGTGTGCCAGTGACTGTTCTAGGAGGTAGAGATTATATTCTGATGTTCCTTGCTATTTTTTAAAATTGCATCACCATTTTAGCCGTTTTAAAGTGTACAATTCTGTGGTTTTTACTAGATTTACAATGTTGTACAACCATTACCACTTATCTTATTCCAGAATATTTTCATCATTCCAGAAAGAAACCTCATACCCACTAAGCATTCACTTCACATTCCTTCGTCCCCTCAGTCCCTGGCAACCACTAATCTACTTCTCTCTTATGGATTGGTCTATAGTGGACGTTTTATATAAGTGGAATCATGCACTATGTAGCCTTTAGTGCCTTCTTTCACTTAGCATAATACTTTTAAGGTTCATCCTTGTTGTAGCATGTATCAGTACTTCATTTCTTTTATTTCACTGTATGGATAATGTCACATTTTGTTTGCCATTCATCAGTTTCCACTCTGGCTATTAAGAATATTCCTACTGTGAATATTTGTATGACAGTTTCTGTGTGAATATGTTTTCAGTTCTGCCATATTATTTCTTTAAACATTTCATACCTGTTTTATATATTGCATCTTCTGATTCCAATCTGCAGCCCTTGGGTATTTGAATCTATTGTTTTTGCTGAATCTCTCTTAGGGTAGCTTATTTTCTCTGAAACTTGGTAATTTAAGATTCTGAGCTTAATATTTTATATTTTTAAAAATACTTTTTGTTTTCATACCATATTACCTGTAATGTTATCTGCAAAGCCAAAATAGTAGAATCAAGGAATATAAATCCACAGACTGGGTTAGTATTGTTTTCTGAGGGAGAAGGAAACAGTAAGGGGTAATAAATAGAGGCATCAGCGCAGAGTTCACACGTGTTTCCTATTGTACAGGATTGAAAGTGTTTCTTTGGCTTAAAGCCACAGATATTACTGCTAGGGCTTCTGTCTGCCTGAGTGTTGTTTCTGGGTATAGATTCCCTGTGTTCCATGAGTCTCTGGGGACACTGAGTCCCCTTAGCGCACTAGGGTCTTTAGGCCACTAAGCCAGTCAGGTTAAAAAATCTGGTATTTGGAGTGGGTGAGAAGTTAAAATAATCTAATTGTTTTTTTTCTGAGCAACCACAAAACATGAAGCTCTTACTTATGTCTCCCAACTTTGTGTTCTGACAAATCAACAAGAGTTGGGCAAAATGTTAGAAGAGATATGATATATAAAACATTTTGGATAAAAGGGTTTGAGTCTGAAACAAAAATTTTGCAGATACATTGTCCACCTTACTTTTGGATGTTCAAACAATGTTTTTATTAAGTGTAAATTGGTAGCGTAGTCACTTTAGTCCTTTAAATTATTGGTTCTTACACAGACTTTGTTTACTGGAATTGTTTAAAAGGAATTTAGGTAGCACAAGTTTTCTTTCAGAATCCAGATATCCTTTTGTGTTTAGCTGCCATACTCAGTTCTTCCTTTACTTTTATCCTTTCTTTAATCCAAAAAATATTGTGAACTATTGCAGTAGTCTGTGAACTGAGTTCTTTGCATTACATTGTTCTCTTTCCTCCTGCAGTGCTATCAAGTTTCTTTGGGTTTTTTTTAGGGAAACACTTCAGCTCAAAAGGGTATACTCTTGAGGGCATTTCTGGCTAACCTGGCATTCTTGTCTTTTTACAATCTAGCCCATGATCTTTCTTTCTAGACTTGTCTTACATGTTTCTCCTAGTCTCTCCTCACCCTTGGCCAGTCGTAAATACTCTGATGCCTGCAAGCTGTCCATTATGTTATAACTCTGCCCTTTGTTCATGACGTTGCCTCTATTGAAATGTCTTTCCCACAACTTTAGGCTCTTGGCAATGTAGCCATCCTTCAAAATCCACCTCCCATATACTCTCAATATGTTTTCCAACCATAGACTAACTGTATTTTTTCCTTTCTGTTGCTTTGTAAATCTTTTTAAGACCTTTCCTGTCTTACCTAATTATTGATATTTCTTGTGTTACTTTCTCCACCCAATTATAACCTTCTTTTGATCAAAGGATCTTGTGCTGCTTGTCTTTCAAGTTATCTCTGGTAAGGCAAATTGCCTTACGTGTGAAAGATGTTCATTAAATATGTGAAGAATTAGATTACAGCAACACATTTCATTTGAGATTAGCCTGAACTCTTGAAAGGTAGCATTTGTGTCATACTTGTTTTGTATCTCCAACATCCAGCACACCACCTTGGCAATTAAAAACGTGTCTTTTGAATTGCTGAGGAAAATATTTGAAGTTTTTGTTTGGTTCTTGTATTTTAGCTTCAAGGAAAAATCAACAAGTTGATTTAATAGGAGAATTCTTTCAGTAATATTTTCTCGTTAAAATTATGAAAACTAAGGCATTCTTAATTGATTGGAATCCTGTTAGTGAGCAGAGGGTTGGTGGAAAGAGTTTTTTAGCTAATTCAGTAGCAGTACTTTTCCTAAAAAGATGATCAAAAACTTTTTGCTTTCCTTATAATTAGTAGAAACTGCTGTGTTTCTGCCTTATGGTGAATAATAACGCAAATTCAACTTCTTCCCTCTTCCAAAAATGTAGGTTCTTGTTAAACCTTTGGGAGACCGAGGATACCTTTTTCTTCTCTCTCCTTGTCAAATGGTTTCTCCATATGGTAGGTGATCTTCTCTTTAATTTTTATAATTCTCCTTTAACTTTTTAAAAGTTAAAATATATTGCTAATGAATTTCACTTTTGTTTTTTTAGAACATCATACTGCTAAGTCTCGAGTCTTACATGCTTTGTTTCTATTTCAAGAACCTAGAGGCATAGTTACTTGTAAGTTCTTTGAATATCTAAGTCCATTTACATATAAATACCGACATTTTATTGAAAATTTCCAGATAACTCACTAAGCATTTTGTCTTTCTTACGTCATGTTTTGGGAGATAATGGGGGTATTAAGAGGTGTTAGCAATATAAAACACAAATTATATGACTTGTTTTTTTAACTATGAAAAATTGTCTTGGTTTTTGTCAGTGTTTTCACTAAGGTTTTTGTCAGTGTTTTCACTAAGTAAATGTTGATTGTAATTGTTACAATATTATAGCTTAGTTTTTCAGGGTTTCTATTATTACATGTTTTTTTTTTTTAGCTTAGTTCATTTTTGCATTCACATTTTAGTGACTAAGTGCATCATGTGCTAGGTTAAATATTAGGCCATTCACAATTAATAAGAATTTTCATACTGTTTTAGAGAACACCATTTCTATTCACCATTTCTAAGAATGAACTTTAATGCTGTCTAAAGTTCTCACTGTTAGGTTAAAAATGAAATTCTCAGGAATTCCCTGGTGGTCCAGTGGTTAGGATTCCATGCTTTCAGTTTCGAGGGCTCGGGTTCAGTCCCTGGTCGGGGGAACTAAGATCCCTCAAGCGGCGTGGCACGGCCAAAAAAAATGAGATTCTCAATGGTAGCCATTCAGTGCCTACATATCTGCTTATGGGGATAGAGAGATAGAGATAAAGTTGTTACAACAGGAAGGAGTGACAGTACTGTCATTTGCTGGACGGTCTTGCTAGGAGCCTCAGGTCTTTATTTCTCCTTACATTTTCCTTGCCACCAGTTGATGCCTAGGGACATGAAGAAGATCTTCAACGGGCAGGTGTTTTTCCCTTTAAAAATATGTTCTGCAGTTTTCATGTTTTAATTTCTTATTGGCCCATTTTAGGCTCCTGGGCTTAGAAGCATGCTATTCATATATCCCTATATAACATATATGTATTAGGGTACATACTGGTTTGGTCCACCATTAATGTATGGATGTTGTTACACTGCTTTGACAATATGTAGATCTGTACTTGACTAATTTCTTGATTGCTAACATGGTTTGCTTTTTTGTTTGTTTACAGCACAGAAAGGTTCAACCAGTGCAGCACCACAGGAGAGACGTGAGAGCATACCAGATGTATTAAAAATAACTCAATTTTTACAGTTTGCTTTGATTCAGTGTCGAAAGGAATTCAAAAATATAAATACTATAAATTTTCATTCTGTTGTTGAAAAGTATGTAAGTGAATTTTTTAAGCGAGGTTTTGGTTCAGGTAAACGAGAGTTTATCATGTTTCCATATGATTCACGATTAGATGATAAAAAATTTTTATATTCAGCTCCAAAAAATAAATCCCATATTGATAATTGTTTGCATACCTATATTTTTCGGCCTGAAATGTATCAGTTACCTATTTATAAATTAAAAGAGCTGTTTGAAGAAAATAGAAAACTTCAACAGTTTAGTCCACTTTCAGATTATGAAGGCCAAGAAGAAGAAATGAATGGTACAAAAATGAAATTCGGAAAACGAAATAACTCAAGGGGTGAAACTATTACACCTGGAAAGCAGAAGTCATCTCACTCTTTGGATTATGATGAGGATAGAGTCAAAGAATTGATTAATTTAATTCAGTGTAAGAAAAAAAATGTGGGTGGGGACTCAGACAAAGAAGATATGAGAAGCAAAACTGTCTTGAAGAGGAAGCTTGAGGATCTACCTGAAAATATGAGAAAGCTCGCCAAAACCAGTAATTTATCTGAAAATTGCCATCTGTATGAAGGTAAAATATCAGAATTGTTTTTATATAGTATAAAAGTAACAACCAAAAACATAGTAAAGTAGTTTTGTCCTTTCTCCTCATACAAGGGTTTGCTAATTATAGCCTGAGAGCCAATCTAGGCAGTCCCCTGTTTTTTTTTTTTTTCTTTTTCAGTACATGGGCCTCTCACTGTTGCGGCCTCTGCCGTTGTGGAGCACAGGCTCCGGACGCGCAGGCTCAGCGGCCATGGCTCACGGGCCCAGCCACTCCGCGGCATGTGGGATCTTCCCGGACCAGGGCACGAACCCACGTCCCCTGCATTGGCAGGCGGGCTCTCAACCACTGCGCCACCAGGGAAGCCCCTGTTTTTATAAAGGAACTTTTGCTGCCAATCTCAGCTTCTGTATTTGTTTTTCAAGGTTTTGTTAAAGACTGGCCACGTCCAGCCTGGGTAGCCGTGTTTCCCACTCTCCGTGGTTAAGGCACTTTTCTCAGAACATGTCATGGTCAGCCCTTTACTTCTTTCTTTTTTCCTGAAGCATCTTTCATTTCTCTCAAGGCTCGTATCTTTGCAGTTCATAACCCTCCTTAGCTTTCTGGCTGTTCTCCTCCTTGATGGTTTTCATCTCCTTTAGCTTATGCTGGATTTCTGCTCTGTGCTGAACCTGACGGTGCTTACTGATCCATACTGTCTAATACTGTTGACCTGTGTCTTGAGAGTTAAGAGTTAAGAGTTAAGTTAAGAGAGACTATGTGCTAGCTGCTTTACATGTATGGACTCATTTAGTTCTTGATTGGTAGACATTATTATCCTTATTTTACAGATGAGGAAGCCATCTCAGAGAAGTTAAATAATTTTACCTAAAGTTATGAGTTCACTGATCCATGTTTGAACTCACTTCTGACTAACTCCAAACATTGTTCCTAAAGTCAGCTATATTTCCTAGCACTGAACACATAATAGGCAAGGTACTTAAATTTTGGCACCATTTTAGCTGATAATTGGCAAATTTGTATGTGTGAAAAAATACCTGTGGGTGGAAATCAGGCTTTATCAGTAATTAAAATGGTGGGAAAGCTATGCTGGTTATAATAGACCAAAGGAGAAATGGGGCAGGGGAAAAGGGGTAGATAGGTTAAAGTAGAACTAGTGATAGTCAGAGTTGCATATCTAGGTGTTCCTCACTTGTGTTTGTTTCTTATCATTTTGCACACTTTATTTCTGATCCTGAAAGTAGAGATTTAAAGGTTAGATTCTAACTTTTAAAACATTCTGATCTTGATTTGGTGGTGAGCCCACTCATTAAGAGGTAGCCTTCTGTCTCCCCTACTGCCTTTAACATCCACTTTTTAAGGTATGAATTATATACAATGTACTCATTTTAAGTGCACAGTCTGATGAGTTTTTTATAGCTGTGTTACCACTACTCCAATATATAGGACATTTTTCATTACCCCCAAATGTTGCCTTGTTCTTCTTTGTAGTTTATCTCATTCCACTCCACCGCTGATCTGCTTTCTGTCTCTATAGATTATTTTGCCTTCTCTATAATTTCATATAATTAGAATCATATAGTATGTACCCTGTTGTTTCTTTTTTTTTTGCCTGTGGTACATATATACTACCTAAATCGGAATCCTGATATCTACCCTGGCTCTACCCTCCTTCAGCATTAAAGCACATGCCTTTCTGAATGTCTCCTCCCTTTGCAAGTTTTTAAATATACTGGTGGTGCAGATAACCCAGATTTATACCTGCTTGGAGCCATGTCTAACATGTTTTCTCTCATAGTCCTTTTTGTTCTTAGTGCAAGATTGGTGTAGATTTCTTTGGGGTGATTTTGTATCTCTAACATCTCAGCTTTGTTATGAATTAAGTAATCTAGTCATTTAAGATAAAGCTTAGATTATGAAAAGATTAGCCAGTATTTTACATACAGAATGGGAGAGATCAAAATCAGATAAAATCATGGGTTTTTGTTGTTTTTATATTTTTAGAAGATTTAAGAGTAATCTGCGTACCCTTCTCTAACATTTTGCAAAATAGTTGTGTAGGTATTTTTTCTGTTGTCAAGTACCTCACTGATTTTAGGATTTTGGTGGTAGAGTTTAAGGTAACTACAGTACAGTTATTTATATATATTATCCATATTACCAACATATTTGAGCTCATTTTTAGTAGAATTTTCAAATTATGATGAAAATAAACCTTCATTTAATGGGAATTTTGACCTGTGTGCAAAATTTTAGAACCAGTCATATTTGGAAAGTAAGGGACGGATATACTTGTAAACTCTAAGCAGGTGGTTTGATTGAGTTCCTGCCTATAAATGTTATATGATAATTAATTTTTAGGTATATATATCTATTATTTTTATGCTTGCCTTCCAGACTTTAAGAGATGGCTCTTTCTCTTTTCCCTTCAGAGTCTCCACAGCCTGTTGGCTCACTTGGGCATGATGCTGACTTGAGACGGCAGCAGCAGGATACCTCTAACTCTAGCATTGCTGACATCCATAGGTTGTTTAATTGGCTATCAGAAACACTAGCAAATGCACGTCATTCTGATGCATCCCTGACAGACACAGTCAACAAGGCCTTAGGATTGAGCTCTGATGGTGCCTATGAAGAGATGAGGCAAAAGCATGAATATGAGTTGAACTCTACCCTGGATAAGAAAGAATATGAGCAGCCTACTGGTGTAAAAATTGAAAGTGCACATTTTAAGGATACTCAGAGCCCACTGCTAGAAGTTGATACATCATCTTTAAAGTATCCTCTTGCTGTTTCTACCAGTGAAGTAGGCACTGACCATAAACTACATTTGAAAGAAGTAAGCCTATATCTGTTGGTTATCTTTGTTTGCTTTTGTGAATGTGTGTATGAAAGGGAGGATGTGGGGGGAATTCCCTGGTGGCCCAGTGGTTAGGACTCTGCGCTTCCACTGCAGGGGGCATGGGTTCGATCCCTGGTCAGGGAACTAAGATCCCACATGCTGCATGGCACAGCCAAAAAATTTTTTTAAGAATTAAAAAAAAAAGGGTGAATGTGCTTGTTTTTCCTTTTCACAAAGAAATGATACACATTTCAGTAATGGTGTCTGTGCAGGATAGTGTTTCTAAGTTACTCCTTGTTACACAGAGATAAACGCAGAAGTGTTTTCCTTCCTGCTCATAAGCTTTATGTGTAGTCTGAAATTTACCATTGTGATAAAGTGAAGGCTGGACCATCTATTTGTCAGGCATGGCTTACTGGATTTAATTCTCTATCAATTCATAATAAAATTGAGTCCTCAAAACACTGGCTTTCTGCTGGCAGTACCAGAACCCATAGGTGAAGCAGATGAGGTGACCAAAGTCAGTGTACCAGTTAGAAACAAGGTTAAATACTTTGTATTTCTCATGCAATGGAAGATGATTGGCCTTTAGGATTACCTCTGAGGTAACCCTCAGCCATGCTTGACAGGGCATCCAGTTTATGATACGTGCTTAGAGTACTGATATCTATCTGAGAAGGAGCCTAATCTCCCCAGCTCCCCCCTTCCCAAGAAGTGGTTGCATCACTTGGGGAACTGTACCAGGATGGCACCATGTTCCTAAAAACTTGTTCCTAATTTACTTTCTTCCGTTTTTCTCTTCCCTGTCTTTGAGTAAAAGTCATATGCATCATGGGACTTCCCTGGCTGTCCAGTGGTTAAAACTCTGTGCTTCCACTGCAGGGGGCACGGGTTCGATCCCTGATCAGGGAACTAAGATCCTGTAGGCTACGTGGCTCAGCCAAAAGAAAAAATATTTTTTGAAAAGTCATATGCATGTCCCCAGGCTTTCTACATGTAGTTTTGGGATATTTATTTTATGGGGAGGATGAAGACAGGGATCTCAGTTGGAGGCATGTGTAAGGTAGGCACTAAGAAACTAACCTATATTGTTACCATTTCCTGACATATTTAAAACTCTAAATTGTGTTGATGGGGGCATGGACCAGACCCAGCCCACTGCCTATTTTTGTAACTAAAATTTGATTGGAACACAGTCATGCCCATTCATTTAGGTATTGCTTATGGCTGCTTTTGCATTTCAATGGCAGAGCTGAGTATCTGGCCTGCAAAGCCTAAAATATTGGGTGCTTTACTGAAAAAGTTTACCAACCTCTGCTGTAAATCAACCAATTACGTTTTGAGAGAAAAAATTATGTTCTAGTTTGAGATTAGAGCATTATAACTTCACCATGTTGATTTTACTTGCTTGTAATGTTCAGGTTGAAGTTTGTAAATTTGCTGTGAAAAAACAGTTGTTTTTTCTTGACATTAAAATTAATTAAAAAGAAAGGTATTGAATCTGTACTCTAATTTTTAGGATCCAAATTTAATTAGCATGAGTAATTTTGAAGATTGCAGTTTGTGTCCCACTGTTCCCATTGAACATGGATTCCGTAGACAATCTAAGTCAAATAATGTTGAAGAGACTGAAATACATTGGAAACTGATTCCAATTACAGGTAAGAACAAGTATACTGGGACTTAGGTTTGCTTGGTTTTACTTAGGGACCAGTTTCCTGAAGGGTTTTGTCTTTTCTAGATTCCACTCTTGGGTCTTGCTTGGCTCTGACATCTTCAGTATCTTATTTTTGAGCAATGTGATATTCATCATTGAGTGTTGCTGTTCTTGGTCAGTATCTGCAAAAGAGCCTATTAAAAACAGAGGGATTTAAAATATCCTTACTCTCCCGATGGAGTTGAACACGCAACTTGCAAATGAAAATTGTTGTCAGAAATTGGGTTTCTAATAAGGTGAGGTAGCTGCAGAGATGAAATGAGGGTCTTTGGGCAGCCAATTATATGCTGTCTTCTCAAATTATTAAACTTCACAAGCTGTCGTCTAAGAAGTGGTCATGTTAAGGTTCATCTATTTGAAAGAAATTTGAGTTCTTAATATTGGAGAATTTGAGAGAAATTGGATCATTGTAGAGAATGGCCTGAAATGATTAAATGTAAATATCCCTAGAAAACTTATTGAACCATGAGGCAAGAATAGTTTAGCAGATGTTGAAAGATCATTTTGCAGTATTCTAATTTCTCTATACAAACACATACACACAGATATGCAGATACTGTTAATATTCCAAGTTCTTATTCATCTTTGTTAGCTAAGCATTTGGGGAAATATTTCCAGGGCACATCTTTTCCATTCCTAGATCTTTATTTAACCTTTAAAAAGGAAAAACAAACAGTTTTTGCTAGAAAGTCGACTGAAATATACTTTCTAGCTTGTGACCTAGAAGCTACTGAGACCTCCAAGGACTCTGCAAAGAATTTCTAAAACTTGATGAGTTTCCATGGGCTTCAGCACCATTCTCTACTTAGTACCTTATCAGAGAGGGCAAGAGACCTAGAAGTGATCGTAGAGTGGCAGCTGGTACTCCTGACCTGGAGAAGTTGGCTTGAGTTGGAAAAACAGAATAGGGGAGTAGTCTGTACAAGGTGATTATCCTAACCTTCCTCATTTAGACACCTTCATAGCTGGTTTCAGAGCCATTTGAAGGCACAACATCTAGGTGTTGATATTCCATCATCACCTGAATGGAAAGGGAAGCAACTTCCCATTTCTTAATGACCCTTCAGGATTATTTTAGGCAGAAGAGGGAATACTTGAATTTGTTAGCATTTGGGGTTATCTGAAAGGTGCTTTAAAAGGTTGTCACCAGTACCTGAAGAGAGTCTACAAATCTAATGGATGCTTTCCCTCAGGAGGGAATGCAAGAAGCCCAGAAGACCAGCTGGGGAAACATGGTGAGAAACAAACACCAGGTGAGAAGGCTCTCTTTGCTTTTCCTCCCAATGTGCCCTTCTTCAGAATTGCTACTTGCAGTTCTGGTCCTCTATCTGGAGGGCATCAGTTTAAGTCTGTTAATTACAGAAAATTTGGACAATATCATATTTGTATTTAAATCATTAATTGATTTATATCAAATATTCTTATACAAAGAATGTATTCAAGGGAGTCACTGAATATTCATAGAGATTAAGTTTTTTTGACCTACAGTAGATTCTGTCTGATATGATGACTTGGGAAGACCAGAATATTTTTCTTAATCCATTTCTACAGGACATCTTATGAGAAGCAGTCTTCGAGTTTCTCTTAAATTTAAAAAATACGAGGAGCTGAGGCCATGTATCATTTAGGTACATTATTCCTAATCTTGAATTTTTTTGACTCAATTCTTCTTTTGCTAATTGTAAAGCTAATTTCTGCAGATAGTCTAAGAGATGAGGAAACTTTTGGATTCCAGAAACATTTATAGATATTACTGATTAGCTAGTTGTAGTAGGTGCCTAGAAGACAGTCTCTTTTGTCTAAACTCAAGTCAATTCAGCATCCCTGCAGATGGCCATAGGCAGATTCTTCTTGGTTGGAGTTTGGTCTGCGTCTTTTTTGTTTCCATTTCATTTTGTCTTACTCTTTCAGAAATCTTGTGTTGTTGTTTTTTTTAATTCGGAAGAAAAGCTAAATGACTAATTTTAGTAGATCTTTATGGTTATTCCTCTCTTTTGGGAATTAAAAACAACTTTGAGTTAATAGTTTTCTTCAAGATGATCTTTCTCTCCTCCTAGGAAAAGACGATTGAAAAAAAACAAAGTGGGAAGAACAGATATATTGATATGACATACAGGAAAGTGCATAAATCTTTAGTAGACAGCTTGATGAATTCCTACATATGTAAACACTTAGGTGACCACCACCCAAATCAAGATGTAGAACATTTTCAGTACCCCAGCAGGTCTTCTTCTGCATCCTCCCAGTCAGTATTCTTCCTGCCCCAAACCGTAACCACTAATCTGACTTCTTTTGCTATACATTAGTTTTTACCTACTCTTGAATTTAAGATAGATGGAACCTACTACATATGTCCTCTTTTGGTTTTGGCTCTTTCACACAACAGTATGTCTGAGATTCATGTAAGTTTTGCTTCTATCAGTGATTCTTTCTCATTGGGAGAATCAGGTATCTTGTTTATGCTTCATAATGCTCCATCAGCATCTGCAGTCTTTATTTGGCATACCATCTTCATATTTTGTGGTTAAAAGTATAAAAATCCAAGTGATGCTACTTTTTGAGAACTCGCCACTCCCCTTGCATTTAAAAGTCAAAGTACCACAATGCCTGAATGATAGTTAGTAGAAAACATGTATTATTATAGATATTGACATATGTTTCTTTTAAATCATTTATTGAAGACATTTTAAAAATAATAAAGTTGTCCATCTTAATAATAAAAATTATATGGGGGAAATCTGTACAAAGTAAAATTAGATGGTGATCATTTGCATTTTCAAAAGGGATTTGGTTTAGAATTTTTTAATATGGAAAATTTCCCATGTTGATTTAAGTTATATTTCAGCTTAAAAACATTTCCTTTATCCGTAGCCCTTCAGGAATAAGCTTACTGGGAGACTTCCCTGGTGGTCCAATGGTTAAGACTCCACACTTCCACTGCAGGGGGCACGGGTTCGATCCCTGGTTGGGGAACTAAGATCCCGCATGCCTCGTGGTGCAGTTACTTAAAAAAAAATTTTTTTTAGAAAAAAAAATTTAGGAATAACTTTATTGGTCTCAACTATAGCTGAGATATTTGGGAGAATGTATTCAAGTATTTTTAATAACAAACCACTCAGAAGTTTTAAAATTACACGTGGTCCTTCCCAACTCATTTGTTTTACAAGATGCAAGTAAGACATTTTATCTGAATAAATCAGATATTTGACATGGTACATAATTCAAGAAATACAAAACTACTTCAAAAAATAAGTCTTCCACCCCAGGCCAGACACTTAGTTTCACCCCATTGATCAACCTCTGTTACAGATTTTATTTTTTTCGTGGTGGTGTTTTTTTTTTGGCCACGCTGCACAACTTACAGGATCTTAGTTCCTCGACCGGGGATTGAACTTGAGCTCCAGCAGTAAGAGTGCCAAGTCCTGACCACTGGACCGCCAGGGAGTTCCCTGTTACAGATTTCTTATGTACTCATGCTGACACTTCACATGTGCACTAAACCCCATGTTGCAGATTTACGAAGGGCATTCATTATTCCTGAATTATTTTATGGAAGTTGAATTTTCTGGTTTATCAATTTCATACAGTTGTAATTCTTACCCTGGTACATTGGATATTTTGCTCCCCTTCTCTTCTTTGACCTACAGACCTACTGTATGGTCTTACCATGCTTGACAGGTGCCTTTGCAGTACTTAATGGGTGCAGTGGTTCATGGTAACCGCTGGGGTTGGTAGCAAAATGTTATAACCTAAATGCTGCTTAGGCTGTTTAAACCTTTAGAAAAGTGTGAGTGTAGGGAAAATCAAAACTGAATTTTCTGTAGAGAGGGGTTACACTGCTATACCTGGGTGCAGACTTGAATAGGGAGTTCACTATATCTTAGAAGTACTATAGTTTTGAAAACTATACCTATGTGTGGACTTTCTGATCTAGAGGTAACATTTTATATACTACAACAGCAATTTGTTAGGGAATGTTGGCTAAGATTTAAGAAAAATTAGTACTTTTTTAAAGGATAAAATTGTATAATATGAACTTGTAGGGAAAAATAATGAAAGTTTGTTTTTTGTGAAATAAAGTATTACTATAAATTGCTGTTAAATGTATTTTCCCCGTGTTTTTTAAAAAGGGATTTAGGGTTCCTGTTTTGAATGTAGTTTCAAGAACATATGTGTTTGAATTTAGGATTTGTGAGTGGAAAAAAGTACGTTCTTACGGATTGAGCTAGTTGTCAAGGATCACGGGTTATCGTACTTTCAGTAGCATCAGCTAGCTTGATGATGTCTTCATCTCATATGGGGTAAATAGCTATTATGATTTCTCTTGGAATGATTTCCAAACAAAATAAAAATACTGAACAAAAGTGCTATCAAAAGTATTACTGTTAATGCAGCTATGAAATGTGTTCTCTTCCTATATGACTGAGACTTTCTTTTCCTGATAAATTGAAGTCCCTAACATTGTAGCAAATCCACTAAGCAACCCCATATGTAAGAGCAAATCTGAAAACAGATAAAATTAATTATCCTAGATCCTGAATGCAACTCTTAACTTGATGACTTATTCCCACGGCATTTCAGCTTGGCATTCTTTCAGTTGCCTTACACTCAAAATTTTCCTATTAAGAGGGTATTACCTTAGTGGACATTACTTGGCAAAGAATATAGGGGTTGAGCAAGCTGTTGAAACTGACTATTCTGCTTAAAGCATGTCTGTTAAAGTCAGATCTGCAGAAAGGTAGGGAAGCAGAAATAAACAAGTGACTTAATTTGTATTGATGTTAAATTGGCCCTTGTTTGAATACTTCAAAAGGAATCAAAGAAAGTAACATTCAGACTTGCCACTCTAGCTACTGAAATACAAAGACCAGCCATAAATAAGTAGGGCACATAGGAAATAGGTTCACACCATTATCTGAGGTTTTTATTCTACCTTCCAATGCATAGTTTGTTCTAAATATATAATTGACCTGGCATTTTTTTCTTTATTAGTTTGTATTTTCAGATGTTATTATTTTGGATTGCTTTTGTAATAATAAACTCTTCCCATATAGGTATGAAATCACCAGAAGAACAACTGGTGTGTCTGCCACCACAGGAGGCCTTTCCTAACGACCCCCGGGTAATAAGTAGACAGAGAAGTTCTGATTATCAGTTTCAATCCTCTCCATTTACAGACACACTAAAGGGCACCACTGAGGATGACGTGTTGACAGGTCAGGTGGTGACAGTGGAGGAGCAGTGTGTGCCAGCAGCAGAAGCGCCTGCAATGAGTGAAACCACAGAAAGGACAGTGTTAGGAGAGTACAGTCTCTTTTCTAGGAAGATAGAAGAGATTCTGAAGCAGAAGAATGTTTCATATGTCAGCAGAATTTCCACACCTACCTTTTCAACACAAGAGAAGATGAAACGGCTTTCTGAGTTCATATATTCTAAGACTTCCAAAGCTGCTGTACAGGAGTTTGTAGATGGCTTGCATGAGAAACTAAATACTGTTATCAAAGCATCAGCCAAGGGTGGGAATTTGCCAGCAGCCAGTCCTAATGATTCTGGTACTAAGATAGCATTGAGTCCTCTGGGAAGGCATGTCATACCGGTTTCCTCAAGCGACTTCAACAATAAACACCTCCTTGAGCCACTTGGTAGTGATCCTCTGAAAGACACCAACTCTAATGAGCAGCCTTCCTCTTCAGCTTTGGGTTTAACTGAAGCAGAAGTGAACCAGCCACACCATGCAACAGAGCCAGTGGTGACTTCTGATCATACTGCCCGGGAACCAGTAGAAAAAGAAACAAAATCGCCCAGTGATGTAAACATTTCTGCCCAACCAGCTCTTTCAAACTTTATAAGCCAGTTAGAACCTGAAGTATTTAACAGTTTGGTTAAAATCATGAAAGATGTCCAGAAAAATACTGTGAAATTTTATATTCATGAAGAAGAGGAGAGTGTGCTCTGTAAAGAAATAAAGGTAACTAAATGAGAAGGTAATTATAATGCTGTCTAAACTTCTCTTGTTGGGTCTGAGCTCTGTAAAATGGATTTTTGTTTTTAGGTGTTGACCATATTATTTTCATAATTTAATGCAGAATGGAATAAAAGACTAGTAAGTTTCAACTGAATTTAGAACCGGTGATCTAAATGTCTTAGAATTTTTAATCTTGTTTTGCATAGTGTCATTTTAAAGACCAGTTGTATACATATTGCAGATGCCTTTAAATTGTTGATTTAAAGATTTTCAATGTTTCTTACTGGGTTTTTAACAAAGGGGAGGGAAAGATGCAGAGAAGTAAAGGAAGTTGTCAGTGTTTACCTCAGGGGGTTTTATCAATCAGGTAGAAAAATAAAACTGTCCAGGATGACCTAATGATGATATATTTTGGCATTTCTTGATGCCCTGGTCATGCCAGGTTTCCCAATAGCCCTTATTATCAAAAAACATGGTGATCCTGAAACACTTCCCCAGTCATGAAAGATTCGTCCTTGCAAGGTATGTGTTTTGTACTGAAGCTATGGAGTAGACTGGCGTTTCAGGCATTTGGTTTAAAAAAATACACAGAGAGAGGTATGTAAAATCTGTAACAATAGATACGTAATTTATAACACATGGGACAATTAGTGGTTTAATGTTGCCAATTAGTATTCACTAAACTGTATAGCATTTTAATTCCTTAAGGGAATGCCTTGGTTTTTTTTGTTTTGTTTTGTGTTTTTTTTTTTTTTTGCGGTATGCGGGCTTCTCACTGTTGGGGCCTCTCCTGTTGCGGAGCACAGGCTCCGGACGCGCAGGCCCAGCGGCCATGGCTCACAGGCCCAGCCGCTCCGCGGCATGTGGGATCTTCCCGGACCGGGGCACGAACCCGTGTCCCCTGCATCGGCAGGCAGACTCTCAACCACTGCGCCACCAGGGAAGCCCGGGAATGCCTTAGTTTTTAAAATAAATGCCTGCTCCTATTTATGGAATTTACTTACCATGATAAGTTTCTGCTTTTTTAGTTAGAGGAAGCAGAGGGGACTATAAATAAGTGGCGTATAGCCAGAGTGGCCCAGAAACTCCATGCTTTGACATGTCCTCAGCCTTTTGTCAGTTTGAGGATCTCTTTGACGTCAGCATGTTTCATGTGATGTGTTGATGAGAATGTGAAGAGCATGGAAATGGGGGCAACAGAGTGCTCAGTGTGCTGCCTTTACCAATTCCCTGTAGTTTCTTGGGAAGATGAAACCAGACTTACCAGGAATTTCTTGGTTGCATTTTTGCCCTGTATGATTGAACATTGAGCTTCTCAACAATCTTCCACCCCCAGCAACATGTTTCCAGCTCTTTGGGGCATAGCTACATGGTGGTGTAGGGCTAGATGAGAGAGTGGGTTGGGCACAGTTCCCAGTGTGCTCACCATTACTCCATCTCCTCCCACTGCATTTTAAAAATTGATTGTAACACACTTGTGGGAAATGTGTTTACTTACTAATGGTGCTTTTAATCCATTCTGGCTTAGAATAAATCATATTTCTGCTATTTATTTTATGTAGAAGAAGAAAAGGATGCTGTGTGTTTTATAAATATGATAGGAAATCAGATCAGAACTTTTAATTCTTTTAATCAATATCCATTGGAAATTTTCTAGCAGAAATGTTACAGTATAGTACAGGACTTTATGAATTAAAATTTTAAACTTCCTAAATATTTCTGGAGTCAAATTGACTTGTTACTTTATGAGTTAAAGTGTCTTATTTAACACAAACTTGCATTTAAAATTTCTTAATGTAAAAAGACCAAAAATTACAAGCAGGCCTATCAGACAATAATTTACTTTTTCATAACTTGATTGTAAACTGCTCTGAGATTTTCCCAGAGGCTTTAGAAGTTTTAGAGCAAAATCAAACACTGTAGAAGATGCTTCTTTAGGGCTACATAGAAGCATCCTCTTTGGGTGTGACACTTGTAGACAGCTCTTGAAAGACTGATTGTGAGGCAACCTTGGTTTAGATTTATGGTTATCTAACCAGGGTGCCAACCTTGAGAAAATTAATCTGCTCCTGTATCTCTGAAATGAGGAATGTGACCTTCAGAATCCTGCAGTTTGCTTCAGAGTTCAGGATTCCCCCAGCAAGCAAAGAGAATTCTGCTGGGACTGGCTCTCTTGTGTCCTTTGAAAGGTAGTACCGTGTCAGCAGCATGGAAGGATGTGTTAGATGGGAGAGTGTTTTGTTTGAAGGTGTAAACTTGGCAGGCATGACTAATTAATATGTAAGTAACGTTGTACATACTGAAGCTCTGTATGAATGATCCTGGGGCTGTTGTGAGTTAAAGGAACTACAGTAGTCATAAAAGTGCTTTTTAACTCTGAAGGAGTATACCGGTAACACTGCTGCAGAGAATCAAGGGCCTGCTTCAAAAGGAAAGGAAAATGGGAGTGAGAGTGGTTAACGACTGAGCTCTGGATTGCCCAGAATAAGTAATAAGAGTTAAGAACCTGGGCTAATCCATTGCTTTTCTGGTTCTGTTACCCCAAGCTAGCATTTACTTGGCTTTGACTGCATAGCGTCGTAACATTGTGATTGTGACCAGTTAAGGTCTGAGCTTCAGAGTCTTCTCTAAGAGTGGACTTGATCTCTGAGGTCCCTAGTGTAAGGGCATCATTATTAGTGGTCTAGTAGTAGTTAAACTTAACTACTTTATCTTGCATTTCTCGTGTTAAATGGATGTTTGCAAAAAAGCTTTTAAATGTTGATTTAGTTTTTTTTCTTTAACAGGAATATCTTATCAAATTAGGCAATACAGAGTGTCATCCAGAACAGTTTTTGGAAAGAAGATCAAAATTAGATAAACTATTGATTATTATTCAAAATGAAGACATTGCAGGTTTCATTCACAAGGTAGACTATTAAGCTGAATTCTTTGCTTATTTTGGTTGTAAAAAATCCCTACTATCTTTGAGACTAAAGCTGTTTGTCTTTAAAATATCCTCATAAGCTTTAAAGGAGATAAAACTTTGAGGTTGGGAGGTTTAGGACTTGAGACCTAAACTACCCTCTGTGAATCAGCTCATGAGATTCATATTTATACCTCTACAAAATTTTAAATTGTGGCACATCACAGATCTTACCTATCGCTTAAATGGTCAAGGCTAAGAATACTGACTCCTTGAATGCCATTGGGTCTGCTGACTCTCTTTATATTGTTATCACCTTTATTTGTATGTCCTAGGTAAAACCTGTTTGTACCCCCTCTTTGCTGAAGCAGTCCCCCTTTCCCTTGGGTTTGGAGGTACCCCGTCTAGTCTTAGGAGACTGTCTCAAGTCCTACTGCTCTTTGAAGTCTTTCCTGACTGTTTCAGTCCGTAGGCTGTTGCCTCATTTGAATTCGGACTGTACTCACAGGGCCAGGCAAGTTAGCATTTGTCATTCTGTTTCCAGGTCTCTTGTTAAGTGCCTCTTCCTTAGAGAGTTCTGTTCAAGGTAGATGCCCAGTACATAAATGTTGGTTTGTATATTTAGAAATAATGTTGGAAATATTGTTTTTGTGCTTGACTTTGCAGAGACAACACACTAATATAGGTGAGCCATAGTACATCTAATGTAGGTTACTTCACACTTGAGTCTGTCTGTCCTTACTTCTATTTTTATTTTGGTATTTAAATAGGTACCTGGCTTGGTGACTTTAAAGAAGCTTCCTTGTGTTAGTTTTGCTGGTGTTGATAGTTTGGATGATGTTAAAAATCATACATACAATGAGTTATTTGTATCTGGAGGTTTTATCGTTTCTGATGAATCCATTCTAAATCCAGAAGTAATCACAATTGGTAAGATTTATTTATTCTTTTAAGCATGTAACATGTCTTTTCTAGGTTTTTCTCATTAGTGACTCACTCATACTTTAATGCATTATCCATTCTGCCAGTCACAGATAACTAGTACATTTCCATCATTTTTTGAGCTTTTATTACCTCAGATTTCTTTCCCATTCTTTTACTCTTTACGAATAATTTCCTCTTAAGTCTGGTATAAAGCAGGGCTCTCTGTACCTACTTCCCTTGGATTACTTTTGGTTTGTTATTGTTACCAACATGTTTTTTTGTGTGTAGATGTTATGTTCTTAGATCTCAAAGAGGATGTATAGATCTGTCTCCCTTAGAGGGGAAAAAAAGAGAAAGAAAATACTACATAGGAAAGTAGGTGTTCCTACATGATATCAACAAACACTTCTTCCTTAATTCAGTTGTGGAGTGGGTGACTTGTTTATTGAATTTAAAATGAACTTCATTATCTCTAACAGAGAACCTTAAAAATTTTTTGACATTCCTCGAAGAACTTAGTACTCCAGAAGGAAAATGGCAATGGAAAGTCCACTGTAAATTTCAGAAAAAACTAAAGGAACTGGGCAGGTAAGGTTTGAAAAATAACTATATATTGGTTGTTGATTTTAACATTGTGTTCACAGAATTTTGCTATTTTTTATATGTTTGTAAATTATAGATGCTGCTCAGTTTTCACAGATGTCTTTTGCCAGCCGTAAGGGAATGTAGATGCTGAATTATTCTAGCCTGTTTGAAAATGATATTCTTGTTTATGTAGAGGTTTGTTGAAGTTCTAGTTATGTATAGAGATAAAATTGGCTTAAACTTTACCACTTGGGTTTAGAATAATCATCAAAACGGGATAATCAGCATTCTTTATTTTTTTATGGAACTGTACATGCCAAGTAGATCAGGCCCTCTCCTAATTGTTAATCTAATAATATTACACATATGAGACAAGGATTAATCTTGACATGACAAAGGGATCTATGATTAAGACATTCATTTATGTAATAAGTGATTTCTAACATGCCCAGAAGTCACTTCTCAAAACATGATTCTTGGAACACTAGTCCCTTGAGAGGCTCTGCAAATGACTCTTGTAATCAGATGACTTTGGGATACTATATCCTGCTACTAGAGTCCATATAATGTACTTATTTACACATTTGAAGATCTGAGAAACTTTGTAGTTAAGGATCCTGTTTTACATTTTGTCAGTCAGCATTTCTGAAACCTAGACCGCAAAACATTTCTTTCTTCTAATACCTATTGATATTCCATCGGACACACTTAGGGAAATTCAGGCTTTAGTAATTTTAAATTATTTAACTTTTTATTTCATTTTCTAAAAACTTGTTTTATCTTCAAATCATGTGAAGCAAGCATTGGGGAAGTCTTATTTTTATATAACAGATAGCAATACTGAGGCCCGGAGGTATAACTTGTACAAATTAGTACCGTCATCTTCCTGACAATAGCCCGTAATTTCTACCACATGTTGCCTTGCATCTGGAAGTATAGAAATAGCTCAGAGCCGTGTTATTTTTTGAAGGAAAGATTTATATTTTTTTGTCCTTTTACACCCTTCATTACAGTTCTAAATTAGTGAAGCTGAAGAGAAGTGTAATTTATTTAGTAAGTAATAAGTTGAGATTTTTGTCTGAACTGAATAGCTGGCCCTCAGGCTTTGTACCCAGAGAAAGCCCCTGGAGTTACCCATGGATTGCACAATTCCTGCTTTCCCTCTACTAAGAAGCACCTGTATATCAGGCAGTGAGCTAAGCAGTGCAGCTGTCATTAGTTGCCTCAATTGAGAAATTATGGCTTTAATTTCAAGTGAAAACGTCCATACTAAATTTTAGAAATGCAGATACAGATACTGAACTACTTAATTTCACAGATTGAATGCTAAAGCACTGAGTCTGTTGACCCTTCTGAATGTCTATCAGAAGAAACATCTGGTTGAAATTTTGTCATACCACAACTGTGATTCACAAACTCGAAATGCTCCAGAATTGGATTGCCTTATCAGACTTCAGGCTCAAAACATACAGCAACGACACATAGTCTTTTTAACAGGTAAAGAGAGTGCTCTTAAGCTTTCTACTGTGAATACAGGAATGTGTATGAAAGGATTTTGTGGGACTGTGTTGGGTGTTTCTGAAAATGTGGAGGAAAGGATTTTGGAGGCAGGCATTGTCATTTTATATTTGCAAGTGTTTTATACTCAACTTTTTTCTTTTTTTTTTTCAATTTAGAAAAGAGTATCAAGATGCTTTCCAGTTATACCGATAATGGAATAGTGGTTGCGACTGCTGAAGACTTTATGCAAAACTTTAAAAATCTTGTGGGCTATCACAACTCAATCACAGAAGAAAACCTTCCTTTGCTTGGTGCTAATGAGAATCTTGAGTCGCAGTCAGGTAACTTTTCAGTAGTTTTCATTTTCTTTAAGGCAGACAGAAAAAGAATGGTTTTGCTTTGATTTCATATAATGAAATGCTAATTTTGAAACTGCTCACCTCAGTGTAAACTCAGCTTCAGGGGAAGTGTTTCAAGGCATTTATCATTCTTTTACTTAGCATACACAAAATCTGCTCATTTATTATACTGTAGTCAGTGTTTGAGTTAATGTAGACTGCATACTATAGAGTAGGCATTTTCTTTTTGAGGGTATGTAAGCTTTATTGGCTTCTGTTGTGAATTAAAGCAGTTTAATTACAAGGTAGTAGAGATATCCATAGCTTTAGTCTTTTGTGAGATGGCCTTTGCTTTCAGGTTTTATGTAAAATGAAAGATGTACTTTTGTTTTTTGAGGAAAAGCAGAGATGTTCGAACATTTGATACAGCTAACCAGTTTAGTAGTAATCCAGTGAAGCTAGATGTCAGAATTTTTATTTTATATTTGTCTTGTCGAATACTGAATTACCGTATAACTTTAGATGCTGTTTTGACATTAACCCCTTTGGAGCTGGGAGTTGGGATTTCCCAACATTAAACGTGAACACATTTCGCAGAAGCTTTTAGCATCGGATTATCTGGACATTCACACCTAGTGTGAGTGTTGTGACTAAGTGAACTTGTGGCAGAAGACCAAGCTTTAAGGGATTGTGGACTTGCAGACCCTGACGCATTATATTGTGTGAGTAGTGTATAATTTTAAAACTTAAACAAATTGTGTATTTCAATAGAGGAGGACTTTTTGTTTTTTAAATGTAGCTCTTTTAGAAAACGATGAAAAGGACGAAGAGGATATGTCTCTGGATTCAGGGGATGAAATCTCAAAAATAGAAGTATGCAGCAATTTTCATTCAGAAATGTTGGAGAAAGAGACCAAAGGATCACGTGGAACAGATCAAAAAAAGAATATTCAAATTGAGTTGCAATCGTCTCTTGACTTGCAAAAACGTTTATTAGAAGAGAAGACTTATGAAATTGATTCTGAAGAGAGAGCTTCTGTTGATATAGTATGCTCTGAAGGAGAGAACAGTAATTCAGCTGAACAGGATTCATATAGCAACTTTCAGGTTTATCACAGTCAATTAAATATGTTCCATCAGTTTAGTCATTTTAATGTTCTCACTCATCAGACATTTTTGGGGACACCATATGCCCTTTCATCAAGTCAGTCTGAAGAAAGTGGAAATTACTTTTTATCTGCTTATACTCAAAACTTGGATAGAGAGAAATCTCCATTAAGTTGGTGGAAAAGTGATACTTCCAGGCCGTTTTCAAAAGAGAAATAATTACAGTAACTTTTTTTTTTAAAGTAGGTTGTTATGGCCTTTTTCTGTTTCTTAAAAGTGAATTCACAATTTATATTTCATTCTCTAAACAAAAGGTTTCTTTTCCTTTTGCAAATGTTTTTTTTCCTCTTATTTAAATCATGATGGCCTGTAACAGTTGAAGCATCTGAAAATTGAAATAAATATATATTTTTAACATATTGTACTTGAATTATCTCATATTGGCACTTTTAAGTTTTACACTTATGTCATCTGTACTTTGGCTTCAAATTGAAGCCTGTTTTATATGTAAAACTAGATAGTTGCAAAAGGATAGTGAACAATGGCTTTACTTTTTTTTCCTTCCTCTAATGTCAATGATCCCAGCTACTTTTGCTGAAATGATATATCAACTAATGCATTTGCTACTTTTGCTGAAATGATTGATATCAACTAATGCATTTTATTTTAAGCTTTTTGTATAGTGCTTTTACACAGGTATAAGCCAGTGATGTTAATATTTACACGACTTTGGCTCAATACCTCAAGATTTATTGAACAAAGCCATTTCATTTAGATGATAAAACTATGTACATATAGGACTTAGGACTTAACACCAGGCAGCATTATTTTTTATTTTTAGACAACCATGTAAAATCACCTGTTGCTAAAATTTTGGTCAACCTTTTATTTGAGAATATTTGATAATTACAATTTTCAGTGCTTGTGTGGTCCTTAAACAAAAACCTATCTATCTTTTGAAATATGAATTTGGTTATTAAAGGCATTAAACAATTTGAAATAAACTTTGCTGTAGATTTTTAAATTGTTAGAAAAATGTAAGTATATTTTTCAGGTGGTAAGCACTTAAGTGCTATATATACTAAAGCTAACTTTTTAAATTCACAGATAAAAGTACATGGTGAAGATAAATTTTAAATCCACATGTATTGCTAATAACTGCCTCTCCATTACTAATACAAACTTGTAAATGTTTTTGAAAACTGTAGTTTCTACAATAAAAGAAGTCATTAAAAAAAGGACTTAAAAAAATTTCCATGTAAGCCTAAACTGAATCTGGGCTATTTTAGTAAAAGTAAGTATGTCAGACCTTCCTTTGGCACCTCAAAAGAACTTTGAGTTCTACTCTTTAAAATCTTTTTATAGAGCAAAATATCTAAGTAATATTTTAATAAGCTACATGTAAAAAGTGTGGAAGAACACTGTAAACTCCAGACTGTGTTAAGGTAAGTAGATCAGTACCTCAATACCCACATTGTGATGAGCAGGAAAAAAATTTTTTTTCTTTTTTTTACTACTTTTTTACAAGTGTCTTGTTTTATTGTTTTTTAAAATATATATATACACACATACTTTACTACATAATGTACAAGTTTTAAATAAGCATTTTAAAAAGAAATCTAGGCTATTTGATAAATACAGTTAAGCAACAACCAATCTCATTTCATAATTTGGAAGACAAATCAAATGTAAAGGATTTGATTTTCTACATTTAAAACGAAGAACTAAAATTCTCTTCTTGATTTGCAGCTAAAGGCATGAGATTAGTTTCCAACTCTCTTTGCTTCTGGAGAAGGCCCTGAAATCATATTGATATGTTAGTACGGTGTGCAGCAGACGGGCAAATTATTCCTATTTTACCTTTCTCTCTTGTTAATACAGAACTATATTTACTTTGAAAACACGTATTACGCTCAGTTACTTGGCCATAGCTTAAATGTTATCTTTGTCATGTTCAACTCAAGAATTTTCAATTTTTACACCAGACTTTCTCACTTGGATACTGTGCAGCTATCACACATTTGTAAGATTTTTAGCCATACAACCAATAGAAATGACCTTTCTTAAAACCATGTCTCCTAACTGTGGGGCTAAACACCACCTCTTTCCTTTTCCCCAAATGCTCTTAAAATGGTCATGAGTCTCCCTTTAACACCCAGTGTTTATCTTGACTGCATTAACCTTAGTGGCTAGTACAAGGCCCTGCTGAAGTAAGATACAGTCACTATGTAGGTGAAGGTGTATACATCACATTCTTTCTCTTAAGCTACAACTTTTGTCTCTACTAAGCTAGAATATACCTTGTCACTTTAAAAAGAGGTTTAAGTAAAATCTTCACTGTGTGGATTACCAAGCTTGAGTTACAAAATTCAATCCACATGTAACCAAAGCTACAGCATTTAAAAAACTAAGGGACACTTTATAATCCTGGGTTAGTGGGGGTGATTTTCTAGTTCTATAAGAACGAACTGTTTAAGCAACACTTGAATCAACAATTTGAAATGCAGGAGGCATTCATAAATGACTGGACATGGAAAAGGGTAATCCTAAAACTACAGTTTATTTTCCCCAAATACACAAAGTATACTGTGAATCAAAGCTAATCGTAAAACCAGTTTTGCAAGTTTTTTTTTTTTTTTTTAAGCACAGGGACAGGTGTTTGTTTTTTTTTTGTTTTCTAAGGCCAGCCGGTAGAGAACAGTTATAGCCTTAAATATTTGATGTGTTTATTTTTATCTGAGCAGATAATGAGTCAAAATTGGTCTGGGAGAAAAAGTAGTCTGGTAAGATTATACCTGTAATTTCACATTATATTACTCTTTGGGACTTGTGTCAAGTTCTATTCCAAACACAGCCAACACGTTCAAAAAAATGTGAACTGCATTACTAAGAATTAAAGCATAACTGTATTTATTTTCTGCCTTTGGTTTTAGGGCCTTATTGATCATGCTTTGCCATTTCAAATGTATGCCTTTTTTCATTCAATAAAGTTGTCTTAATATTCAAAATGTCTCATGATTTCATGCTGGAAAGAAACAGTCATGTAACCAACGATGTTTAGTAAAACTGGTAAAACACAGCCCTCCACCAGAAAATGGTCACATCCAAACTTTGGAAGAGCTCATACCTGTCTCAGTTCTGACAGTCCCTTAAGGATTGCTTGCTGTCGATCCCTGTTTTTCACCACGTTAGGATTAAGAAGTGGGTCCCTGAGGTGGTCAAAAAGCTGTTCTTGGTCACAGTCTGAAGCCAGATAAAAATGACAAAAATTCAAATACATTTATAATATGAAATAGCCCTATGCTATAACATTCTATGGATTCATTAATAAATTTATATCCTAGGAAAGCACCAAGTAAGTAATAAATATTCAATAAAAATTTTAATAATTGACTCCAAAAGAGAGAAATTTTTTCTACCTCTCTTGGGGCAATTTGGATTTTTAATTGTGGGGGGGGTACACTTATATTTACTTACCATGTAGATTTTGGTACTGAGGATCCTGGGTTAAAGGCCTAGACAATGGTGCATCTGGATCAAGGTAATAGATCTCATTGGTTCGGACATAGGGAATAAAATGAAATGGTTCAGAAAACCCAGGTGATAATTCTGTTTGACTATCTCCTGAGATCAGATTCTCTCTTTCATAAGTACTGTTTTTTAGTGTCTGAGTTTGCTGCGTTCTGGTTTTCACTGCTGGAACTGGTGGTGATTGAGACCTGTATTTTTCCAAAAAGCACAATAAGGGACTTCTTAAAAAGCATGAATGAAAAACTGTATTTTATTTTAGATTAAGCATATTCTATTCTTCAGTCACATTTCAATTTATTCTAAATGTACCTATAACACCTTTAGGAACACTATATGTAAGAGGCTTGAGTTCTATGATACCATTTCCTAAAACAGGGCAACAAAATGGGATTAATTTGGGGTTTACTAGTACTTGCTGAGGATATATATATGCTAGAACAGGGAGAAATTTACTAGCTTGTGAGGATCAACGCTACCTGAGTTAATTTAAACCTAATGTTTCTCCTTAGAATTCACCATAAAATAATATACTTACCGCCTAAACTAAACTTGCTATTAGAGCCATATTCAGAGACAGCTTAAACCAGCCGGTTTGTGCACAAAAATAGAGAATAAAAATTCTAACTATTTAAAATCTCCCACTGGTTAATTTCTCATTATCCCTACCAGTCATTTATTCCCTACCCCCCTCAATCCAAGCAGAATGTCTATTCCACTGCTGACATATCTGGAAAATCAAAACTGTTAAAGTCTGAAGATAACAAAATATCACCCACATTCCTGCTTAGGATGCCTAGGTCCAGTCCAATTTGGACCTTCAAATTCTAGGTAAAATGCCAGACAGACACCCTTTCCCTTAAACCTCTATTCACCTGAAGTCACAAACTTTCCTGTTACTGTCTTCACAGACATGCATACATGCTTGATCTCACCTCTATTTTGAGCAAGTATTTTATATCACACAGAAAGCACTAAGTAGCTACGGAATCCATAACATACCTTTCCTTGTTGAAAGAATTAATTATCTGAGGTTCTTCTTCCTAAATGATAGACAGGAGTTAACAGTGTTTCCATACGTCCCCACAAATGTTTTTAGTGGTTGTTGAAATAATCTGAGGATAATATTTGAGTAACACATACTGGATAACAGGATAGGAGAGGCTTGGTACTTCTCCAGAGTCAGAGAAACCAATCCAGTAATTCCTGACCTTGTAAATTATCCTGTCTATATGGACTATAAACAAGAGTTTTGAATGGGTATCTGAATAAAGAATAGCATTAATCTATACAGGGTTTAAGTGTAAACTTTTTCTGTAAAGGACATAGTAAACACTTGGCTTTGTGAGCCATGTGGTCTCTGTTGCAACTACTCTAAACTCTTCTTGCAGCATGAAGCCAGCCACAGACAATAGGTTAAAAAAAAATGAGCATGGCTGTATTGCTAAAAACTTTATTTGCAAAAGCAGGCAGCAAGATGGATTTGCCTATTGGCCATAGTTTGTTGACCCCTGCTGTAAACTACAGCAAATTTCTAGAACTCTTATTCACACCCAGAATAGCCCTGTCAAAACATGCATGTGTGGAACTGTATTCTCATTCTAAAAACTTCAATACATGCTTTAAAATGTTTTTCTAGACAGAAGAGCTTTACCTTTTTGACTAGCTGCCACCTGAAACTTCGTTCAGTTTCTTGAGATGAATGAAGAACAACAACATCTGGTGAAGTGACTCTATTTTGAGAGAGGTGTCCAGGATTATTTCTTTCTACCAAATGAAGCAGTTCCATCTGCCTTCTTACTCTTTTTTCTTCTCTCAGCTTTTGAAGCTGTTTAGGGTACTTTTCTGATGCTGGAATATACCGTCTCAGTGGTTTATTTATATTCCAATCAGGCCTTTTAGGACACTTCTTCATATGTTTTGTTTGTTTCTCTCTTCTTGTGAACTGATTACACTGGTCATTATAACTGTTTTCTTTTTCTAAGTTGGCTCCGTTATCATGACTTACTAGTTCTTGCTTGTTCTTCCTAGTGTTAAACTGTTCATTAAATTCTGCAGGAATCTCAGGAGACGAACAGTTTATAATTTCCCTCTCTATTACCGATCCACAGCATGATTCTATATTGGTAAATACTCCAGCATTTAAGTCACCTAAAAGAAAGTTTCAGATGATTAATTTTTTTTAAATTGTGGTAAAACATACATAATGCAAAATTTACCATTTTAACCATTTTTTCAAAGGCATTAAAACTGCCCTCTAAAACTCCGGTTTGAAAATTGAAAAAAAAAAATTCTATACCCACTAAACTCCCCATCCCCCGCTTCCTGCCAGCTCATAGCAACCACCATACTACTTTGTCTCTATGACTCTCTTTTTGTGACTTCTGTTAGCATAATGTCCTCAAAGTTCATCCAAGTTGTAGCATGTGTCAGAATATTCTCCTTTTTAAGGCTGAATACACACACACCATAAAACATTCCACTGTATGTATATACCACATTTTTGTTTATCCATTCATCTGTCAAGGGACACTTGGGTTGCCTCCACCTTTGGGCTATTCTCCAAGACCTTACTTTTTTCAGTTCTGACTACACCCAGATGTGGAATCGCCAGACCATACAGTAATTATAAATTTTCTGAGGAAATGCCATCCTGTTTCCTTTAGCAGCTGCACCATTTTACATTCCCACCAACAATGCACAAGGGTTCCAATTTCCCTAAATCTTCCAGTTTTAAGTGTACGATTCAGTGGCGCCAAGCACACTCATGATGCCACACAATTCCAGACCCCATCATCACCTCAAGCAGAAACCCTGCACCCACTAAGCAGTAACTCCCCATTCCACCCTCCTTCCCAACCCTCAGCAACTGCCACTCTACTTTCCACTTCTGAATTTGTCCACCCAACCCTAAATTCCTTACACCAGTGGAACTATACAATATTTTTGTCTCCCTGTACAACTGCCCCCCCGCCCCTCACATCCAGCTTATTTCACTCAGCGTAATGCCTTCACGGATTATTCAAGCTACAGCACATAACAGAACTTCAGATGATTCGCTCTTTATTTTTTTTATTTTATTTTTGGCTGCGCTGGGTCTTCGTTGCTGCACATGGACTTTCTCTAGTGGCGAGCGGGAGCTACTCTTCGTTGCGGTATGTCGGCTTCTTACCGTGGTGCACGGGGGAGCACGGGGTCTAGGTGCGCCGGCTTCAGTAGTTGTGGCACACGGGCTCGGCAGTCGTGGCTCGTGGGCTCCAGAGCACAGGCTCAGTAGTTGCAGCACACGGGCCCAGCTGCTCTGCGGCATGTGGGATCTTCCCGGAGCAGGGCTCGAACCCGTGTCCCCCGCACTAGCAGGGCGGATTCTTAACCACTGTGCCAACAGGGAAGTCCTCATCTAACTTTTTAAATGTCTGTATCTCATATACCATCATGCTATGCCTCCAGGCCATCCCTGAATCACATATAACCTTTTACTTTTTTCCATTTTGAAAACAGGAAAAGTTCACCATTCAAACATCTAAAATCTCCTTAAAATTTACATAATGTTCATGATTATATATGTGTTCAGCTATCACAACAGTTGAGCAACAAAATTACTGTGTTGCTCAAAAGGCCTTTTTTCACATATGATTAAAATTTTAAATTCACAATTAGCTAAAAAAAAGTCCAATTATTGCTGTAAGTGTGTTATTCCAGACTAGAGCTGGCCAGGACTAATCCTAGTAAGGCTGCCCAGCCTACATCATTTTCATACTGGATATCCTTTTTTGCCACTCTAGACCCACTCTGCACCTTTCTCTCCCCTGCTCTCTGCCCTAGCAGGCTGACTGGTAAGAACCTTATCAATGGGTTCCTGGGTCCTCTGGTTTCTGTTTCTGTCAGGAGTGTTCACATGCAGATTATAGGAAGGGAAAAGAGTGAATTCAGGATACTTATCCCACTGGCTCATTCCCTGTGAGCTGACCTCAGGCTGACTCTATCCCTTTACCAAAGGTTCCCCTCAAAGTTACCTCTATACAACGCTTGTCTTCTAGGTTCTGGTAACAAGTCAGTTGCTACTAGCACCAGAGTCAAAGCACTACTGCTGTTCTCCCTCACATCCACTCCTTTGAAAATAGTCTCTTTTTAAATAAGCCATCTTTAATGATTCTACTTTGGGACCCTGACTGATTAAATTGCCTTAGAGTCACCCAGTGATGATATACATAATTTCATGGTCTTAAAGACCTAGTTTGACTTTTTTTTTTTTAGTTTGACTTCCTCTTAAGTAATGTGTAGGATTTATATAATTTTGTTGTTTATCTGGACATAGAGAAGGGAGAAACCACATTCTTCAAGCTTACGTGGAAACTATAAAAAAAATTTTGTTTTTTTTAATAAACTAAACAGGTTGCTTTACCCAATGCCCTTTTCAAATTCCCTTCTACCTTCTGTCATATTATGTAATCTGGTGGTGTACTGAAGATCTAAAATTAACTGGCAGAAAGAGTGGTATGTTAGAGGATGGATTTCCATTAAGACATTCTGGGCTTGGGGCTCAGCACTAGCCAACTCCAGAGTAGCTTTTTGATATTTCTAGAGGAACATTAATATTATCTCCTAACTTACGGCCAGCCAAATTGGTTTTTGTCTCTTTTTAAGTTACCAAGGGATCCCCAAGACCACAATTAACTGACAGGAGAGTCCATTGGTAATTAGTTTAAAAACTGAAGGTCTGGTTCAAGGTGGTGACCTAGGAAGATCCTGAACTCGCCTCCTACAGACACACTTGAACCTATAGTTACATATGGAACAATTTCCTCTGAAAAAAGCCTAAACAACTGGCTGGGCGACTCCTACACATTGCCCAAGTCTGGCACACCATCAAAGCAGGTTGGGAGAGGCTGAGACACAGTCAAGCCATAAACCCCACCCCTGTGCTGCAACCCACAATTGGGAGGGAACTCAAAACCCAGCGCTTTTCCCCAAGGAGATAAGGGTTTGAACCCCACATTGGGTACCCCACTTTTAAGATCTGCACAGAACAGATAATCCCCCAAAACATACAGCACTGAAAACCAGTGCGGCTCATGTCCACAAGACCCACAAAGCTATAGCAAAAGGGAGAAACAGCTCTTAAAGGGCTCACTTACCTCAGGGCCCAGTGCAGAGGCAGCTGATAACACCCAAATGTGAAAGAGGCTCATTTAAAAATATGCTGAAGCGTTGGCCCAAGAGGTAGGAATGTAACTTAACACATCTAGGGGCTTGCTGGAATACTCTTGGGATGGGGGTGGGGATGAGGATGGTGGGCACCACCTATTTTTTTTTTTTAAAAGAACCACTAGGCCTCTTATTCCCACCTTGCCGTCCCTGCCCCAGCTGTTACACTGCCCCCCGCCCAACTTCAACATGTACAGCAAACCCTCAGCAAACATCATTCTCAATGGTGAAAAACTGAAGGCGTTTCCTCTAAGATCAGGAATAAGACAAAGATGTCAACTCTAGCCACTTTATTCAACATAGTTTTGGAAGTCCGAGCCACAGCAATCGGTAAGAAAAATAAATAAAAGGAATACAAATTGGAAAAGAAGAAGTAAAACTGTCACTGTTCACAGATGACATGATACTATACATAGAAAATACTAAAGATGCCACCGGTAGACTACTAGAGCTAATCAATGAATCTGGTAAAGCTGAAGGATAGAAAATTAATACACAGAAATCTCTTGCATTCCTATACACTAACAATGAAAGAGCAGAAAGAGAAATTAAGGAAAGAATCCCATTTACCATTGCAACAAAAAGAATAAAACACCTAGGAATAAACCTACCTAGGGAGACAATAAAAGACCTGTATGGGGGCTTCCCTGGTGGCGCAGTGGTTGAGAGTCCGCCTGCCGATGCAGGGGACACGTCCAAAGCAATCTATAGATTCAGTGCAATCCCTATCAAATTACCAATGGCATTTTTCACAGAATTAGAACAAAAAATTTAACAATTTGTATGGAAACACAAAAGACCCCACAGCCAAAGCAATCTGCAAAAAGAAAAATGGAGCTAGAAGAATCACACTTCCCAACTTCAGACTATACTACAAAGCTACAGTAATCAAGACAGTATGGTACTGGCACAAAAACATGAAACTATAAACAAAACGAAAAGACAACCCTCAGAATGGGAGAAAATATTTGCAAACGAAGCAACTGACAAAAGATTAATGTCCAAAATATACAAACAGCTCATGCAGCTCAATATCAAAAAAACAAACAGACCAATCCAAAAATGGGTGGAAGACCTAAATTGACATTTTTCTCCAAAGACATACAGATGGCCAAGAGGCATATGAGAAGATGCTCAACATCACTAATCATTAGAGAAATGCAAATCAAAACTACAAAGAGGTGTCACCTCACACCTGTCAGAATGGCCATCATCAAAAAATCTACAAATAATAAATGCTGGAGAGGGTGTGGAGAAAAGGGAACCAACTTTTTTACACTGTTGGTGGGAATGTAAATTGATACAGCCACTGTGGAGAACAGTATGGAGGTTCCTTGAAAAACTAAAAATAGAATTACCATATGACCCAGCAATCCCACTACTGGGCATATACCCTAAGAAAACTGTAATTCAAAAAGACACATGGGACTTCCCTGGTGGCACAGTGGTTAAGAACCCTCCTGCCAATGCAGGGGACACGGGTTCAAGCCTTGGTCTGGAAAGATCCCACATGCTGTGAAGCAACTAAGCCCGTGTGCCACAACTACTGAGCCTGTGCTCTAGAGCCCGCGAGCCACAACTACTGAAGCCCGCATGCCTAGAGCCCATGCTCTGCAACAAGAAAAGCCACTGCAATGAGAAGCCCGTACACCACAATGAAGAGTAGCTCCCACTCGCTGCAACTAGAGAAAGCCCATGCACAGCAACAAAGACCCAACACAGCCAAAAATAAATAAATAAATGTTTAAAAACAAAATAAAGAGACACATGTACCCCAATGTTCACTGCAGCACTATTTAAAATAGCCAGGTCATGGAAACAACCTAAATGTCCACTGACAGATGAATCGATAAAGAAGATGTGGTACATATATACAATGGAATGTTACTCAGCCATAAAAGGAACGAAACTGGGTCATTTGTAGAGATGTGGATGGACCTAGAGTCTGTCATACAGAATGTGAAGTCAGAAAAACAAATATCGTATATTAACGCATATATGTGGAATGTAGAAAAATAGTACCGATGAACCTATTTCCAGAGAATGAAGAGAGACATAGATGTAGAGAATGGATGTGTGGACACAGGTGGGATGAATTGGGAGATTAGGTTTGACATAAATACAGTACCATGTGTAAAACACATAGCTAGTTGGAACCTGCAGTATAGCACAGGGAGCCTCAGCTTGGTGCTCTGTGATGACCTAAATGGGCCAGATGCAGGGGCAGGGGAGGGAGGTCCAAGAGGAGGGGATATATGTATACATATAGCTGATTCACTTTGTTGTACAACAAAGTATACGATATTCACTTCGTTGTATATTGTAAAGCAATTATACTCCAATAAAATAAATAAAGTGACAGCTCATAAATTGGCTTTTATACAGTTTTGGACTATTCCAAGGATTACAAAAGCTTGAACTCAAGACAGACTTCTCACTGAAATGAAGCAGTGGGATGAACTCACTTTGCAGTGCTAGTTTAAAAATTTAAGTCAAGTTGCTCCAAAGTTTTAAAGTCAGCAGGTGAAAAATACCTTAGATAAGTTTGAAATAAGGAATACCTTACATTTTACTGTTGTTTATTATGTAAGAATAAATAAAAATGAGGTGGGAGAAGTACAGGTAGATGCATGCTAAGAACTAGTGCCATTTTGAATACTAGCCAAAACTATTTTCCTTACAGATGTTTCTGTAAGAATTTTCTCTAAGCACTCTGTAATTTTAAGAAGTACTTTAATAAATGTTCTGTTTATACTCAAAAAAATATAAATAAAATTTTAAAAATTAAAAAACACTAAGCCTTTTATTCCCACCTTGCTGCCCCTGCCCCGCTGTTACACTCCCCATTCCCA
>NW_020173377.1:4737749-4838626 GCF_003031525.2 Neophocaena asiaeorientalis asiaeorientalis | reverse complement strand
AGCCACCCCCTGCCTTCCTATAGCTGGTACACGCCATCTTCACCCGCTCCCTTTACCCCATTTCAGAGTGCCAGTATCTCCTGAAGGGGAACTTTTACAAGCATCTGGAGTCCTGGTTTTTACAGCTGTTGCCCAGTGGATGCCCCCTGATGGCCTGGCTCTGGAGGCAGGGGTTGGGGGAGGGGGAAGAGGTGGGTCACATTCCTGGGTCCCATGAAACTGTAACAATCAGAGAAACAGTTCTTGGCAGATTATCACCCCCAGGGCACTGCATGGACAGCAGACTGAAACAAACCCCAGACTTTCTGAGAAAGATTCCTATTTGCTTCTCCAAAAGGTTTGGCCTTAAGGGTAGGCTTCTAGTTTGGTACACATCTAGGGGCCTACGGACAAGCTCTCAGGGAATGGAGACCATTAGATGCAATCTTCGCATTATTTCTCCACCTTAATCCAGCTTTCCAGTATTTCCCAAAAAGCTTATACCCTGGCAAGGTGCCCCAATTTTTGCAGCTGCCACCAGCGGACACTTCTACATCACCTGGTTCTAGTGGCCAAGCGCTTATGCTTGCAGGTCCCACAGGACTGTAACCAACGGAGAAAGAGTTCTTAAACAGCTACTACTGCCAGGGCACAGCAAGAGAAAACAGATGCAGGAGTTCAGTCTCTCTGTGAAAGAAGCCTATTAGCTTATTATAGCTACAGCCTGAGGGGCAGGCTCCTAATTAAACACACATCTAAGGGCTGACTGTAACCCTTTCCAGACACCTTAGAGGTCAAGCACCATCTTCATACTCTCAGCTATGCTCTAGTCATCCATTATCTCTTGGAGGGGAGCACTTACCTGCCTATGGTGCCACAGGTTTTACGTCTTGTGCCCTGGTTTCTGCAGCTGCTGCCTGGGGGATGTCTCTTGATTGCCTGGCTCTGGTGACCAGAGGGGCTTGTGTTCCAGAGTCTCAAGGGACTATAACAATTGAAAATTATTGGCATGTTACCACCCCTAGGGCACTACACAAACAGGAAGCTGAAACACATACACCCTATCTTTTCATGAAAAAGGTCTATCTGCTTATCCTGGAGCTTTGGCCTGAGGGGCAGGCTTCAGGTTTGGCATACATCTAGAGGCTTACTGAGGTGCTCTTAGGGATGTAGGCTGCTGTACGCCATCTTTGCACTTATCCTCTGCTTCACTACAGCTTGCTGATGTCTCCCAGAAAAGAGCTTATACACAAGAGCTTACACAATTGTCTGGAGCCCCAGTTTTTGCTACTGCCATCCAGGAGACGCCTCCAGAATGCCTAGCTCTGATGGCCAGTGGACCTTATGCTTGCAGTCCCACAGGACTGTATATACTTGTATACTTTAAAAGACTGCCTGGGGCTTCCCTGGTGGCGCAGTGGTTGAGAGTCTGCCTGCTGATGCAGGGGACACAGGTTTGCGCCCTGGTCTGGGAAGATCCCACATGCCGCGGAGCAGCTGGGCCCATGAGGCATGGCCGCTGAACCTGTGCATCCGGAGCCTGTGCTCCACAACGGGAGAGGCCACAACAGTGAGAGGCCCGCGTACCGCAAAAAAACCAAAACAAAACGAAACAAAAAAGACTGCCTGCAAGTCTGGCTTCCAGTCAGCCTGAATCTAGGTGCTTAGATTTGGGACACTGACAAATCCTGGCACCTCCTCAACCACTGGGAGCTATTAAAAATAGAATATCCTGCACGGACAATCACAAAGGCTTGAGATACAACCAAAAGCTAGGGTAAGATTGAGTGATAACGTTCATTTCCTACACAAGGCCACTCCTACAAGACTGGAAGAGGTGGCTGTTCATTTAATGCAAAGAAACCAACAAAGAGTCAAGAAAAATGAAGAAACAAAGGAAGAACATGTTCCAAATGAAAGAATAAAGAACCTTAATGAAAAAGTGATAAGTAATCTACCTGATAAAGAGTTCAAAGTAAGTAATGATCCTAAAGATGCTCACCAAATTCAAGAAAGCAATGGATAAACACAGTGAGAACTTCAGAAGAGATAAAAGATAAATAATACCAAATAGAAGCCACAGAGCTGAAGAATACAATAACTAAACTGAAAAATAGAGGGGTCCAACATCAGACTAATAGAAGCAGAAGAAAAGTTCATGAACCTGATGACAGGGCAGCAGAATTCATCTAATCAGAGTGGCAAAGAGAAAAGGAATTATAAAAGTGAAGACAGCTTAAGGGATTTATGAGACAACATCACTGTGAACTAAAATTTGCATTACAGGGGGCCCAGAAGGAGACAAAAGGGACAGAAAACTTATCTGAAGAAATAACGGCTTAAGACTTCCCTCACCTTGGGGAAGAAAGCTCTGTGGAAACCCAGAGAACACTAAACAAGATGAACCCAATGGACCCACACACCAAGGCACAGTATAATGAAAATGTCAAGAAAGTTAAAGACAAGGAGAGACACTTAAGAGCTGCAAGAGAAAAACAACTTGTTATGTACAAAGGAACCCTCATAAGACTATGAGATTTTTCAGCAGAAACTCTGCAAGCCAGAGGCAGTGGCATAAAATATTCGAAGTGTTCAAAGAAAAAAACTTCCATTAAGAATATTCTATCCGGGCTTCCCTGGTGGCACAGTGGTTGAGAGTCCACCTGCCGATGCAGGGGACGCAGGGCAGGTTTGTGCCCCTGTCCGGGAGGATCCCACATGCCGCAGAGTGGCTGGGCCCGTGAGCCATGGCCGCTGAGCCTGTGCTCCACAACGGGAGAGGCCACAGCAGTGAGAGGCCCACGTATGGCCAAAAAAAAAAAAAAAAAAAAAAAAAAAGAATACTCTATCCAGCAAAGTTATCATTCAGAATCGAAGGAGAGAGAAAGAGTGTTTTCCCAGGTAAGCAAAAGCTAAAGGAGTTCATCACCACTAAACTGGTTTTATAAAGGAACTTCTTTAAGCTGAAAACAAAGGGTGCTATAATTAGTAACAGAAAAACATATACAAGTATAAATCTCACTGTAAAGGTTAATGTTAAAGGCAGTGGATTATTCACTCATAAATCTCATAAATCACTAATAAAGCTAGTATGAAGGTTCAAAGACAAAAGCAGTAAAAATAAATAGAATAAATAGTTAAGGGACACACAAAGTAAAAGATATAAAATGTGACATCAAAAACATAAAACACGAAGGGGAAGAGTAAAAATGTAGAGCTTTAGATTGCATTCAAACTTAAGTTGTTATAAAGTTGGTATACGTAGGCCTCATGATAACCACAATGCATAAACCTATAGTAGATACACAAAAGATAAAGAGAAAGGTATCTAAGCATACTTCTAAAGAAAGTCATCAAAACACCAAGGAAGAGAAGAAGGGACAAAGAGGAACTACAAAACAACCAGAAAACAATTAACAAAAGTACAATATATACATTTCTATCCTTAATTACTTTAAATGTGAATGGACTCAATTCTCCAATCAAAAGAGAAAGAATGGCTAAATGGATTAAAAAAAAAAAAACCCACACTTATCTTATATGTGGCCTACAAGAAACTCACATCAGATACAAGGACACACCACAGACTGAAAATGAAGAGAAGGGAAAAGATATTCCATACAATTGAAAACCAAAATAAAGTGGGAATAGCTATATTTATATCAGACAAAATAGACTTTAAAACAAAGTCTGTAACAAGAGACAAAGGAGGGCATTTAAAGAGGTCAATCCACCAGAAAATATAACATTTATAAGTATTTATGGATCCAACATGGGAGCACTGAAATACATAAAGCAAATATTAACAGACCTAAAGGGAGAAATAGATGGCAATACAGTAATAGTAGGAGACTTTAATACCCCACTCACATCAATGGATAGATCATCTGGAAAGAACATCAATAAGCAAACAGCCTTTTATGATACATTAAATCAGAAGGACTTCACAGGTATATACAGAACGTTCTATCCAAAAGCAACAAAATCAATATACCACATTAACAAAGTGAAGGATAAAGATCATATAATCATCTCAACAGATGCAGAAAAAGCATTTGTCAAAATCCAACAATGGTTTATGATAAAAACTCTCAACAAAGTGGGTACAGAGGGAAAGTATTTCAACCTAATAAAGGCCATATATGTCAAACCCACAGCTAAAATCATGCTTGATGATGAAAAGCTGAAAACTTATTCAAAGACCAGGAAGAAGACAAGGATGCCCACTCTCACTGGTTTTATTCAACATAGTAGTGGAAGTCCTAGCGAGAGCAATTAGGGAGGAAAATGAAAGAAAAGGCATCCAGGGCTTCCCTGGTGGCGCAGTGGTTGAGAATCTGCCTGCTAATGCAGGGGACACAGTTCGAACCCTGGTCTGGGAGGATCCCACATGCCGCGGAGCAACTAGGCCCGTGAGCAGCAACTACTGAGCCTGCGCGTCTGGAGCCTGTGCTCCGCAACAAGAGAGGCCGCGATAGTGAGAGGCCCGCACACCACGATGAAGAGTGGCCCCCGCTTGCCACAACTAGAGAAAGCCCTTGCACAGAAACGAAGACCCAACACAGCAAAACTAAATAAATTAATTAATAAAAACTCCTACCCCCAACATCTTAAAAAACAAAAAGAAAAGCCATCCAAATTTGTAAGGGAAAAGTAAAACTGTCACTATTTGCAGGTGACATATCGTATACAGAAAACTCTAAAGCCTCCACCAAAACAAACCCTATTAGAAATAACAAATGAATTCAGTAAACTTGCAGGATACAAAATCAACATACAAAAATCTCCTGCATTTCTATACACTAATAATGAACTGTCAGAATGAGAAATTAAGAACACAATCCCATTTCCAACTGCAACAGTCCCAATTACAAGTACATAAAAAAGAATAAAATGTCTAGGAATAAATTTAACCATGGAGGTGAAAGACCTGTACACTGAAAACTATAAGACATTAATGAAAGAAACTGAAGACGACTCAAATAAATAGAAACATATTCCAAGCTCATGGACTAGAAGAATTAATATTGTTAAAATGACCATGCTACCCAAAGCAATCTACAGATTCCACATAATCCCTATCAAAATTCCAAAGATATTTTTCACAGAAACAGAACAAACAATCATAAAATTTGTATGGAACCACAAAAGACCCTGAATAGCTAAAGCAACCCTGAGAAAGAAGAACAAAGCTGGAGGCATCATGCTTCCTGATTTCAGAGTGTAATACAAAGCTGTAGTAATCAAGAGTATGGTACTGGCATGAAGACATACACATAGATCAGTGAAACAGAATAGAGAGCCCAGACATAAACCCATGCATATATGGTCAATCGTTTTACAACAAAAGATCCAAAGAGAAACAACATTTTCTTCAATAAATGGCATTGGAAAAAATGGACAGCCACATGCACAGGAATGAAACTTGACCACTATCTTACATCATACACAAAAATGAATTAAAAACAGATTGAAGACTTAAATGTAAGACCTGAAGTAATAAAACTTCTAGAGGAAAACTTAGGCAGTAAGTTCTCTGACACCGGTCTTGGCAGTGATTTTTTGGATTTGACACAAAAAGCAAAGGTAGCGTGAGCAAAACTAAACAACTGAGACTCCATCAAACTAAAAAGGTCCTGTACAGCAAAGGAAACCATCAACAAGATGAAAAGGCTGAATGGGAGAAAATATATACAAATCATGTATCATGTATTAAGAAGTCATACTATGCAACAGCAAAAAAAAATCCAATTAAAAATGTGCAGAATATCTGAATAGACATTTTTCCAAAGGCAACATCTAGATCGCCAGCACGGATATGTGAAAAGATGCTCAATATCCCTGATCATCAGGAAAATGCAAATCAAAATCACAATGAAATACCACCTCACACCTGTCAGAATGGCGATTATCAAAAAGACAAGAAATAAGAGCTGGTGAAGAAGTGGAGAAGAGAGAACCTTTGTGCACTGTTGGTGTGAATGTAAACTGGTGCAATCACTATGGAAAACAGTATTGGAAGTTCCTTAAAAATTAAAAATAGAACCATGTGGTCCAGCAATCCCACTTCTGGGTACTTAGCTGAAGGAAATAAAAACACTAACTCAAGGAAATATATGCATTACTTTGTTCACTGCAGCATTATTTACAATAGCCAACAAATGGAAGCAATCTAAGTGTTTACTGATAAATGAATGAAGAAAATGTACTGTGTGTACACACACACACAAACACACACACATGTATATACACACAATGGAATATTAGCCATAAAAAAGAATGAAATTTTGCCATTTCCAACAAAATGAATCGACCTGAAGGACATTATACTAAGTAAAATAAGTCAAAAAGACAGACAAATATCATATGATCCTCAGGTATATGTGGAATCTGGGTGGAAAAAAAAAACCTCATAGATACAGGGAACAGACTGGTGTTGCCAGAGAGGGTGGTTGGGACGTGAGCAAAATGTACAAACTTCCAGTTATAAAATAAGTCTGGGGATGTAATGTACAGAATGTTGGCTATAGTAATAATATTGTACTGTATATTTGAAAGTTGCTAAGAGAGTAAATCTTCAAAGTTCTCATCACAAGAAAAAAAACTGTAACTCTGTATGGTAACGAATGTTAACTAGACTTATTATTGTGATTATTTTACAATATATACAGATATCAAACATTATGTTGTACACCTGAAACTAATATTATGTGTCAATTATATCTCAATTTTATAAAAAAAATGAAAAGATTTATTGGAAGTTATTTAAAAAAAGAAAAAATATTTCCTAGACGCATGGGTGGAGGGCTGAAAGGATTCACAGTAAGCATGGAGACCTATGATAATGATACCCAACGTGGATATTACCTAATTAGTTATGTAAAAATTTAAAACAAGCACATGAAAAGATGCTCAACATCAGCAATCATAATGAGAGAACACTTTACAACCATGAGAATAGTAAGTATGGGCAAGGATGTAAAGAAATTGGAATCTTCATACATTTCTGATGAGAATGTAAAATGGTACAGCTGCTGTGGAACACAATTTAGTAGTTCCTCAATATTCTAAACATACAGTTACTATACGATTCAGCAATGCTACTCTTCTCCCCCAAGACACTGAAAATTTATGTCTACACAAAAATTTGCAAATGAATGTTCACAGCAGCATATTTCCAACAGCCAAAAAGTGGAATTAACCCAAATGTCCTCAAACTGATGAAGGAATAAACAAAATGTGGTGGTATATCCATAAAATGGAATATTATTCAGTGATAAAAAGGAATGAAGTACTTATTATTACATGCAACAATATGGATGAAACTTAAAACATACTAAGTGAAAGAATCCTGACAGAGAAGACCACATATGATAGGATTCCAATTATATGAAATGTCCAGAACAGACAAATCTAGAGAGACAGAAAGTAAACTGGTGGTTGCCCAAGAATAGAGGGGAGAGAGGAAACAGAGAATGATTGTCGATGGGTACAGGGTTTCTTTTTGGAGTGATAAAAATGTTCTAAAGTTAATTACGGTGATAGTTGCACAACTATGAATATAAAAACTGAATTGTGCTCTTTTAAAAAACACTGAATTGTACCCTTTAAAAGGGTAAATTTTATGCTATGTAAATTATATCTTAATAAAGCTGCTATAGAGAAATTAAAAACCAAGAAATACCTTTATTTCCTAACTCTTACTGAAAACCTCAAATTCCTTTACATTTTAAATTAATTTAACTTACTTCTAATTGTGACTTAAATTTTAAGTAAATTTTAAGCCAAATCACAATTTATACACCAGTACCCGTTTGCACACCAGTGTCCTTCCTCAGAGAGGCTGTAGAGCTGATATATGCATTCATTTTACCACTGATTTTATCCAAGCCATGTGCTGAATTTGCAATGTTGTCAGTAGATGCATTATATTCCACTTGTATTGTATCAACTGGCAAGAAAAATAAGTTATGTGATAAAATGACATAGCAGCAACTAAATACACACAAGACTCTTAGTTTAATCAAGCAGTGCAAACACTGCAATAAAAATTTAGAAAGGCTAGTCTAAAGTTGCTTACAAAAAGCTATCAGCATTCTTATCCCTTACTGAATTTTGGGAGATCACTTAATGGATACCTCTGTAAAAATGGGTGCAAAGGTATACATTTTACCTATTGTGAGGAAAATATAAGAAAATGTATGTGAAAAGATACTGAAAATTATAACATTATTTAGTTCTACTCTTAAGGCAATTTCCCAAGTAAGCATTATAACTTTACATTAGTTCAAAGTCTGAAATTCCTCAAAAAATATTTAGTTAACAGGTGTTTAAAGGTATTAAAAATAGGCAATTATTTAAAATTTTCAAGAAATATTATAAATAAAATTCTAGTCCAGTGCTTACTGCCAAGATTTTTAATCAATCTAGAAGTGTCATGTCCCTTTTGAGCCAATTCTCGGATTCTCTGTTCTTGTTTCAGTCTCTGTGCCAACTCCTGCGCTCTCTGCATCGTCTGGAACAGTTCAATTGTCTTAAGGGTCATGATTTCCTATCAATATTGAAGTGCGCAAAGTTAATTAAATACAATTATCAAACGTACAGACTTGAATATTTTCTCTCAGTAGATATTTTCTAAGCTCCTACTATGTGCCAGGCACTATTCATGATACTGGGAGTAGAGAAGCCAAGAGAACAAAGTTCCTTCCCTTTTGCAGATTACATTTTAGTATCTTTTTCTACAGCTGTATTAGACCACAAATACAAACACTCTTTTACCCATGCTATAAAGTTTTCAAAACTTCTAAAACCAACAGTCAATTCCACCTGAATTTTATTAAGATAAAAAAAAGATAATAGGAGGTAATACTCAAGACTTACAGCCATTTTTTGCAATTCAAGCAAATCACACTTTGATTTTTTTCACATATGTAGTTATTTCATAGGTGTAGTTGGCTCAGCCTATTCAACATAATGAAATCAGAACCTAAATCATTTGTACCTTCATCAGCTAACTCTGAAGTAAAGGTTGCAAGTGGGAAACGGCAAGAAAAGGCAGTCTCTCAGCGCCACCTCCCAGCTCCAGGAGGAGTGCTGTATAGTCTGCTCTGTAGACCTCACGAACCTTTGGCAATCAAATGTCATCGTATAACTTGCTCTTTGTCAGGCCCACTCAAACATGGCACTTGACATCACCGTACCTATGCAGTCTGTACCACTTAATATAGGGGTTCTCCTAGCCAACCAGATATCTACTCTTTTTAATAGACCCTTACTTAGCACAGAGGAATCCTCTAACACAGCAACAAACTATCATCAATCCCAGCCAATGACTCTGCAAGTAAATGCTCCTGTTCACAAGTGGATACAGACAGAAAGGCCAATCATTTCTCTTAACCTATTTAGAAATTTATTAGTATAATCATTGCTTAGAAAACATTTAAAAATCAAGCAAATGGATAACTTTTGTTTTATTTTGTAATAACTCATCCTGACCTTCTTAGCAGAAAGAAACCCAAGGAGTACAGCCATTTGTGAATCAATCATTTGAAACAATAAAACCTCCAGCTTCCCTCCTACTTTCAAAACCTAATTTATGCAAAGCTTTAATGTTTCTGCATAGTTTCACAACTTCAAAACACATGCAAATGTTCTGGTTATTTCTTATTTAAAACACACCCAGGGACTTCCCTGGTGGCACAGTGGTTAAGAATCTGCCTGCCAATGCAGTGGACACAGGTGCTATCCCTGGTCCGGGAAGATCCCACATGCCGTGGAGCAACTAAGCCTGTGCGCCACAACTACTGAGCCTGCGCTCTAGAGCCCGTGTGCCACAACTACTGAGCCTGCATGCTGCAACTACTGAAGCCCGCGCGCCTAGAGCCCATGCTCCGCAACAAGAGAGGTCACAGCAATGAGAAGCCCACACGCCGCAACAAAGAGTAGCCCCCCGCTCGCCACAACTAGACAAAGCCCACGCACAGCAACAAAGACCCAACGCAGCCAAAAACAAATTTAAAAAAACCCAAAAAACAACACACCCATTTTTACTCTAAAATGTTACAGTTAGGATATAAATACCTACTTCCTTTTGTTTTTGCTTAAGTATATCTTCTTCATACTGTTTCTGCATCTCTTCTTGTTCCCGTGCTAAACGACGCTCCTCCTCTTGTTCCTCCTTCTTTCTTTGCTCTTCTTCGAGCTGCTTCTTCTTGCGCTTCTCTTCTACCTGAGCAGTGATGGCTTTCTAGTCATAAACAGTAACATAAATTATTGTCATAAATTTTTTAAAAATCCATAAAGCATCTGGTGTTTCAAAAATGTTTATCAATATATAGAGAGTAATACGTATATGAGTTAAATTAAAATGTCAGGTTTCCAATGTATTTTTCCCATCTCCCATCAAGTTTTACATGCTTTTTCTTTAACCCCAAGAGGGCTCGTAGAAGAACTAAGAGAAAAACAACTGAAGAAACAATCTCAGTGCTTAGCATACATAGTGCCTGGTAAAAATAGCAGATGCTCTATAAATGTCTGTTCACTTAACCGACTGCAAGTAACCATATTAACTAAGCCAAATTCTTCATATAGTAGAGATTTTGCCGAATTATTGGACATTTAAGTTCCTTTAGTATAAGACTAAAATTAGGACAAAATTTTAATCTTAGTTTCCTTTCTTATATTATCCATTAGATTTCTTAATCATAATTCTACTTCAATCCCTCGCATCTATTTCCCTTTCAAAGAACTAATTCTCATCCTGAACAGAATTCAGGAGAACTGGAGAAAAAATATCCAATACCAACTTAAGATTTAGTGTCATTTCAGATACACAACCTAAACATTAAAGACCTTCTTCCTTGGAAGGCAGGTGGCTGTACTACATGATACTGTCTGGTTCTCAACATAAGTATAATTCTAATATAATGCCAGTTGGTGTAGGGATTAGATTCATCACAGGATTGTGCAGGGCTTGTTCTGTAAGTTTATACTGGAATTTTAATTTCCATTTACTTAGGTATCTAGGCCATGACTACTAATGATTAAGGCAAAGAACAACATTTGACAATGCAATACCTGATGTTCTAACTGTTTTTGTCGTCTCCTGTCTCGTTCCTCAATTTGAGCTGGGTCCAAAAGAGCAGTCATAGAACGGAGAAAGCTGGCAAGACAGATCCATTAGCTATTTACAACCTTCAAAAGGTGGGTTTAACAAGGTGCTAAGTCATTTTTGTTTGAAATGTATCTACTAGTCATTTCTACTGTAAAGAAAAACACCAAACCTGAAACCAATTAAGATACAAATACAACAACAATCCTAAAGAGGCACACAGAACACAGACCTCCTTAAACACCAACAGGTGCTGAAGGAAGCACTTACTTCCTTTTCTTACTGCTTTCCACAGCCACGTCTCTAACAGGTCTTGCTACGTGCTCCTCCTCTGAAGGTTCAACCTGGCTTCCCGTTGCAGGTGTATACAGACTGCTGATATCAGCCAGGTCCGGAGCGTCCGGAGAGACACAGAAGTACTCTGGTTGTGTTTGTGTTGACCGAGAGGACAGCTGAGACTGAGAACCAGGACAGCTCTTGAATGAATCAAAATGTATTGCCCATCTGTCATGCTCCTCACCCTAATCACGACAAATAAGAAATGCTAAGAACTCTTCCAACTCTTATGTTTAAAATCTCAAATGACAAACGTGATTTCTAAAAGTCACCACACAACAGAACAAGCATCATAAAGATTAACAAAACTGTATCCTGTATTGATCCCATATACATTTAGACAATTAAGCTTGGAGAATATGAAAAATTCAAAGAATTAGGAAATTTCTAAAACGTTAGTTACAAGAAGCTATGCAAAATCACACTGAATTCATTCAACAAAAGGTTCACAAGAGCAAATATGGAATAATTTGAATAGTCTTGTCAAACAGTTTCAGGACACTTTTAAGTTTATGATTAGAGACTCAAATTATTTTTTCCCCCTTTATACCGATAAAACTTCATAAATTACCTTTGAAGATATAATTTTTTCCTCTACTTTTTTTTGCCGGTCATCCTCTATTTGCTTGTTCAACTCTTCAATGCATTTTCTCTGCTGTTCTTGTTTCACAGCACTGAAAGGGCGCTCCATCAGTACTGCTTCCTAAACAAGTCATCAGGACCATCAAAAGTTTACCTCTTTTTGTAACCACTTTATATTTACAAATCTTTCCAAATAATTTATATAGGTTTAATGTGGAAAGGTATTTAACTCTAAAAGAAGCAATAATTTTAAACAAAAAAATTCGAGGGACTTCCCCTGTGGCACAGTGGTTAAGAATCCGCCTGCCAATGCAGGGGACCCAAGTTCAAGCCCTGGTCCAGGAAGATCCCACATGTCCCGGAGCAACTAAGCCCGTGTGCCACAACTACTGAGCCTGCACTCTACAGCTTGTGAGCCACAACTATTAAATCCTGCGTGCCTAGAGCCCATGCTCTGCAACAAAGACAAGCCAACACAATAAGAAGCCCATGCACCGCAACGAAGAGTAGCGCCCCCCCCACCCCCGCTCACCACAACTAGAGAAAGCCCGCACGCAACAAAGACCAAACACAGTCAAAAATAAATAAATAAATAAATGTATAAATAATAATACTTAAAAAGAAATTCGAGTATACAAGAATTAAGTAGATATATTCTAATTTTCAGAATCATATATTTGTAACACATACTAGCAGAAGGATATAAGATAACTAAGTAAATGTAAAGAAAGGAAATTTTCTAATGAAAAATAGAAAATTTTCTCCAAACCAATTATAAGATTTTCAAATTTCTATCCTAATATAGTCTCATTTACTTTGAAAGGAATCACTGATAAACTGAAATAGATGAATACTGTTTAACACTTGGCTTCAGAATACAAAAACATTGCTTTGGGACCAAGAGCGAGGAGGATATAATACAGCCAGAGGCTTTCTCTTACTGAATCATAATGCCTCTTTTGGATACCTTTTGTTCCCATTTCTGCTGCTACAGCCCTAGCATGATCTATGACATTTCACTAAGAAAAATATATTGTGTCCAGATTAAGTCCTTGAATTCTAAGAAAAATAAAAACAGTAGCATAAAAATTTATTGTTCCTTTAACTTATGAGAGTTTAGTATGCTTTAACAAAAAGGAAAGCATATATTCTACTCAAACTGTCCTAAAATGCAAGAGCTAAGCAACAAAACATTTTGTTACATGACGTAACTACAGGACATAATTTTAAAAAGTTTGACAGAATATAATGGCAAAGCTCATTAGTTTTCAACCAATTGCTTTGATCAAAGGAAATACACAAAAAGGAAAAATCTTAGTATCGCAGGTGCTCCACACATTTTTAAACAGATAAAAACCAACCCTATTTATTTAAAGCCTAAAAGAACCACTTCAAAAGGAGCATTATCTTCAGGTAAGTGATTTAACAGTTCTTCTAATTTTAGAAATGTTATTTTAGAGGTCTAACTGGGAAAAAAAAAAGGACCCTTTGAACTCCTTATAAGAAATTCACAGGGAATTCCCTGGCAGTCCAGTGGTTAGGACTCTGCGATTTCACTGCCAATGGAGCGGGTTCAATCCCTGGTTGGGGAACTAAGATCCCAGAAGCCACATGGCATGGCCAGAAAAAAAAACAAATTCACAATATGGCATTGAATCAACATAGAATTCTGTAATCTGTTTCTTAAGTCTGATGTAACCAGATCTGGTTTCAAATTTTGGTGGGGTTTCCAATTATTCAAGGATAAGACACAAACTACCCTTGAAAATTCCTAAAGTCCTCATCAAATGCTTTATATACATGTCTTATATTTACAACCCTGTGGAAAATTTAATAATCAGTTCTTCCAATTCAGTCTTCAACTTCTTACTCAAGGATGACTTACATCCTTGTTTTACTTGCTTGCCACCTGAATAAGTCATTTCACTTCTCCAACCGACTAGAAAACTCTTTAAATTATTACTTTCTTTTTTACAAGTCTTCCCCCACGTGCATTCAGTTACAGGAATGAAAGTATAAGGATCTGGGGGGTGGGAGAGGTGGTAGGTAAATGAAAACTCCCTTTTGATTACTGAGCTCATTTTAGTTGAAACCTGAGTAAGGCAAATGTGTGTAAAATGCAAGACTCACTGTGTAACAAATGTGTTCTGATGATGATGTAGCACCTCCCTTCAGTTAATGCTTCAACATGGCTAAGAACCCTCTTTCTCTAGGTTCACTCACTTTTTCACTTTCTCTCTTTCACATTATTGACCTCAGATGCCCCTTCCCCTACATAAAAGCTCCTTTTCTAAACACCTATTTTGAGCCTATTCGCAAGTGACAGCCTTGAGTGAAAACTCATTTTCACAGGCACTCAATACACACTTCCCCACAAACAGTTGCTAATGTTACAGGTTCCTAATGTAAATCCTTAGCTACCTTCAAGTTCTTCTAGGTTAGAAAATGCTAGTCTTACTCCTAATATAAATGCTGTATGAATGGCAGCTGCTATATCAGAACTGAAAGTAGAGGCTTTTCAAATGGTCACCTAGACATGCTTAGTTCTGTTTCATTTAATTCTCCCCTTAAAGCAGTCTAAAAATGCATGTCTGTGAAAGGAGAACACTCAGTAGTGACTTTGCCATGGTCCAGAATAGTCCTGCTTGCCAGTGCATGATTCCCAAGCCCAGACACCAAGCCTCCCCACTTTAGACAGTCTGTCCACCTACTCTTCTTGTCCACTCAGTATGCATAAAAGGCATGCTTCTGGGTGGTGGGTGGTTTCAGGACACTGGGCTAGAAAAAAACAGATCTTCCAAGAGGAAAAGCACAACCAAGAGCTACTATCATTTTGGAGGGTGGGCTGGAGTACTCTGAACTTGAAAGTAACTGTAAAATCTCTGGAACCAGGACTACACAGTTGTGCACGTGGCTAAAATCCTGGTTTTCATGTGCTTATTGGCCATATCTTTGGAGCCATATCTGTTCAGTCTTTTCCTTATTTTCCAATTTTACTAACACAATCGTCCCTTGGTATCTGTGGGGTATTGGGTTGCAGGACCTCCTGAAGATACCAAAACTGGCAGATACTCAAGTCCCTTATATAAAATAGTGTAGTATTTGCATGTAACCTATGCACATCCTCATGTGTATTTAAAATCAACTCTAGGTTACTTACAATACCTAACAGAATGTGTATGCTACGTAACTAGTTGCCAGTGCATAGCAAATTGAAGTTTGGCTTTTTGAAACTTTCTGGAATATTTTTTCCCTGATATTTTCCTTTTTCTTTTTTTTTTTTAACTGACTAATTACTTTATTATACATTTTCATAAAGAACTTTATGTATGTTATCTTTTTTAGCCCTCACAATAATAACAATAATAATACGAATTGGCTGACAACACTCTCTCTGTTACAAGCACTGCTGGGCATTTTATATACATTAATTTCCATGATAAAATTATGGGGTAGGCATCATTTTTAAAGAAATGAGAACTAAGGCACAGAGGTGTTAAGTATCTTATTAAGACTCATGGCATCTGGAAGTTTTTTCCAAACATTTTCAGTCTGAGATTGGTTGAATCTATGGATCTGGCACCCACGGATACAGAGGGCCGCTTGCATCCAGCTATTCTGATCTTATTTCCTTCCTTCTACTTCCTTTGGGTTTAACTGTTGCAATTCTTTCTCTAACTTCTTGAAATGAATACTTAGATCATTTATGTTTTGCTTTGTGTCTTTCTCTTCCAAGAAATGCATTTAAGCCTATAAACTTCCAAGCACAGGAAGCTCATATGTTCTCATATATATTTTCATCATCATTCAGTTCAAAACACTTTCTAATTCTGAGTTTTCTTTCACTTAGAAGACTATTGCTTAAATATCAAACATTTGGAAATTTTGTTATTTGTTACTGATATCTAGCTTAATTCCACTGTGATCAGATAACATATTCTGTGTAATCTAAACCTATGAAATTTGTTGAGACTTTATGGCCTAGCAAATTACTAATTCTCACATTTTTTCGGTTTTTTTTTTTTTTTTTTTTTTGCAGTACGCGGGCCTCTCACTGTTGTGACCTCTCCCGTTGCGGAGCACAGGCTCCAGACGCGCAGGCTCAGCGGCCATAGCTCAGCGGCCCAGCCGCTCCGCGGCATGTGGGAGCTTCCCGGACCGGGGCACGAACCCATGTCCCCTGCATCGGCAGGTGGACTCTCAACCACTGTGCCACCAGGGAAGCCCTTAATTCTCACTTTTAATTTCTAAAATATTTTGCCTATAGATTTTTTGGGTTTTCTATATAAATGACAAACTGCTACAGTTTTATTTTTTCCTTTCCAGTTCTTACGACTTTTAATTTGTCTTGCTATACTGGCTAGGACTACCAATAACAAATAGTAATAATAATAAGGGCATTTTATTTAATTTTTAATTTTAAAGGGACTACTACTAAAATTTCTCATTTAGTATGATGTTCGCTATAGGGTGGTTGTTTTTTTTTTTTTTAAATACTCAATTGGAAATTCCTTCTAGTTTAATTGCCTGAAATACTGTCCTTAACAAACTGGCTTTGAGTTTTATCAAATGCTTTTCCTGCATCTATTAAAATGTTTTGTTTTATTGTGTTAAAATGGTACACTATACTTGCGGATTTTTAAGAATTCCCTTAACCCATTATGAACCTTAGTCATGATATATTACCTTTTTACACATTATCAAATTTTACTTGTTAATATACTTTTTTAGAATTTTTGTGTGTATATTCATGAATGAAATAAACTTAATTTTCCCTTTTTGTTATTTTTTCTGGCTTTAATACCAAGTTTATACTGGGCTTGCAGAATGAATTGGGGGCCATTTCATATTTCTACTGCCTGGAAAGCTGAATAAATTTGGGATTTATTTCTTTTAAGTTTGGTAGAAACTGTCAGTAAAACCATGTGGGCATTTTGTTCTCCTTGTGGGAAAGTTTTTTTTTACCCAGATCTACAATTACTTTAACGGTTACATAATTATTCAAGCTTTTTACTTATTTTTATGTCAGTTCCTGTAAGTTATAACTTTTCCAGTAATTTACCCACTTCATCTAAGTTTTCATAATTATTGGCATAATATATTAACTTACTAATGATTCACTCTCTACCTGCAATGCCATTTTCACTCATTATATATTTTACCGACTGGTGCCCTATTTTCTTTCCTTTTTTTTAATTTTTAAATTTAAGTAAAACTGACCTGCAACACTATGCTAGTTCCAGGTGCACAACATAGTGATTCAATATTTCTATACATTACAAAATGATCACAAGTCTAGTTACCATCTGTCACCATACAAAGTTATTACAGTATTATTGACTATATTCCCCATGCTGTACATTTATCTCCATGACTCATATTTTTTAACTACAAGCTCATACCTCTTAATTTCTGTCACCTATTTCACTTATCCCCCCACCCCCCTCCCCTCTAGCAAAACCACTTGTTTATTCTCTGTATCTATGAGTCCGTTTGCTTCATTATGTTCTGTTCATTTGTTTTGTTTCCTAGATTCTACACATAAGTGAAATCATATAGTACTCTTTGTCTTTCTCTTACTTCACTTAGCATAAGTGAAGTAATTAGATAGACTTCTAGGTCCGTCCATGTTTTTATAAACAGCAAGGTTTCATTTGTTTTTATGGCTGAGTAACATGCCATTATATACATACACCACATCTTTATCCATTCATCTATCGATAGACCTTAGGTTGCTTCTTTATGTCCCTTATTATAAACTGCAATCAACATGGGATGCATATATCTTTTCAATTTAGTGTTTTTTTTCCTTTGGAAGAATACCCAGAAGTAGAACTGCTGGATTGTATGGTAGTTCTGTTTTTAATTTTTGGAGGAAACTCCATCCTATTTTCCATAATGGCTATACTAATTTACATTCCCACCAACAGCTGGTGGGAAAATTCCTTATTTTCATGATCTATTTCTTCTAATTTAGGTTTATTTTGTTCTTTTCCTAACTTAAGAGAGATTTATCTAGGTTTAGTGTTATGGGTAATTGGCGTACACAACTTACTCTCAGTGTTCTCCTCCACCTGTTTAGTTGTTAGTAAGTTCTGCTTCTTATTCTAAAAGGGGAGTCACAGGTATATGAAGTACTTAGTACACTTCTTGGATCCTAACAGGTCCTCAAACAAATCAATTTCCTTATTTTATTTAATTATTAAATCTTTCTGATAAGGCAAAGAGACCCACTCAGTTGTTTGCTTTTTTTTCTTTTCTTTTTTTGGCCCCGCCATGCAGCATGTGGGATCTTAGTTCCCTGACCAAGGATCAAACCTGTGCAGTGGAAGCACGGAGTCCTAACCACTGGACCGCCAGGGGATCCCCCCCACCCCAGTTTTGAATAAGGAAGAGGATTTCCTTCCATAAAGTTTAACTTTGGGAGGACTGAGATAGGGTTCCTCTGATTCCAAGACTGCCAGTATAGACGGGCAACGGGAATCTTTAGCTAAGACTGATTCATTTTAGTCAAGCTATTGTACTTCTTTCTTCTGAAATTAGGCCATCAGTGGACTGGTACTAGTTTATAACTTAGTCACAACCCATTTCTGTTGTGGAAAGGACTTCATAATTCACAAACACTCTTCTCAGAATTCTAAAGTAACTTGACAAAAATGGAATATAAAGCTTCTAGGCATTCAATTTTTATTCTACTGGGTTGTGACCAACTATTAAAAAAAAAAAAATCCTGTCCTGTAAGTGCTATAAATCTAGAGAAATTCTTGTTGAACTCTGAACCATGCTATAATGAGCTCTTTTTGGTACATGACATGGATAGAAATGTTTTATGGATTATCCTTTATACCTGTGAAAAAGAATAAAGGAAACCTCATTTAAAATGGAGTCAGAAAGCCCTGAAGGTGGAGCTGTCACCCATATATGACTCACCACAGCTTACAGACCCCACCAAGATTTCCTTCTCACTAGCAACAAGCTTCCCACCACCTGCAGCTACCACAGCCCTCCCCAATTTCCTCCTTTCCTCTACAAAATCAAGTTCCTCTCCTCTGTTCTCCAAACTTGCCTAAGGTTTGTCACAGTTTGCTTGTCCTGAATTACAACTGTCTACTATACCCAAATAAACTCATGTTGCTGGTAAAATAACTTGCTCTTTTGTTTTTTAAGGTCAACATAGCCTTCTGTGTGTCAGAAATAATACGTAATATTTTTAAAAGTCAGAAAGTTGAAATGCCAAACAATGGAAAAGATAAAATATACATAATATAGTGATGATTATTATATATGAATATCTTGGGCATTAATGCAGACTGGTGTTTGTGTATCTACTCATTAAGAAAATATAATACCAAAAGGATCCACATCAAACTCATATCCTGCACAATAACCACCACCTTCAAGAGTCTATACACACACACACACACACACACACAACTGTTAAAATAAAACAAATTCAGCGAAGCTGCAGGATACAAAACCAGGAGAAAAAAATCAGTTGCATCTCTATACACTAACAATGAACAATCTGGGAAAATAAAATTAAGAAAACTATTCCATGTACAATAGCACCAAATACTAAGAATAAAATACTTAGGAATAAGTAGGCCAAAGAAATGTACACTGAAAACTACAAAACATTGCTGATAGAAATTAAAGACACAAATATCAATAAATGGAAAGATCCTACCTTCATGAATAGGAAGACTTCGTACTGTCAGGATTACCTAAAGCAAGCTACAGATTCAAAGCAAACCCTCTGAAAATCTTGATGTTTTTTGCAGAAATGGAAAAATGCATCCTAAAATTCATATGGAATCTCAAGGAACCCTGAATAGGTGAAACAATATTGAAAAAGAAAATTGGAGGACTTACCCACTTTCTGATTTCAAACCTTACTACAGAGAGGGGGAAGATGGTGGAAGAGTAAGACGCGGAGATCACCTTCCTCCCCACAGATACATCAGAAATACATCTAAACGTGGAACAACTCCTACGGAACACCCACTGAACGCTGGCAGAAGACCTCAGACCTCCCAAAAGGCAAGAAACTCCCCACGTACCTGGGTAGGGCAAAAGAAAAAAGAATAAACAGAGACAAAAGAATAGGGATGGGACCTGCACCAATGGGAGGGAGCTGTGAAGGAGGAAAGGTTTCCACACACTAGGAAGCCCCTTCGCGGGGAGACTGCGGGTGGCGGAGGGGGGAAGCTTCGGAGCCGCGGAGGAGAGCACAGCAACAGGGGTGTGGAGGGCAAAGCGGAGAGATTCCCGCACAGAGGATTGGTGCCGACCGGCACTCACCAGCCCGAGAGGCTTGTCTGCTCACCCTCCGGGTTAGATTGGGACTGGGAGGTGAGGCTCAGGCTTCGGACCGATCCCAGGGAGAGGACTGGGGTTGGCGGCGTGAACACAGCCTGAAGGGGTTAGTGTACCACGGCTAGCCGGGAGGGAGCCCGGGGAAAAGTCTAGACCCGCCAAAGAGGCAAGAGACTTTTTCTTCCCTCTTTGTTTCCTGGTGCTTGAGGAGAGGGGATTAAGAGCCCTACTTAAAGGAGCTCCAGAGACGGGCGCGAGCCGCGGCTAACAGCGCGAACCCCAGAGACGGGCATGAGACGCTAAGGCTGCTGCTGCCGCCACCAGGAAGCCTGTGTGCGAGCACAGCTCACTATCCACACCTCCCCTCCCGGAAGCCTGTGCAGCCCGCCACTGCCAGGGTCCTGGGATCCAGGGACAACTTCCGCGGGAGAACGCACGGCGCACCTCAGGCTGGTGCAATGTCCCACCGACCTCTGCCCCCGGTAGGGTAATCAAAACAGTGAAACAGTGGCATACAGACAGACATACAGAACAAATGAACTGAATGGAGAGCCCAGAAATACACCCTTTCATATACAGTCAAATGATTTTCGACAAGAGTGCCAAGATGATTTGATGGCGAAAGAACAGTCTGGCGCCGGGAAAACTGGATATCCACATGCAAAAGAATGAAGCTGGACCATTACCTTACACCATATATAAAAATTAACTCAAAATGGATCAAAGATCTAAACTGTAAAACTCCTTTAGAAGAAAACATAGGGGGAAGCTCCAAAACGTTAGATTTGGCAATGATTTCTTAGATATGACACCAACAGCACAGGCAACAAAAACAAAAAATAGGTAAAATGGACTTCATCAAAATTAAAAACTTTTGTACAAGAAAGGACACTATGAAGTGAGTGAAAAGTCAACTCATGGAAGAAAATACCTGTAAATTATATACCTGATAAGGAGTTAATAACCAGAATATGTAAAGAACTACTACTTTCTTTTTGAAAGAAAGAAAAAAATCCAATTCAAAAATGGACAAAGGTGCTTGCTTCGGCAGCACATACAGAGAAGATTAGCTTGGCCCCTACATAGGATGACATGCAAATTCGTGAAGCATTCCATATTTTTATCCCAGGAATGCAAGGATTCTTCAATATACGTAAATCAGTCCATGTGATGCACCATATTAACAAACTGAAGGAGAAAAACCATATGATCATCTCAATGGAGGCAGAAAAAGCTTTCGACAAAATTCAACACCCATTTATGATAAAAACCCTTCAGAAAGTAGGCATACAGGGAACTTACCTTAACATAATAAAGGCCATATATGACAAACCCACAGCCAACATCATCCTCAATGGTGAAAAACTGAAATCATTTCCTCTAAGATCAGGAATAAGACAAGGTTGTCCACTTGCACCACTGTTATTCAAATAGTTTTGGAAGTTTTAACCACAGCAATCAGAGAAGAAAAAGAAATTAAAAGGAATCCAAATTGGAAAAGAGGAAGTAAAGTTGTCACTGTTTGCAAATGACATGATACTATACATAGAGAATCCTAAAGATGCTACCAGAAAACTACTAGAGCTAATCAATGAATTTGGTACAGTTTCAGGATACAAAATTAATGCACAGAAATCTCTTGCATTCCTATACACTAATGGTGAAAATCTGAAAGAGAAATTAAGGAAACACCCCCATTTACCATTGCAACTAAAAGAATAAAATACCTAGGAATAAACCTACCTAAGGAGACAAAAGATCTATATGCAGAAAACTATAAGACACTGATGAAAGAAATTAAATATGATACAAACAGATGGAGAGATATACCATGTTCTTGGATTGGAAGAATCAACATTGTGAAAATGACTATACTACTCAAAGCAATCTACAGATTCCATGCAATCCCTACCAAACTACCACTGACATTTTTCACAGAACTAGAACAAAAAATTTCACAATTTGTATGGAAACACAAAAGAACCCAAATAGTCAAAGCAATCTTGAGAAAGAAAAACGGAGCTGGAGGAATCAGGCTCCCTGACTTCAGACTATACTACACAGCTACAGTAATCAAAACAGTACTGTACTGGCACAAAAACAGAAATACAGATAAATGGAACAACAGGATAGAAAGACCAGAGATAAACCCACACACATATGGTCACCTTATTTTTGATAAAGGAAGCAAGAATATACAATGGATAAAAGACAGTCTCCTTAATGAGTGGTGCTGGGAAAACTGGACAGGTACATGTAAAAGAATGAAATTAGAACACTCCCTAACACCATACACAAAAATAAACTCAAAATGGATTAAAGACCTAAATGTAAGGCCAGACACTATAAAACTCTTAGAGGAAAACATAGGCAGAACACTCTATGACATAAACCACAGCAAGATCCTTTTTGACCCACCACCTACAGAAATGGAAATAAAAAGAAAAATAGACAAATGGGACCTAATGAAATTTAAAAAGCTTTTGCACAGCAAAGGAAAACATAAACAAGACGAAAAGACAACCCTCAAAATGGGAGAAAATATTTGCAAATGAAGCAACTGACAAAGTATTAATCTCCAAAATTCACAAGCAACTCATGCAGCTCAATATCAAAAAAACAAACAACCCAATCCAAAAATGGGCAGAAGACCTAAATAGACATTTCTCCAAAGAAGATATACAGATTGCCAACAAACACATGAAAGGATGCTCAGCATCCCAAATCATTAGAGAAATGCAAATCAAAACTACAATGAGGTATCACCTCACACCAGTCAGAATGGCCATCATCAAAAAACCTACACACAATAAATGCTGCAGAGGGTGTGGAGAAAAGGGAACCCTCTTGCACTGCTGGTGGGAATGTAAATTGATACAGCCACTGTGGAGAACAGTATGGAGGTTCCTTAAAAAACTACAAATTCAACTACCATATGACCCAGCAATCCCACTACTGGGCATATACCCTGAGAAAACCATAATTCAAAAAGAGTCATGTACCACAATGTTCACTGCAGCTCTATTTACAATAGCCAGGACATGGAAGCAACCTAAATGTCCATCAACAGATGAATGGATAAATAAGATGAGGCACATACATACAATGGAATATTACTCAGCCATAAAAAGAAATGAAATTGAGCTATTTGTAGTGAGGTGGATGGACCCAGAGTCTGTCATACAGAGTGAAAAAGTCAGAAAGAGAAAAATAAATACCGTATAACTAACATATATATGTGGAATCTTAAAAAAAAAAAAAAGGTTCTGAAGAACCTAGGGGCAGAACAGGAATAAAGACACAGATGTAGAGAATGGACTTGAGGACACAGGGAGGGGGAAGGGTAAGCTGGGACGAAGTGAGAGAGTGGCATGGACTTATATATACTACCAAATGTAAAATAGATAGCTAGTGGGAATCAGTTGCATAGCACAGGGAGATCAGCTCAGTGTTTTGGGACCACCTAGAGGGGTGGAATAGGGAGGGTGGGAGGGAGACGCAAGAGGGAGGAGATATGAGGGTGTATGTATATGTACAGTTGATTCACTTTGTTATAAAGCAGAAACTAACACACCGTTGTAAAGCAATTATACTCCAATAAAGATGTTTAAAAAAAATGCACAAAGGACTTATAGACATCTCTCCAAAGAAGATATACAGATGGCCAATAAGCACATGAAAACATGCTCAACATCAAGAATCATTAGGGAAATGTAAATCAGAACTACAATGAGACACCACTCCACATCCATTAGGATGGCTATCAACCAAAAAAAAAAAGAAAAAAAGAAAAGAACAAGTGTTAGTGAAGATGTAGAGAAATCAGAACCCTTGTGCACTGCTGATGGGAATGCACAATGGTGCAGGAGCTGTGGAAACGGTATAACAATTAAAAATAAAGTTATCAAATTAAAACTGGTAAAAATTTAACATAAAAAGATAAAACATAAAATTACCATATGATTCAGCAATTTCACTTACAGGTATATACCCAGAAGACTTGCAAATACAGACTTGGAGAGATTATCTGTACATCAAGGTTCATAACAGCATTATTCCCAATAGCCAAAAGGTGGTAACAACTCAAATGTCCATCAACATTTGGATGAATGGATAAACAAAATGTAGTATCATACATAAAATGGAATATTTTCAGTCTTAAAAAGGAATGGAATTCTGATACATGTTTACAACATGGATGAACCCTGAAAACATTAAGTGAAATCTGTCAGACACAAAAGGACAAATATTGTGTTAGTCCACTTAAACGTACTGAGAATAATCAAATTCATAGAGACAGAAAGTAGAATGGTGGTTGCCAGGGGCTAAGGGGAGGGAGAAATGGGGAGTTACTATTTAATGGGTATAGTTTCCGTTTGGAATGATTAAAAAATTCTGGAGATGGATAGTGGTGATGGTTGCAACACAGTGTGAATGCACTTAATGCCGCTTAACTGTACACTTAAAAATGATTAAAATGGTAAATTTTATGTTATGTATATTTTACCACCACAAAAGGGTAAATTTGATGTTATGTATATTTTACCACCAAATTTTTACCACCGAAAATTAAGAGGAATCTTTTGTTGGCTAACTGCAGAACTATGGTCTGGTGGTAGCAGTAAGAAGCTAGCAGAATGATAACCTCACTTTCTATCCCATGTTAGTAGGCTAGAATATACTCCCTTCACTTAAGAGGCTTCCCAGGAAGGGGCAGTCATTAGGGAAAGCCAAGGTTTCATGGAGGTGACATATTCTCACAAAGGCTGAGGCTGTAAGTAAATTTCTTAGAAACACAAAAAGAAATTTTAAGCTGCACAGTGTAAAAAAATGTTTGGGCTGAACAATACAGGAAAGAGAATACATGACCATTCAACTGGGGGAGGAGGAGTAAGACTGAGAATCAAGAAGAGGAGAGAGGAAAGGAAGATGGTGAGAGGATTGACTCTTAGCAGCCTCAGGGTTCAGAATGGACCTGTGCTTTGTAAATTGTAACTAGAGCAAACTTTCATTAAACACTTGTTATATGTCAGCCACTGTCTTATGCACTTAATATGCATTACCTCATGTTTTTTTAATTTTTATTTTTTGCGGTACGCGGGCCTCTCACTGTTGTGGCGTCTCCCATTGCGGACCACAGGCTCCGGATGCGCAGGCTCGGCGGCCATGGCTCACAGGCCTAGCCGTTCCGCGGCATGTGGGATCTTCCCAGACTGGGGCACGAACCCGTGTCCCCTGCATCGGCAGGTGGACTCTCAACCACTGCGCCACCAGGGAAGCCTCGCATTACCTCATGTTTTAACAAAATTGGCCTTGATGATTCTGCTTGCAACTAAGTTTCTCCTCCTCTCAATTACATGAAGAGGTTAACTTAATATTCAAATAATATAAATGGTTGTGGCTATGGCTGGGATTTATGAAACCAACTGCTTTCAGGTATTTAAAGGGGGATTTTTTTGTTGCAGTTCATGTCCCCCCAGTAGCACCTCTCCATTATCTTACAGCATTCACACATAAATACACAAAAACTACATTTAAACAGTAAAAATATGCATAGGTAATCATACTCTAATCCTTGGTTGTCCAACTCTGGATTTAGTATATGATTTCCTTTCTAGTCTTTCTCCCATCCCCAACCCCTATCTCTGACTCTAAAATATAAATAACTTTACTGGTTTTCTAGATTATTAAAAAAAAAATGACACATGCTATCATCCAAAAAAAAAAAAGCAAAAAAACTAAAAGTCACCTTAAATGGTTCTTTATCTCATTAACAATCATAGTATAGATTACTCCCAGATAATAAATGACCTAAAAAGCCATGCAAAATAAGCAATAATAAATGACATGCTAACACTTCAACTGACATTTCAGTAACAGAAATACCTAATACTTTTAGCATTAAAGTTTTTTTAATCCTCATGTTGAAAAGTAAATAAGCTTACAACTGATTCTCAATGACGTCATGAGTAGTTTTATTTGCAGTTTTTAGTAGTATGTACATGCATCAATTTCTAAACTTTAAAAACTTATAATTATCATCCAGAACTATAGAGTTTTCCAAAATAACTTCTAGAAAGACTAATTTATTGCCTTTTAACATTTGGTCAAAGTGCTTTTGGGAACACAGAAAAACGTAATTCATATTTCATTCCTTTTGTTAACGTAAAATTATCAACAGACTATAAACTGATGTAGGCTAGTCAGTCCTATATGGAGCAGAACAAGCTGCCATGCAAACAATCTAACTGGCAGGGTTCTATAAGAACTCTACCAGTACTGAAAATGTCTACCACCAGAATCATACCTTTAGGTTACTGCCTTACTTTCAGAATACATTTGTTAAAATGTAAATGTTCATTAGGAAGGAAAAAAAGAAATAGTTAATAACTTTTTTAAAATTTAAGGAGCAGGGCTTCCCCGGTGGCACAGTGGTTAAGAATCCGCCTGTCCAGTATTTACAATATCCAGGACATGGAAGCAACCTAAGTGTCCATCGACAGATGAATGGATAAAGATGCGACACATACATACAATGGAATATTACTCAGCCATAAAAAGAAATGAAATTGAGTTATTTGTAGTGAGGTGGATGGACCTAGAGTCTGTCATACAGAGTGAAGCAAGTCAGAAAGAGAAAAACAAATACCGTATGCTAACACATGTATATGGAATCTAAAAAACAGAAAAAAAAGAAAATATCGTTCTGAAGAACCTAGGGGCAGGACAGGAATAAAGATGCAGATGTAGAGGATGGACTTGAGGACACGGGGAAGGGGAAGGGGATGCTGGGACGAAGTGAGAGAGTAGCACTGACATATATACACCGCCAAATGTAAAATAGATAGGTAGGGGGAAGCAGCTGCATAGCACAGGGAGATCAGCTCGGTGCTTTGTGACCACCTAGAGGGGTAGGATAGGGAGGGTAGGAGGGAGACGCAAGAGGGAGGGGATATGGGGATATGTGTATACATATAGCCGACTCACTCTGTTATACAGCAGAAACTAACACAACATTGTAAAGCAAGTATACTCCAATAAAGATGTTAAAAAAAAAAAAAGAATCTGCCTGCCAATGCAGGGGACACGGGTTTGAACCCTGGTCCAGGAAGATCCCACATGCCGCGGAGCAACTAAGCCCGTGCACTACTACTGAGCCTGTGCTCCAGAGCCTGCAAGCCACAACTACTGAGCCCATGCGCCACAACTACTGAAGCCCACGTGCCTAGAGCCCGTGCTCTGCAACGTGAGAAGCCACCACAACAAGAAGCCCAAGCACCGCAACGAAGAGTAGCCCCCGCTCACTGCAACTAGAGAAAGCCCGCGCGCAGCAACGAAGGCCCAACGCAGCCAAAATTAAAATAAATAAATTAAAAAAAATTTAAGGAGCATACTGCACTCAATAAAAATTAACTGGTGATTTAAAAGAGTATTTAGATTCACTTCTTCAAGGAAAATAAGTTATACAGTCATCATGTACTAAAGAGCTTATATATTCAAAGTAATGACATTTAGAACTTACCTCTAAAATCTGACTAGCTCTAGGCAGTGAATGCCTGTCAGCCTGGATCACCATTACCTGACTGGGAGACTGTGACAGAATGCTACAATAGCTAGCAGAAGTCTAACAACAAAACGATAAACCAGGGCACTTTTTTGTCTAGTATTAAATACATGCAAAATTTAAAGGTCCCCAAAGCACTACCCGAGGGACACATGGTATATACTTATGTTTGATAAGCAATCACTTATGTCTGATAACCTTGCAGTGGATACCACATGGTCAGTGGTAGAGTTTTGTGGTCATCTACAACATCGTGGAGCTCTTTTATAGGAGCCTAAAGGAGGTGCCAGGGGCCTTTACACTCACCTACTAACATAGTAAGACTATTTACAGAATGCAAACAGAGTAGCTGAGGTCATAATTTAATTCAAAATAACGTTGTTTTAAAATACCATATGAAAAGTGAGTTTTAAAAAAATGAATAGGCTTCAAAAATAAGCTTTATGAGGGACTTCCCTGGTGGCACAGTGGTTAAGAATTTGCCTGCCAATGCAGGAGACACAGGTTTGAGCCCTGGTCGGGAAAGATCCCACATGCCATGCAGCAACTAAGCTCGTGCACCACAACTACGGAGCCTGCGCTCTAGAGCCAGTGAGGCACAACTACTGAAGCCCGTGCGCCTAGAACCTATGCTCCACAACAAAAGAAGCCATTGCAATTAGCTGTCCGTGCACCGCAACGAAGAGTAGCCCCCACTCACCACAACTAGAGAAAAGCCTGCGTGCAGCAACAAAGACCCAATGCAGCCATAAATAAAAAAATTTATTAAAAAAAAAAAAAGCTGTATGATATAAACAAGGCTTAGCATTAAAAAAATGCAGTTAAGGTATCTTATATTCCATAAGTGCCTGATTTTGATACTTTTACCTTAGCCTGATCGAGAATTTGAAGTTTTTCCCACGCTATTTTATCACTTTCAGATTTTTTCCATGGATTATTCCATTTTTCAGACGCTTCTTTTTCTTTCTTCTTTAAAGCAACCTGTTCATCTGTAAATAATGTCCTTTTTAAAAAAATATACAAAAACTGTAAAAAAAAAATGACGTAAACAAATCATGACCTTCTTAAAGAGTGCAGATTCCAACACAGATCAAAACTGTTTTTTAAAAAAAAAAAAAAAACTGTTTTTTAGGAAGGAGATTAACTCACAACACAGAGAAGAATTTTAAGGATATGGAATAAAAGAAAATGTTTAATCGGAACCAAATTTAAGTGTGGCATAAATGGATGTAAAAATGTTTGTTTTACTACAATTATAAATAAGGAGCAAATTTTTCAGAACATATTTTATATTATGCTAATTATTGTGAGGTTCTACTCTACAGTAATGTTCATTTAATTATTACTAAAAGACTTAAAAGCTAGAACTCTGGAGTCAGAGAACCCTGGGGTCAAATTCAGGTTCAACCACTTCCCGGCTGTGTGACTGAAGGCAAAATGATGTTCATCCCTCTAAACCCCATTTTTTATTCTGTGAAATCAGAGCAATAATGATGTCTATTTTCAGTATAGGGCCTCACACAAAGTAAATATTTAATAAATGTCAGCCATTATTATTTGTAACTGCTGAAAAGTAAGGTACATAAAATCATGTGTCCAAATTTGTACTGAACAAACATTTAAAGCTGCAATTATGATATAAAACACATCAGATCTCCAAACCTTCTGATACTGCTACCATACATTTAATTTCTTTATTATTCTATTACTTTGACTTCCAACATCAATTCATTCCCTATTTCTTTGCTTATCTTTTTCTAGATCACCTGTCCTGGAAGGGTTGTGACTAACTGGTAGGATTTTCCAGTTCAGTGGACAGTGAATCCCATCTTCATGTTTTTAGTACAACTATTCCCAAGTACAACTATTACCTCGTGTATTTTCCAAACTCTGATACCTGGACCCTAAGTCTATTGCAAGAAGTAACAGGAGTTTCTTAGTTATTACCTTACTTACCTTAAGACCCTACTTAACAGAAATTATAACTTTTTCTGTTATGATGTCTACAGACTGAAGAAAAGAAATAAGCTTATTTTTGTATGGGATATACTGATTGATATCATATTGATGATTCTTGATTAGAATGTTTTAATTTTTTAAATGAATTATTTTTAAATAAAACCATCTTTAACCCACAGAATTTCTGTAATGGAAAAATATTAAAATGGATTCTCAGGAAATGAGAAATGTTTAGGAATCTTTGAGCTCCAGAAGGGTACTGATGATATTAATGTTCATCTGTGGCTTTTGGTGCACACCACAGAGCAGAAAACAAAAAGGTATAACATAAGGGAATGTGAAATCACAAAGTTTCTTATGCCACTTGCAGAAAACTACTCTAGATGGTGAATGTTATAAAACAAGGTTTTTGATAATATCATACTGCAAGATGTACTTCATCCTCAATATACATTCCTTAAGCCAACAAAACTATAATAAAATGTGCAATTAATTACCTACCAAGCTCTTTCCTCCACTGGGCTTTTTTTGCTTCCAACAAACCTCTATCACGTTCTCTTTCTCCCAGAGTACTGAATATGTCAGCTGGTTTCCATATATTCTCTCTAAGACAAGACACAAAAATTAACAGAAACCTTATCATATGTTTCTATACAACTTACTCCATAAATATTAAGTAATAAACTTTTAAATAGCTCTAGTCTTCAGAGTAAATATTTCACATACAAGTCAAGGAAAAGTAAAACCATATTCCCAAGATGACCCCACAACAACAGATATGAGTTACATACGTGGCAATTTTCTGCTCATACTGATTAGATGTCACCTGATTTTCATTTAAAACAGACTTTTTTTCATCCTGAACAGATGAAATGGCCTCAGTTTTCTGCGGAAGTCCCATGATGTTCTCATCCTTTGGCTGATCAGGAATATTGTTTAAATTTAGACTATACTGACCTAGAAGGTAAAACGCATGTTTTAAAATTAATACTAAAATTACATCTATTATAATACCTTATCTTGATACAGTTACGCAGTTTTAAAAAACACGGCTTTACACATCATCTAATTAATCACCTCTCACAGCAGTCCTCGCAGTGCGTATTACGATTCCCTTTTTGTCAAAAGAGGAAACTGAGCCTCAGAAGTTAAATGGCCCAGAGGTATGGCCACAGCCATACAAACTTCTGTTTCAAGTAAGAAAACAAGCAACCAGAAAAACCTCCATTTACTCTTGCCAACAACACTTTTACAAATAATATAAATGATAATACAAATCACAACTTAAAGGAGAATAAATGCAAACAGCTTTATAAAAAACTCATTACCTTGCCCTTATTTTTCTCATTTAGCTGGGAAAGCAATCAGTGATGATCTTTTCCATGGACCACTGTCTCTATATCCCAGCTGTATCTATTCCAAATGTTTTACACAGGGCTCATATGCTTGGCTCAAAAATCCCCCAATGTGATAGTTCTCCCAATGGAGAGAAAGCATATCTAATATGCAGGTCATTATATGATTAGGCAAATTCTGCTTTTAACTTTGTTGATATCATCTCCCATTACGCCTAGTAAGTTTTTATTTTTTGTTCTTTGAACTAGAATTCTAGCCTTAAAGATAAAAGTTAGCTCCCTGACTTTACAAAGAATAATCTATACCAAGAGAAGGAAAATGACTCCATTTTGAGCCCCTTGGGAGTGCTAAGGAGCTACCTAGTCCCCAGACCAGTTGTGGGGCCTCTTCCTGGTGACTGTTAATTTTATTTTTATTTATTTCACGGTTGCTTAACAAAATTTTAATAATATCTCTATTCATAGTCACAATTCCTTAGCTCAAAGCTAAAACTAGAAGGCTTTTAAAAACATAATACAATACCCTGACTACTAAAATAGAAGGCATATAATACGCCACTACTTCCAAGTCAGTGTTTTATGCTGGTTAAAAAGACAGTGCTGCCAATTCTTAGCAAGGATTGAAAGTCAGGAAGAGCAAAAGCCGGGGCCAGGAAAATAATCCTTTTCAGCAACTCATGTCAAATCTTCATAGCAAAATTCCCTCGTTTTTCATTAGAAATACAATAGCAATTTTTTTAGAACATTTTACATAATTAGTTTTCATGTAAGTAAAGCCTCCTACCTTCCAAAATTAGTACAATAGCTTTCTGAACTAAAATCTAGAATCCACAGAAACTAGGTTTCTTAAGGCCATGGTACATGAGAATACTATTCTGAGCATTAACCTTAAAACATGGCATATTTTAACTACAAAAGTAATTCTGCCTATGAGAATGTTTTCTAAACGAATATTTATTTTAAAACATTGTTACATTAAACTAGAATTTAAGAGGCACAGTTATGTAAAATCCAATGAAACTCAAATTCTAAAACTTATATATTGATAAACAATATTAAAACTTCAGAAAAATCTTACTTGTTTCCTCCTTCTTTCCATTCTCAGTCAGGGAAACTGATTTATTTCCTTGGTTTACAGTCATCAAAATCTGTTGTAGTTGGCCTTGTGTTAGACACACCAAACTGCTCTTCACATTTTCAGCTGTGATGTGCTTTTTGCAAGGCTTCTGTTTAGCTACTACAAATGCATTTATGCTGTTTCTAGTCTTCTGTATATCAGGGGTTGCAGGTGAAATTTCTTTCTGGATATGAAGATGGTCTTTATCTGCATACTGCTTGCATAAATCCTTAGTGGGTGAAAAAGTCATACTATTTTTTTCACTTTTTGCCAATGAAGTTTCTGAACCAATTCTCTTCTTTTGCGAAAGTTTTTCACTCCTGACACAAGTATTTTGTGATTTCAGAATGTATCCAGTTTGTTTATTTCTTAAAGGACATTTTGCAATCTTGGTCTTATTTCCCATCTGCTAAAACACCAGAAATTTATTCTTTACAAGAGCCCACGAAAAATCAACAATTATCTTTATATAATCAGTGATAAGTCAGGCTTCGAAACTTTTTTTTCTCATTTTGCTAGTTAGATAATATACCCATAAGAAACTAACACTCAACCTTTGCAAATCTCCACTTGAAAGCTTCATTAACAACTGGAAATTATTATTTTATTTCAGGATAATGAAGATTACAAAACAACTTTTATTCTAGGTGTTTACAGTCCATTCTGCTTCAGCTTTGAATCTCATGTCATGATTCTAACACCCACACTATCTTTCTTTACAGGCATTTATACACTGGTAGGTTACCAGCCCTTATTCCTTGAATAACTTAGCTTGTGGGTCACCATCCCTCTCTCTAACCTAACTCCTGTCTTAATTATTGGTGCTTTCATGTTCTTTCAATACCCTGGCCTCATTTCCTTGACCTCTGTTCCTATACTCTTGTCTTCCATGCTACCTCAGTTACTCATTGCCACAGTGATATCTTATACTGACCTTGTAACTACCCATAACGGTAATAATCTCAATTTCAATAAGAACCTCCAGTCATAGGCCTTAGCACTAGTCACATGGCTCATTCACTCACCATGTTCAAATCTTGGCTCAACATCACTGGCTCAGTGAGGTCTTCTCTGAACACCCTATTAAAAATTGCAGGCTTCCTGCTCTAACTTCACTCCCACCTCCCTAGCACTCCCCACTTTCCCAAGGCTACCATGCCCCTGAAATGACCATGCCCCTTCCCTTTCTCTCATGTTTCTCTATAGCACTTTTGTCCTGTAATATTCTATATTTATTTTGATTATTTTCTGCCCATTCCACCTTTTTAAAAATTTATTATTTTTGGCTGCATCGGGTCTTCGTTGCTGTGCACGAGCTCTCTCTAGTTGTGGCAAGCTGGGATACTCTTCTTTGAGGTGCGTGGGCTTCTCATTGCAGTGGCTTCTCTCGTTGCGGAGCGTGGGCTTCTCATTGCAGTGGCTTCTCTCGTTGCGGAGCGTGGGCTTCTCATTGCAGTGGCTTCTCTCGTTGCGGAGCACGGGCTCTAGGCGCGCAGGCTTCAGTAGTCGTGGCACACAGGCTTAGTTGCTCCACGGCATGTGGGATCTCCCCGGACCAGGGCCCGAACCCGTGTCCCCTGCATTAGCAGGCAGATTCTTAACCACTGTGCCACCAGGGAAGCCCAGGGCAGAGATTTTTGTTTGCTTTGTCTACTGCTGTGTCCCCAGTATCTGGTCAGTGGAACAGGGTAGGTTTCAGTAAATTTTTGTTGAATTACTATCTTCAACCATACCATTTTAAAGATTGAATTCTTTATCTCTCTCCCACAAATTAGCTCCCCTTTCCAAAATATCTCATTTCTGTAGCACTGTTTTTCTAGTCTTTCAGACCAGCAACCATAGAGTCATCTTTGACTCTTTATCCTCCTTCAAGGTCTTCTTTAGCTTACCAGCAAGTACTGGTCATTTCTTCCTTCCAAATATCTTTTTCTCCCCTTTTACATGACAATACACCTAAATTCAGGTTTTCATTACCACACTACTGATTACAGCTTATCTCAAATCTATCCCACCGTACATTTCTGCAAACCCATCTAACATAAAATAATTCAACAGTCATTCAATAAATACTAAGTGTTGCTTTTTAGGTGATCAACACTATGGGAAAGACGTTGGAGGTATAAAATGAGTAAGACAAGATTCTTGTTATCAAGGAGTGGGGTAGATGCCACATGGCTTTCATCTGGCTTATCATATCCCAATGTCCTTGTCTTTCAAAAATGACATAATACACAACCACACTTTGACCAATGAATCAACCCCATTTTACCTTTCTTTTCAAAATGTACCTGTATTATCAGTAGTAAAAATCTCTTTCTTACCCTCTTCACCTCACCTACACCCTTTTATTCCAGGCTTTAGACTTTTGATAATACCAATACCACAATCTAAAATGCCCTTTTACCCTCCCATCTCTGTGGCTATTTTTATATAACTAACTCTAAATGAGAGGTGGCAAATTTAAATACGTAGTGTAAATTAGCCTGGGTGGGATCCCACTAGGATAATTGAAGAGCACTTTTCTGTCTAAAGGAGGCAGCCACCCCTCAGAAGCAGCCTACATGGCCAAAGAGGAATCTGAGTCTACTTGCTAGATCATCCAGTATTTCAAGAGAACCAAGAATGCCATATTTTACCTTAAAAGTTCCATTTTTTAGACACTCACAATTCATTCTAGTTTTTGAAAACCACTGTGTGGATTAGGCAAATTATCAGCCGACTGCACGTAGGTTACAGAGCTAAGCTCCACCCCAGTCTCCAACGACTACAGCTATTACTAATCCTACCGTTCTTTGACTCATATTGACATTTTTGGGATCATTAACAGCTGAGTATTTCAGTTCTCTAATCAGTTTCTCACTCAAACTGCTAAGAAGTGTAGTGTATTCCCTAAACGTATCTTAAAAGTCTCTCACTTTTGTCCCCTTCTTTCCATTCTGCTAGCCACCATGCTTCAGGGTCTCATAAGACTCTCCCTGGACTAATATAATTGTCTCTTAAGTAGTGTCCCTGTTATGATAATCTGTCCTTCACAGAATTGCCTGAAGCCCGTTCCTACAACACAAATCATATCTAGTCTACTTTTCAAAAATTCTTTAATGCTCCCTACATGCAAATCAAATAAGTTCAAACCCTCTGTGTATATTTAAACTCCTTGTGATTGTAACCACCCTCCCTAAGTTTTATGTTCTACACTCCCCGCTGATATACACACTATCCCCCAAATGCAAATTATGTTTTGTACCTTGGTATTTTTGCCCACTATTTTCTCTGAGTTTAGAATATACCACCCTACTTCTTTCACTATGAAAATCTCCTTCACCTTTTAAATTCTAATTAAAGTGTCACCTCATTTATGAAGCATTCCCTGTCTCCCTGAACCACAAAGACCTGCTTTCCAGTTTTCTTCTTTTTATAACCCTAGTATGGCACACATTTTATTGTACTTGTATTATATAGTTATTTACCTGACTGACACCCCTGCTTCTAAGAAACATGGACTAGGTTTTACTCCATTTTTCTCTCAGTCACAGAACAAATAAAGCCAAGAATGGAGCTGTACACACATATGGAGTTTTACAGCTGCAGTATATCCTTGTTAAACAGAAACCTATTAATTGGAGCTCCAATTTAACTAGAACTATTTTGCCACATTCCACTTAAATCAGAAGTAACATACAGAAAAAGTCATCTAAAAATTATGTAATAAAAAGGGGGGTAGCAATGTCTGGCATGAGATCAATATACATGCAGCTCAATCCTGAATACGTTTGTAGCTTAATGCCAGAGAAGAGCAATGAGTGGAGGCAGCAAAAAAATCCATGAACTACCAAATAAATATTCAATTATGTTCAGGTTAATTAACAGGAAAAAGCAATCTCTAGCCCAAATCAGTTCCCAAGTGTTTACTGGATTAGATGAATTTTAATACATCAAATAGGTCTTCACATCATAAACATTTTTAGGTAGCATGCTGCTCTCTTACCTAGTTTTGATTGTACCAGTACTTTTCCTAATATTAAAAAAATATATAAAGACAGCGTCCAATGCATTTAACGCTGGCCGACTTCACAATTTATATGGGGCCAGGATCCCAACGCCAGAAAGAATCAGAGATTAACATTTTAAAATATAAAATGTGCTACCTAGCACTAATATTGTATACATCTTTTAGTGTGTTACTATTGACTCTCACACATAGAAATACCTGCGAAAATTTTAAGATGTTTTATATTTCAACTAATTGTGAGATAATTTTGAGGTCAGAATGTATAAATTACCCATGACACTGAATCATTAATATTTCTCTCATTTATCTTCCTATAAAAGCTTAAGAAATTAGACTGGTAACCATCTTTACTTCATATTTACTACCACAGATTAAAGAAAAGTACAGGAAAGATTTTGAAAGAATTAAAGTACTCTGACCACAGTTTGTTAAACTTCATGATGATGAGATAGAGTTCAGTGTTTAAAAAACACACTATGTACACGACAGTAATTCAGCCTGTGAGGAAGAGGAAAAACAGAAATGTAGGTAGTATAGTCACTTAGCTTACCCCAGTAGAAGAAAAGCACTATGCTGAGTGAATGCATGAATAACTTACAGAAAAGAGAATCCAACATATATCTACAGAACTGTGAGATATTGGAAACTAAAAAACTGATTAAAACAAAAAAAGGAAGACAGCACTACTGTTTTTGGTTTTTGTCTTCTGTGAAGAGCAAAGAAAGAAATAAGCATCTCAGGAACCTCTGTAAATAAGGGAAGAGAAGCTCCTTGAAATAAAGTCAATATGAAAAGGAGATTTAGGTTGCATCAGTATTTTCTTCCAGCTTTACTGAGATTTAATTGACCATTAAAAATCATATATATTTAAGGTGTAAAATTTGATGATTTGATATATGTATACATTGTGAAATAATCACCACAATCAAGCTAATTAACATACCCATCACTTCACACAGTTACCATGCATCAGTATTTTGGAGTCCCAAAAGCAAGAGAAATAAACTCAAATAATCTGCTTTAAGACAATAAATAATTTAAGATCAATATCAGCAGAGACTTATTAGTTACTCTGGAAAGAAGAATCCTAGAATAAAAAAATCCCTAAACTGCTAAAAGAATTTTGTAATGTTTCTACAAAAAGTCCAAGACTAGTAACTTTGTTTATTACAGGCATAAAAGGGGATCTCCAGATGTTCGAAGTTGGTTAAAAAGATAATGAAATATCTTCACAAATGTAGTGACCATAGCACATCCATTAAGGACACAATAGAAGAGGGAACGTGTGCGACAGAATTGAGGTCAGGTGAAGATAAAAAAAACTATGTGTAATAGTTGATTTCTATCTAGGAGCATGAAAAGGAGCACTGTATTTGTTAATGTGACTCAAATAAGAACAGTTAGTTGCAAAATTTTAATAGCGCAGGGTTAGGAAAAAACTATACAATCTATATTCTGTGATTAAGGGAACACACAGGGTATGTATATACTGTGTATGTGTGTGTGTGCATGTAATAATTTTTATAGGTAGCTTGTGGAATTACTCTGATCAGCATTACCCATTTATCAAGTAATTGATATCTTGGGTTCTCAAGCAACTTTTCCACCTTGATTAAACCAGGAAGAAACAGCAAAGCCATCAGGGGTTCAGAGTTGAAGAGAAAAGGGCCACATCACCCAAAGCAGTCTCTAGTCAAGATATGGAAAGACAGACTTTAAGATACTGCAAAATAAAATGGGCTACAGTAAGTTATAGAGGGGGACAGTAGAAATTTCTGCTGCTTAATGGAAAAAGAAATGGGAAACAAGAAAAGTAGTGGTATCAAAATTTTGAAGCAGTAATGTATTTTGTAGAAAAAGGCTCTGTGGGCTCCTGATAAAGAAAAATAATTTAAAAGGAAAACTATTATTTAGCTCAAGTGTAACCTCTTAGAGGAGGAAGCTAAATGCATGTAAGATTCTGTCAATCAAATACATCTTTTTGGTGTGGGAAAATGCAATTTGAGTATGAAAAAAAAAATTTTGCTTTAAAGTTTGACTATTTTTAAAGATGTCACGAGTTGCACTGTCCAGTACAGTAGCCATTAAATTAAAAATCAAACAAGTGAATTAAAAATTCACTTCCTTAGTCACACTGGCCACATTCAAGTGCTTAATAACTACACATGGCTAGTGGCTGACTATCATATTGGACAGCACTGATTTTAGAACATTTCCATCACTGCAGAAAGTGTTACTGGACAGAACTGATCTAGAGAAGTGAGTTCTACGAGGCTTTTTAAACTGAAAAATTATGAATCCATTTCTGTAAAAGGACCAGCCTGAAAGCAAGGGTATAATAACTTTTCACCATCATTCCAAACCCTGTGTAACAGTTTGACAGGAATTATTTTCAAACCACTGTAAAGTAAACTGCATTTTACATTTGAAATCAAGTCAGGTCAAAGTCATTTGGCTTACCTTTACAGAAATTTTTGATTTATGTTCTACAAAAGAAAAAAAAAAATTACTAAACTATCAACCGAAAACATATTAAGGCAGTCACAAAAGAAAATTTTAATTAACATTATTTTAAGAAGATATTAAATAAAAATATTAACCCTCAAAGCATTAACTTTAGGTCCTGCCTGAGTGTTCTTTTACAGTGTGGTTCAAGTATTTATATTTCATTTTTGTTTATTTTCCAAGGTAAAATTATAAACAGATCAGAGAAAAAGAAAATAATGTGAATGAAAAGAGTACCAAAGCATACTCTGCGCTTTAAAACTAAAACTAAAAATGACTTTAAAACTATGGTCTTATTATAAATTTTCTCAAACAATACATTCTTTACATGCACAGAACATAACTGCATAAGTTTTACCTAGATTATTCATTAGACAATAAGCATATGTGCTGTATACAAATATAATAAAGAAACATTACAAATGAAATATACTGGAACATTAAATTCCATGAATAAATACTGACAGTGGTAAGCAATGATGTAATGTGACTTTACTTGGCTAAAAATAAATTTGAGGAAGTTAGGGAAACCAGCTTTTTTTCAGTGTCATTTAAATATTCCACTACAAGCAAAAAATCTGTTAAACAGCTACACATTTTTCGTAGGAATTTAAAAGTTAGTATTTTAGATTTCTAGTAATATAGCATACCATATGGAGACAGTATTAGCTTGGTTTTTCCATCCAATAATTCAGTTTCAAGCTTTAAACCATCTCTGCAAAATAAAAGAAAGTTGTCTGTCATTTTTAAGAAACAGCAACATTTTAAATAGACAGAAATGCTCAGTTGAACCTTGAAAGTAAATTTGTTCTCCTGAATTTATAAAGGAATCTTGTAAATATTAAAACGTTTTTTAAAAAAATTTCTATAGATGTTCATTTTTCTTTTAAAAATTGATGTATAGTTGAAACCATTCTTTTAATTTAAAACACTTTTCAATTCAACATAAAATCAAAAACTTCATGGAGAAAATTACTGAAACTTTCCAACAATACAAACAATTTCTCATCTTTAATCTGAAACTTCATTTGGTTACTGACAAGGAATAAATTAATCTGGTTATCGTAACATCATTTAGTTATTCTAACTCTAGACTGGAAAAAATAATGCTGTTACAAAACTCCTCACCTATGTTAATGGAGCAAAACACATCTAGCTACCATTTATTAGCTTCATAATGGTCTCATGACTAACACATTCTATGGCCTGTTAGAGCAGTATTTGAAAATGAAGCTATAAGACTGCCACCAGGGTTATTAACTGCTTGAGCATGGAGTTTTACTCTATTCCGAGTATTTCAACTAATACATATTCACACTTAGTGACACTTTTGTAACTATCACAGCAATACATCTATAATAAACTTTGCCCGCTATACTTTATCTGTGCCTGTCAAACGCCAAGAGCACAAAGTAACAGTAGATACTACCAACGAAACTTATACGTCTGTTAAGGTCCCAATAAAAATTCCACTGAAAACAAAAACAGCAGTACACACAGTTATTTTATTGTTTTAGTGAGAGAGAGAGAATAGACGTACGTCAATACATATCAACAGGGACGAAAATGACGTCCAAGCGACAAAATTAAACCTCGCGGGCCAAAGAAAGGGAACACGAAATTTGCGGTGATGCTAAGGTTGGGGAAATCAAACAATTTCAACTTACTAAGATAAAAACACCATAAAGAATGGGTTTTAAGGGTTTCCCGGTAGCACGGTTACAAACAGTTCATGTTTATGTCGGTGAAACTTAAGCAAAAGAAAGACCTTGAATGAAACCGTCTATTCAGCACTACCGCGTTGCAAACGCCTTCAGGGGCAGACTGTCTTGTTTCTTATCCCTAGATTCTAGAACACAGAAACCATTTGCTAAACGAGGTGCACACGTGTAAGTTTGATGACTTTTCATCTTCTTGAAATATCAAACTTCCCAGTGGTGATAAACCACGCAACAGTCCTTTTTATTTACTCAACCACTACTTAATGAGGGCCTATGAGGTGCCAGGCACCGGTGATACACGACTCCTCGAGAAGCCTCGGCTCCCGGCACGTACGTAGGCCGCTAAGCTCCTCTGGGCGCTCCCACACTCTGCAAAGAACCCCCACACAGGGTCGTAAAGCACCATGGCCTGGGCCAGGATTTCTCCCCAGGAAGCCGCTACGCTTTATCTCTCCACCTGCCCTCACCTTTTATCTCCTCTCACGTCTCTCCTCCCTCTCCCTCCTGAAGTAAATGAGGAGGCGGAAAGGAGGCACGGACAGTTTCGCGAGTTATTAACTGGAAAACGGAAGTCTGCGGAGGCTGTAAAGGCCGACCCAGCCCCTCGCCCCCTCAACCTCAGGAAGCCGGGCACTGCTGCTTGGGGCGCCGCAGGCCTGGAAGGCTCCCCGCGAAGGACTCCAAGAGCCAACCCAGCCTCACCCGCTCTCCACGGACTACCACCTTTCTCTCCACAGCTTACCCTAAGTTCATGGCGCAACCAGCCGCGCTCTCCACGAGCCGCTCAAGCCCCTTGTATACGTCGGTCGCCGCAGCCGTTCAACAAGCGCCACGCCGATTGGACACAGTGATGCCGGCGAGCTGGGAGAGCGGGCCAATCAGGGTTGAGCGTGCTGGCGCTTGCGCTCAGCGGGGCGGGGCTGTCGGGGAGACCCTGTTGGTTCGCCCCACCTGGTCCTGACTCTGGAATGCTGGGGGGAATCTTCGTTCCTCGGAATTGTAGCCCTTAGAGTTCACAGGGAGTTCTCAGAGAAGTGCCTCAGCTCAAGTGGAGGTGGCTGGTTAAGCAATTTGCCTGAGGTCTGTATCAAGCTATGTAACCCCAGAGCCCATGTTCCAATTTAGCGATACATGAATCTAACTCCTATTCATCCTTCAAATCTCAATTTAAACGTCACTTCGTCCATGAAGCTCCTCTGGAATCCACTAGTGGGTAAATTAGGAACCCATTTTCTGGACTTCCTAGTCCCTGTCCTTTCAATCAGGGTACTAATACATTTCAGATCCTGTGTCAGAGTGAGCTTCAGAGGGGCAGAGTTGGTTTTTGACACCTATATACCCACAGCACCTGGAACTGAACAACAGTACAGACTGAATATTTGTTAAACGAATAAACAGCAAAAGTTTTTAATGCCAACAAAAATCTTATTAAATTTGGCAATGATGTTTCATGATGAGGATGCCCGTAGATATAATGCAGTTACTAAAACTTTACAAATTTTCATCTATTTACTCTTAAATGATTTTTACAAACTATAGCTGTAATAAATGAGGCACACTGAATTCTTACGGTACATTCAGTGAAAACTCAAAGATATCTTTTTATTTATGTACCTGGCCTGTGGAAGATATATTTAAATAAACATTTGTTAATTTATTTGACTGAATAAATGAACAGGTACCAATGTATATTTGATCCTGTGTTGTTTTTTGTTTTCGTTTTAAGGAAAAGTCATCTGTGCATGTAAAAAAAAAAGGCTAAAAGGATTTAAACCAACATGTTAGCAGGAGTATTTCTGGGAGTAGTGTGACTTTTAAAATTTTATTTTGTTTCTAGCTTTTATTATTATGAAAATGTTTAAATAAACAAAAATAAGAATAGTTCAATGAACGCCTATATACCCTCTACCTAGATTTGACAATGGTTAATGTTTTGCTACATTTACTTTCTCTCTCTCTACACATAGGTGGGCAGGCACACGCATACATCCACATCCATACACTCATACCCACGGCCATGCACACACCCACCTTTTTTTGCATCACTATTTGCAAGTAAGTTACAGACATTACAACACTTTGCCTTTAAACATTAAAGCATGTATCTCCTAAGAATAAGACATTCTCCTATATAACCATAGCACTATTATTACACTTAAGAAAATTAGCAATTTTCTGATAATATCGAGTGTTCCATTCCTATTTAATTTTCCCCACTTGTTCTAGGAATATATTCTATATAGATGAAGGGGATTAAGAAGTACAAACCGGGGCTTCCCTGGTGGCGTGGTGGTTGAGAGTCCGCCTGCCGATGCAGGGGACACGGGTTTGTGCCCCGGTCCGGGAAGATCGCAAATGCCGCGGAGCGGCTGGGCCCGTGAGCCATGGCCGCTGAGCCTGCGCGTCCGGAGCCTGTGCTCCGCAACGGGAGGGGCCACAGCAGTGAGAGGCCCAAGTACCACAAAAAAAAAAAGAAAAAGAAAAAGGAAGTACAAACCTCCAGTTACAAAATAAATAAGCCACAGGGATATAGTATACAGCATAAGGAATATGGTCCATAATATTTTAATAACTTTTTATGGGAACAGATGGTTACTGGACTTATGTTCATTTCATAATGTATGCAAATATAAAATCACTATGTAGTACACCTGAAGGTTACAGAATGTTGTATACCAACTATATTTCAATAAAAAGTGAATACTTTTAAGATGTTATTATGTGGTCGACCGTGCATCACATCAGATTGTCCTACAGTTACTGTGGTCAGGTTTGAAGACTTGGTGGCAGTCCTATCTCTCTATTGTAAATATCTATTTTCCCCTTTGCAGTCAGTAAGTAATCTGAGGGCTGATGGTTTAGCACTGTGCAAAATATTCTGTTCCCCAACAACATTTCACCTAATAATGAGGAACGATTTTTATTTTGTGTTTTCTGTATTTTTCAATAAGTCATCTTTTGCATGGTTTTACATCCTTTACATACCACTCTTCTCTGCCTACTTGTTTACCAGGTGCAAGAAATTGGTGCAAAACTATTCCACTTCCCAAGCGTATTGTGAGGTAGGAATCGAAGATCAAGTTTCCAGTTGTAGCATTGTAAGCTACACGTTGTAAGCACGGCCTGTCGCGCCCTTAACACTCCATGCTTCTTTATGGTCTGCCTGAGGTCCATTCCCCTGGAAAAGAGAGTTTAGTTAAATGCTTTGAATTGATTGTTTAAAGGTATGTGAAGGTTGGAGGTACTACAAGCATATCCTTCATTTATATGCAGTGTAGTTTCCTCAGATCTTATTACCCTGTGGGTGCAAAGAGTGTCACCTTGACAATAATCTTGCTCCAAGCTGCACCTGTGGGATCTTGGCTCATGCTAAGTAAGCACTTCTGGAACCCACTCCGAGTGCACTGGAGCTCTTGAGGTATCCAGGCTGCAAGTCATCTGTAAGGAAAGAGAAATGCATGCCTTTTGTGTTCTCTTCTGTTCCAGTGCATAGCATAGTTTTCCAGAGCTTTGGATCAAGGCTGCCTGGGGTCAGATCCCAGCTTTATTGCTTTCTAGCTGTGTGATCATGGGACGTTATTAACTTAACCTGCTTCAGTTTTTTCTTTGATACAATGAGGATGAATACTAGTATTCCACCTCATAGGGTTGTTGTGAGAATTAAATGAGTTTAATCACATGCGAAGTACTTAGAATAGTGCTGGCACATAAACGCCATGTAAGTATTAGCAATGATCAATATTGTTACAGGAGAAGTGCTATTTGAGTCCAATAATTTACAGAGTTTTAGATCACTTGATTCTTTTTCCTTTTTAAAAAATTAAGGTAAAAATTGCAGACAGCCTCCTTTCACAGATGAGGAAACTGAATCACAGAGATGTAAATTACCCATGATCTTAACTACTGTTCTGTGCTTCTTTCTTTTATAGAACTGTTCTCCTTGAATTCTACTTAAACAATTAACAAATGTTTCCCTACAGATGACAGTAGGTTTTGAAATTTTTTACTGAAGAAAGGAGAGAGCTTGTAAGTCCTTTCGTTGTCTATGACTCCCCTGAATTTACTTTAGATTAAGCCAATTTTGAGTATCTAAGTACTGCAGGGACTCTCCTAAGATCATAAAATTTATACATCTTGCTCATCCTAAAGTAAACAAACATGGTTATGATTATTACTAAGTAGAAAAGCATAAGAAAAAAATCTCTATATGTGCTTTATTTTTCTTAGCCAGCTCAATCCCAAATGTGTAAATCATTTCCATTTCTCTAAATACGGTACCTCATTTCTGTATGAGTAAACACTTTTTGTCATGGGAAACTGCTACTTTTATCAAGTACCTGATAAAGTATCTTTAAGTTAAAAAGGTGTTTCATTTTCATTTTGCTTCTAAGACTTTGTATCAGTCTGGGTCCAATCAGGAGAGAGATGCCAGCCACCCAGTAATTTCAAGAGTGAAAGTTGAAAACATAATGAGATACCATTTCACATCCACTAGAACAGCTAAAATGGAAAGCTGACAATACCAAATGTTGGGGAAAATGTGACACTACTGGAACCTTCATCTTCTTACACTGGGAGTGTAAAATGGTCCAATCTCATTGGAAAACAGTGTGATAATTTTTAATAGAAACTTTTAAACATCTGCCTATGATTCAGCAATTCCTCTTGGAAGGTTGCATCCTGAGCCCTTAGTTTGCTGATCTCTGAAGCTTTGCCTGCAAATATTCAAAGACTTCTTCAGGAGTACATAACTGGGAAGGCCTTCCTGCATCCTCCCTTTATGGGTTTAATTTTTCCGCCTTACAGACCACCACTGTGAAGCAGTGTTGGCTATCCATTTGTAAGTGCTACTCTACAGAGCAAGTTAATTAGCAGTCTTCTCTGGCTCTAGGGGCAGATGATACAAACCATAGGACCAATACGTTAGACAAAGGCAAAATTAAGTAAATTGTTCAGGTGTGATGGGATGAAGGTCTCAATTGGGCGATTCTGAGAAATGTCTTAAGAAATACCAAAAGAGCAGAGGAAGAAGAAAAAGAAAACCACTACAGGAGTAAGTCAATTAAACCTCTCTGACCTCTTCATGTAAAAGATTAGACAAGCTGTCTAAGGTTTCTTTCAGTTTGTAAATGGTTGATTCTAAATTATCCTCAATCTCTCTCCATGCCTGCTCCTCCACCAGAGTTAGGGCCCCTCCCATCTCTCCCCAAGGGTATTCCAACAGCCTCCTAAGCAGTCTCTATTCTCTAGCCAGAATGATTTCTAAAATGTGAGTCTGCTTAAGTCACTATGCTGCTTAAAATCTCTCACTAATTTAAAAACTCTGTTGCCCCAATATAAAGTCCAAAGGACTTAATTGTGTTCACCAGCTCCATTTTGATCTTTTAAATTTGACCCCTTACCTTGGCCCCTCAAACTTTAAGCCTCCTTCCACTGATCTTCTTTCACTTCTTCAGTGTAGCCACATTCACTCCTATCTCCCACCTTTACGTAGTCATTCATATCACAGATTTCATTGAGTACCTACTGTGTCCCAAGAATTGTTTTAGCACAAGGGATAAAGCAGTAACCCAAACAGACAGAATCCCTGCCCTCCAGAGCTGTTTCTTCTTGCTGGAATGCTCTTCCTCACGTCACCCCTTCATTAAGTAACTTGTCCTGCAGGTCCTCCACATGCACGCAAACGTAAAAGCACAAACACCCACGTGACTCGGGAAGATGTGGCCTGCTGCAAGTGTCTAAGGTCCTCTTTAGCAATAGCCTCCAAAGAGATGGCTTTCTCCTCCCTGTAACCCAGATTCTACTGGCTCCTCTTTGGTCGTGTCTTCTGTTTTCCTTCTAGTTGGCCTGATATTCATCTAAACCAGTTTATTCTTACATAAAAGTATTGAAGGAGGTGGAGAAAGGGTTGCAGACGGTGTGATGTCTCAGGCTCTGTGTCTTTCCTCCTGGGATTGCCTCCATTTGGGTCTGTTAGAAGAGAAGGACACTTAAGAGAGAAAACCAAAAGAAAGAGTCTTCAGTTATAGCCCATGACAGCCATCAGGTGCTGGGGAGAATCATAGAGGAGTGTTTTTTTCATTCAAAGTGTGGTGTTTTGCAGCATCTCATTACTGACTCCTCCAGTTTTATTTTCTAGCCCCCGTGGCCCCTGCTCTTCTCAGACTCTTGGCTCACCTCTCTCTCACCTCATTCACAGTCTCACCTCTATAAAGGTGGCTCTGAAATCGCCAGTCTCTACTTCTCTCCTTACCTACAAAATCCCCAGTTGCAGGCTGCCAGTTCTTTTCTGGCTGTGTGGAACCGCTTCAAATACAGTAGAGGCCATGTCAGATGTCCCATCCTTTCCCCAACATGACTCTTGTCATCTGAGTTTCTCTTTTTAAAAAAAAAATTTATTTATTTTATTTTTGGCTGTGTTGGATCTTAGTTTAGGCATGCAGGCTCTTCATTGCAGCACACCGGTTCTCTCAAGTTGTGGCTTGGTGCTTAGTAGTTGCAGCGCATGAGCTTAGTTGCCCCACAGCATGTGGGAACTTAGTACCCCGACCAGGGATCGAATTCACGACCCCTGCTTTGGAAGGCACATTCTTAACCACTGGACCACCAGAGAAGTACCTGAGTTTCCCTTCTCTCATTAAGGGCACAGTGGCTCTCCCAGCCCCTGGTAGTTGGTGTGCCAGTAGTAGGACGTGTCCTCTTTCCCCAGTCTCCTAATGCTCTAGCTGTGACAGTCTATTTATTCTTCCCCAAATATACTTTTTATTCTCTCTCATTCCTGTGTTTTTTCTTTTGTACTCCCCCTACCTAGATTGCCTTTCTCCCCACATGAACTTGTGATGGGAAAGCAGAAGCTCATAACTGATGTAATACCTTAGATATACCAAAAAAGCGAAGCTCTATGAATGGTATAAGACTTAGTGACAACCAAGAAGTTAGCTAGGCAGCACAAAGTCTTAAATTTGAGGAAAATACTCTTGGGAACAAGGGTATCAGAATAGAGTGCTCTCCACTAACTTCCCAGGATGAAGTGCTGCTAGAACAGAGACTTCTTCACTGGTAAACCTTGATAAAGGTTTACAAAAGTAAAAAATGAACATACTTACCTTTTAACTTTGCCTGTTGAAACTTTTCCCAGTGACAAACATGATATTGGAGAGTGATTTCTTTGGAGTGGGCATGGGAGTGGTGGAGAACGGGACCAGGAAGACAAAAAGGGAACGTCAATAGCATTGGTAATATTCAATTTGAAATATAGGTGGTGGGGACACAGGTTTTGTTTTATTATTCTCCATTTTTTTATGTCATATTGAAAATACACATACACGTAAAGTTCTTCCCCACACTGCCAGTACAATTTGAAATATATAACTGCAAGCATGTAGTTTCCCTTGCACTCATTTCCATAAAGCAAAGTGATGTAAGCTTTTCATATGTATATTTTACATTACTCAAGTCCAATTTATGTGGGTGATTTTTCACCTAATCCTTTTTTTTTACATCTTTATTGGAGTATAATTGCTTTATAATGTTGTGTTAGTTTCTACTTTATAACAAAATGAGTCAGCTATACATATACATATATCCCCATATCCCTGCCCTCTTGAGCTTCCCTCCCACCCTCCCTATCCCACCCCGCTAGGTGGTCACAAAGCACTGAGCTGATCTCCTTGTGCTATGCTGCTGTTTCCCACTAGCCAACTATTTTACATTCGGTAGTGTATACATGTTGATGCTACTCTCACTTTACCCCAGCTTCCCCCTCCCCCCACCCCATGTCCTCAAGTCCATTCTATATGTCTACGTCTTTATTCCTGCCCTGCCACTTGGTTCATCAGTACCATTTTTAAAAATTTAGATTCCATATATATGTGTTAGCATGCAGTATTTGCTTTTTTCTTTCTGACTTATTCACTCTGTATGACAGACTCCAGGTCCATCCACCTCACTACAAATAACTCAATTTCGTTTTTTTTCTGGCTGCGTAATATTCCATTGTATATATGTGCCACATCCATGTCCTGGCTACTGTAAATAGTGCTGCAATGAACATTGTAGTACACGCCTCTTTTTGAATTATGGTTTTCTCAGGGTATATGCCCAGTAGTGGGATTGCTGGGTCATATGGTAGTTCTATTTTTAGCTTTTTAAGGAAACTCCATACTGTTCTCCACAGTGGCTGCATCAATTTACATTCAACAGTGCAAGAGGGTTCCCTTTTCTCCACACCCTCTCCAGCATTTATTGTCTGTAGACTTTTTGATGATGGCCATTCTGACTGGTGTGAGATGATATCTCATTGTAGTTTTGATTTGCATTTCTCTAATGATTAGTGATGTTGAGTATCCTTTCATGTGTTTGTTGGCAATCTGTATATCTTCTTTGGAGAAATGTCTATTCAGGTCTTCTGCCCATTTTTGGATTGGGTTCTTTGCTTTTATGATATTGAGCTACATGAGCTGCTTGTGAATTTTGGAGATTAATCCTTTGTCAGTTGCTTTGTTTGCAAATATTTTCTCCCATTCTGAGGGTTGTCTTTTCATCTTGTTTATGTTTTCCTTTGCTGTGTTAAAGCTTTTAAGTTTCATTAGGTCCCATTTCTTTATTTTTGTTTTTACTTCCATTACTTTAGGAGGTGGGTCAAAAAGGATCTTGCTGTTTTCACCTAATCTTGACACAGCAGATGGCAGTGTAGGTCCAGTTTCCTATACCATAATAACATGGACATGTTCATAGATGAAACTTATTTTAGCTAGAAAATTTGGTTTTAAATGGTTAATATAGAAAATGTAAAATTATAGAAACTTATGACTCTCTTCCTGGGGATTTAGAGACATATTTTCTAATTATATTAAACTCATTAAAAATACTTCATTAATAAAGTAAAAGCTAATTCTTAAGCAGAAATAGGAATCATTGCCTCCAAAGAATACTAAGCAACACTCATTCTCACAAGGATTTGAATGATTGTCTGAGCTAGTACTTCAAGTTTGACTTTGGCAAGTAAACCCCTTCATAAAACTATTTATGAATCTTCATGTTTTGTTACCATGGTATAGGATTACACTTTTGGCAAGAGTTTAAAAAATATCAAACCCAAAGAGATTTAAATTAAATCAATTTTTATTTAATAACTGCAGATATGAGATAATTGCAAGTACATTTCTTTGCATTCCCCCCTCCCCCCCATCCCCCAGTTTTCCAGATTCTTTTGAATCTGCTGCTTCCCTTCCCTTAGCGAGAACTATAAGGGCAGGAGAGCGAGCTGGAGGAGAGTCCAAGCTCTAATTAAACAGAACCAGATTCAAATTCCTGCTTTGCTGCTGATTGCCTGTGTGATATAGTGGAAGTTCATTGGCATCTCTGAGACTCAGTTTCTTTCCCTGTAAGATGGAGGTAATAATAGAATTTAGCATTTAGGGTTACTGTGATAATATGTTCACAGTATTAGCACAGATGTCTGTTCTTGAGGATTGCCAGGCTCTACTCTCTACGTTACCCTCTTGTATATATTCTCTCTCTTTCTCCCCTTCTACAGGATGTGTAGAAACCCCTATCACGGACATCTTTCCTTCCCAGCCTTTGGAGTGATGTGTCTCCAATATGCTGCCCATCATTAGGCCCTGATTCTTTTCTTTCCTTCTTCTCATTCTCTCTTCCATTTGGAAACTCCACTTCTCTCTCATCTTGCTCACCAGAGTTCTTCTTCAATTACTTCTAATTTCCAAAGAATGTAGTGACAGACCTTGTTTGCTCCTTCCCTGCTGGGGACACAGCCATCTTCTCGTCAAGTCCTCCCACCTTTCCCCAGGAAAGGCTCAGGAGAACTGAGAATTCCTTGCTTCAGCTAGAAGATTCACCAGATGGGCTTTTCTCCCAATACTAGAAATATTTGATAAGGCGCCATGTTAGAAAGACACTTGAAAGTGTTAAACCATTGTTTTCATGTTGTAGGAGAGATTTCTGTGATAATTTAACTTTGTTAAATTATTTTGATATTCAAAAATTTGATATTTTTGAGACCTTCATGGATTTTTCTAGAGCACAGAATATATCAGAGCAAGAATTACCTAACTTTATTTCTATAGAGAATCACTGAATATGAACAAAAATTTTAATCATGACATTCTTCTTGAACACAGAACAAAACAACCAATTAATTGTTTTACCAGTCATATGTTGAAATAAGCTCCAATTTATTTAATATTTACTATATATTAGGTAGGGTAATAAGTACCTTAATAGCATTATCTCAGTTTATTCTTTTTTTATTTTTATTTTTTATATTTTTATTTTTTGCGATACGTGGGCCTCTCACTGTCATGGCCTCTCCCATTGCGGAGCACAGGCTCCAGACGCGCAGGCACAGCGGCCATGGCTCACGGGCCCAGCTGCTCTGCGGCATGTGGGATCTTCCTGGACCGGGGCACAAACCCATGTCCCCTGCATCGGCAGGCGGACTCTCAACCACTGCGCCAACAGGGAAGCCCCTACTATTCATTTTCTAAATTATTGACATATAACATTATATTAGTTTTGGGTGCACAACGTAATGATTCTGTATATGTATTTATTGCAAAATGATCGCCACAAAAAGTCTCATTAACATCTATCACCACACATAGAATTCTTTTTCTTGTGATGAGAACTTTTAAGATCTACTCTCTTAGCAACTTTCAAATATACAGTACAGTATAATTAACTATAGTCACCATGCTGTATGTTATATTTCCAGGACGTATTTATTTTATCACTGGAAGTTTGTACTTTTTGACCACCGTCACCCATTTTGCTCACTATCACTATTCTATGGTAATTAGTCAGTACAAGGCAAATATTCCTGGTGATATTGGCCAGTTAAATTCTGAATAAAATCCACAGCTTCATCTTTTTAAAACTAGTTTTGGGGGACTTCCCTGGCAGTCCAGTGGTTAAGACTCCGTGCTCCCACTGCAGAGGGCACAGGTTCGATCCCTGGTCGGAGAACTAAGATCCTGCATACCTGCACGGTGCAGCCAAAAAACAAAAAGTGACTAGTTTTCAGTTGCTAAGGAACTTATCCATACGTGAATTTATTAGGCACCTATCATCTGAAATACATCCTTAATTTCTCTTCTTCCGTTCCCACTCCCAAGAAATCGATCTACAAACCCTGCTGACTTTATCTCAAGTGGTCTGGTTCTCTTCCTCTTCTCCTCCCTCAGCCTATACTAATATCTTCTCTGTTCCCTGTATAACAGCCTTCTAACTGGGCTCTCTTCTGATCTATAAATATGCTATACTCTTATATGTTTATTGCTGCCTCTTTCACCTCCACGTAAACTCCACAAGAGGAGCAGGACTGTGTCTTGGTCAAAGCTGTATCCCCAAGACATAAAACATGCCCGGCACATGGTGAAGAGCTCAGTAAATATTTATTGGTTGGAATTTAACACTGGGCATGCAAAGATGAAGAAAAGCATGGTCTGTACCCTCGTGGAGTGTACTATATATTAGTGGAAACAGACACATAAATAGTACATAAGGCAGTGTGATAAATGTTATAAAAGGGGCATACACAAGATTTAGTTCATAGTGGTCCAAAAAGGCAGGGGAGCAATTCTACTTGGAGGGGATGGGAAGATCTGGGGAAAGTTTACAGATGCTTAAAAAGATCTTCTAGGTTAAAGAAGAGTTTACTGGGTGGAAGAGAAGAAAGAATATTATAGGAAGAAGAAACAGTGTGTGCAAAGACAGGGAGGTAGGTATTGGTAAGTGCTGGTTAGTGGGTTGGAGAGGATAATTAGAAATAACTTGATATGGTTGGAGCCAATGGTACAATGTACAATGAGCAATGTACAGTGGTACAACGTACAATGGTACAATTTGTACAAAGCCAAATGTGCAATGGTCCATATGCATGAATGGTAGGGGATGAAGGTAGAGGGATGGGAAGGGGCCTCATCGTGAAGACATGAAATATGCCATTCTAAGCTGTTCAAATTTTATTCTATAAATAATAGGGGTGCTGCAAAAGAGCTTGAAGCAGGGGAATAACAAGAGATTAATATTTTAGGAAAAAACTAAACTCTGGTGATGTGAGAAAATGGATTGCAAAAGTCTGAGATAACGTGATCCATTAAGATTCAGTTACAAGACTTCTTCTTCTGGTCAATATGGAATAACAGGCCTGGATTTATTCTCCTACCTGAACAATAACAACAAACTTCAGAAAGAGATCCCAGAACAGAGATCTGAAGAATGAATGAAGAGTATGGCCAACAGTGTAAACAGCATGTGCAAAGGGTCTGTGACTGCAGGGAGCCTGTGTTATATCCTAGTAGCCATTCATTCTGAAAATAGGACTTTTCTCTCAGCACTTGGCAAGTTTGACATAAGCACAGGTTTATAGATGACTCCATTTGTTCCTATTTGTGACCTTGGTACACTTCAATTAATGAAAAAAAATTTTAATGTAGGTTAATGAAGTCGCCTACTTTTGTGAGGACACAAATGATTACAATTTTTTATATTTCAGTAATACATATCTAGAGGTTGAATAAAAATTATTCAGCAAATTATGATTTTATATATTTCAGGGATACATATGTAGAGGTTGAATAAAAATTAAGCCAAATTTTATCAAGCTGTAGCTTTCTATGGTATGATAACAAGGATCATGTTATACAACTCACAATAAAAAACATAATTTAAAGCAAGTTTAAGAATTTTATTTTAGGACTTCCCTGGTGGTGCAGTGCTTGAGTCTGCCTCCCAATGCAGGGGACACGGGTTCGAGCCCTGGTCCAGGAAGATCCCACATGCCACTGAGCAACTAAGCCCGTGCGCCACAACTCCTAAGCCTGCGCTCTAGAGCCCACGAGCCACAACTACTGAGCCCACATGCAACTACTGAAGCCTGTGGGCCAGAGCCCGTGCTCCGCAACAGGAGAAGCCCCTGCTCGCCGCAACCAGAGAAAGCCTGCATGCAGCCCAAATGCAGCCAAAAATAAATAAATAAATTTATTTTAAAAAAAAGAATTTTATTTTAAAGGGACTATTCTCTGTGGAGAATTATTATGTAAAATTTGCATAAACTGCAAGAGCCAAGATAGATGTTTTCATATCTGTGCATGTAGTCATTCATTAAATATGACACCTTAAAACATGTCTACTAAATAGAATTAAATGTTTACCACAGACATAATTATTTGCCTTGTGCTTTAAAAATTCTAGCAATACTATATTACTAACTGTAAGATAAAACAGTCGTGAAAACACAGATCAAATTCTGTAATTGTTCTTTAGAGGCATTTGTCATGCAAAAAAACTTATTTCACATAAAAGTTGGTACACGTATTTTTAATATTAGAACAAAGTTTTAATATCACATTGGGCCTTAGTTATTTACTTATTTATTTATTTATTTTTGGTATGCGGGATCTTAGTTCCCTGACCAGGGATCGAACCCATGCCCCCTGCCTTAGAAGGGTGGAGTCTTAACCACTGGACTGCCAGGGAAGTCCTTGGGCCTTATTTATTTTATTTTATTTTATTTTATTTTTTTTTTGCGGTATGCGGGCCTCTCACTGTTGTGGCCTCTCCCGTTGCGGAGCAAAAGGCTCCGGATGCGCAGGCTCAGCGGCCATGGCTTACAGGCCTAGCTGCTCCGTGGCATGTGGGATCTTCCCAGACTGGGGCACGAACCCGTGTCCCCTGCATCGGCAGGGGGACTCTCAACCACTGCGCCACCAGAGAAGCCCTCCTTGGGCCTTATTTTTAAATTTATAGAATTCGGGGGAAACCTTTGAAAAATCATTTATCACCACCTTTCAGTTTTAGAACACTACCATTACTCGAAAAATTTAGCCCTAAAATTTATGTGTTTTTCTTTTGAAACAACTATAACCTGAAAGGAAGAGTAATTGTATGTAAATGACTAGACTGTAAAATGTTTGCTGCTGATTAGACAAGCCAATCAATCTCAAAAATCCAGTTTCAAAAATAAATGACATCCAATCCACACTCTCTTCCCCACCCCCAGGCAACCACTGATCTACTTTTTGTCTCTATGGAGAAATTTTTGACCTAGTTAAATTCAACTGAACCAGAGAAAAATGTGGAAGAAATTGCAAATACTGTGGGTTAACATGTAGTCCATGGCACATAGTAGGTGCTCAATAAATGGGGTCCTTGGTATATACCATGTATAAATGTCTGCTAGATGTACATATTGAAATTACTTTTAAATATTTCTTTCCTTCTTATACCAGTGTGCAAAGTACTATATCCTCAAGAGTTACGAAGGGGAGAAATATAGCCCGAGTCTATCCTTCTAGATGCTGTGTTCAAATCCTCTCAAATAACGTTTCCATTGTCAATGAGAGCTCTCTGTATCTGTTACCTCATCTACTGTTCCTTTCTGGAGGTATAAATACCACCAGCTAATAAAGAAGGAAAGCCTTGTGGTTATCTCTCTTCAAGTTTGCACGAGCCCATTTGATTTAATATTATTGCAATAGCAAACAAAAGTAGTTTCATTTCATTATACAAAAGTCTTTACTTCTCTTTTCTTCATAAATTTGTTTTTTTCCCCCTGAGTATAAGAATTTGATGCACTTCTTTTGAGACTGATTAGATTGCCAATTCAAGAGTAAACATTTTATCATCATTTACACATAATTACTTTTTTTCAGGTTAGCGAGTTCTCAAAAAAGAAACAAATGTAAATTTTAGAATTTGTTATCTAATTGTGGTAAAGTACTAATTCTTAGAAGATGAGCTAATATGGAAGTTTCACAATTAACACATGTTCAGGAATTCACTCTCTGAATCTTTTATAAGTTTAGCTACATATTACAAAATGACAAGAGTATGAACTTGAGGACCCTACCATTATTCACTATTTTCTTTTCAGAAATATCATCTGAAATGAATTAACTATGGAAATAGGAGAACCATAAATTGAACCTGAAATATTCTCTATGTATAGACTTAAAAGCATTCGTGAGGTATAAGAATTTATCCAGGACACAAATTTACTATTTCATTTTAAAGCAATTAAAATAATTTAAAGGGGAATGATAATTTAACAATGAAAAATCTTCAGGGGAACCAAGCACTTTTAAAAAATTATTTTATTTTATTAATTTATTATTTTAATTTTTATTTTTGACTGTGTTGGCTCTTCGTTGCTGCATGTGGGCTTTCTCTAGTTGCAGTGAGCGGGGCCTACTCTTCGTTGCTGTGCACGGCCTTCTCATTGCAGTGACTTCTCTTGTTGCGGAGCATGGGCTCTAGGTGCACGGGCATCAGTAGTTGTGGTGCACGGGCTCAGTAGTTGTGGCTCACGGGCTCTAGAGCGCAGGCTCAGTAGTTGTGGCGCATGGGCTTAGTTGTTCCGTGACATGTGGGATCTTCCTGGACTAAGGACCAAACCCATGTCCCCTGCACTGGCAGGTGGATTCTTAACCACTGTAACACCAGGGATGTCCCAGAACCTAGCACATTTTATGCTTAAACCCAAAGGAATTTCTTTAGCTTCTCTTTCTGTGGATGGAAGGAAGGAAGCATGCATGAGAGGAGAGAGTGAACAAGGGAGGAGTCTGATGACAACATTTGAGCCCTAGGAACCATCCATGTTTAAGCCATCTTGACTTCTATATTCTCAGATATTGAGCCAATAGATTCCCCTTGCACTTCAGCTACTTGGTTGGATTTCTGTTGCATGCAACCCAAACTCTCCTGATATATGTATCTCCTATTTTTCTTTTTTAAAAGAAGTTTATTATTGCAAAATTTTCAAGCACACAAAAGAACGTATGTAAGGGATACAATAAATGAACACCAGGGTATTCACCTAAGAAATAGAGCTTCATAAAGACCATTGGAGTCTCCCGTGTGCTCCTTTCCGGGTTCATCCCTCTCCCAGCACCCAAGAAGACCAACTATTTTGATTTTAGTTATTTATTTTATTTTTTTGCTTTTCATTATAGCTTTACCCATATGTATGTACCTATTATTGGGTGAATTGTGTTCCCCCAAAATCCATATGTTGAAGTCCTAACCTCTAGTACTTCAGAATATGACAATATTTGGAGATAGTCCTTAAAGAAATAAAGTTAAAGCAAAGTCATTAGGGTGGGCCTTAGTCCAGTATGACTGGTATCCCTATAAGAAGAGGAAATTTGGACACAACCATGTACAGAGGAAAGACCATGTGAAGACATAAGAAGAAGACAGCCATCTACAAGTCAAGGAGAGACGCCTCAGAAAACATCAGTCCTACTCACACATTGATCTTAGACTTCTAGCCTCCCGAATTGTGAGACAATTAATGTCTATTGTTTAATCCACCCAGTCTGTGGTACTTTGTTACGGCAGCCTGAGCAAACTAATATAGAGTTCTTAACAGTGTACTTGTTAGTTTGTTCTTCAACTTTGTATAAATGGATTCATATTCTAAGTAGTCTTCTGTGACTTGCTTTCCTCACTCAGTGTCATGTTTCTAAGGTTCATCCATGTTGATATGTGAACAGTAGTTCACTTTTTTATCGTTGTATAGAACTAAATTATTTGAATATGCCACATTAAAAAATTCATTTACCTATTAATGGACAATAGGTTGCTTACATGACTTTTTGTGTTTGTTAGTTTTTATTTTTTCTCTCATAAACAATGCTGCTATTAATAATTTTATACCTATTTCTGGTCATGCGGACTCAACTTTACCAGCCAGGGAAAAACTTTTAAAAATTGTTTCCAATTATACGTCTACTAGCATTCGCCCAGGCATTCCTGTTGTTCCAAATCCTTACCAACATTTGGTATTTCAGATATGTTAACTTTTGCCAATCTGGAAGATATATAATGGTGTCTCATTAGTTTTAATCCTCATTTTCCTGATTACCCGTGAGGATTTTCATTTTTAATATATTTATTAATTATTTGTATATCCTCTTCTGTGAAAAGTCATTTATATTGTATTCCTTTCTATACTAGATTGTATATTCTCTTATTTGCTTGGTTTTATTTGGGGATGTCTTTTTCTTAGACATTTTTATATATGTTCTGAATACTAATTCTTTGTGGCTTACATGCATTGCACATATCTGCTCTCAGTTTGTGACCTATCTTTTCACTTTCTTTATGGTGTTTTTTAATAGAAATTCTCAATCTGAATGTACTAAAATAAGTAAATATTGTTCTTTATTATTTGTATACATTGTGTCTTAATTTAAGAAAAATTTCCCTACCCAAGAAAGTTCCCAAGTTGTATTTTTTTTAATTTAAAGACTTTTTAAGAGCAGTTTTAGGTTTACAGCAAAACTGAAAGGAAGGAATAGAGATTTCCCAGATATACTCTCTCCCCACACATGCACAGCCTCCCTCACTATTATTAACCTCCACTGAAATGGTACATTTTTTACAATTGATGAACCTACATTGACACACCATAATCACCCAAAGCCCATAGTTTACATCAGTGTTCACTCTTGGTGTTATACATTCTATGGGTTTAGTCAAATGTAACGTGTAACCGTTATTATAATATCATACAGAGTATTTTCACTGCCCTAAAAATCCTCTCTACTCCACCTATTCATTTCTCCTTGCCCCGCAAGTTGTGTTTTTCACAATTCAAGTCTTTAATCCACCTGTAATTGATTCTGTGTGTGTGTGTAGTGTGAGTTTGAGATCCTTTGACTGCTTTACAATGTCACTTTATTCACATACCAAGGTTCTGTATGTTTGGGAGCCTTTTTTTTTTTTTTTTACCATCAGTATATTTGCTTATCCTGTGCTAATACCTCATTGTCTTAATGACTAAGGCTTTAAGTCTTGATTTCCAGTATGACAAGGCTTTCCAATTTGATTTTCATCTTGGAAGGTCTTTCCTCTTTTGTATATACTTAATATTAGCTTGTCAAGTTTCTTGATTAGAATTGCACTGAGTCTATAGGTCAGTTTAGAAAGAACTGAAATCTTTATGATACAGAGGCATCCTATCCACGAACAGGGCATATACCTTCATTTGAGTTATTTCTAAATGCCTTTCAAAATTTTTTGCAATTTTTAAAATAGAAGTCTTGGACATTTTTTCTCAGATTTATTTTAATAAATAATCTATCTTATAGTTGCTTTTGCTTCTGTAAATAGTATCTTTTTAAAAACAATGGTGAATGTTTCTTACTCATATCTGTTTATTAATCTTATAAGTTGTATCTTGTAACTTTATTAATTTTAGTAATTTGTAGATCCCTTCAGCTTTTCTATGTAAACAATTATATAGTTTTCTTTCTTTTTTTAAATTTTATTTTATATTGGAATATAGTTGATTAACAATGTTACGTTAGCTTCAGGTGTACAGCAAAGTGATTCAGTTATATATTTAATATATTCACGTAGCTATTCTTTTTCAAATTCTTTTCCCATTTAGGTTATTATAGAATATTGAGCAGAGTTCCCTGTGCTATATAGTAGGTCCTTGTTGGTTATCTATTTTAAATATAACAGTGTGTACATGTCAATCCCAAACTCCTAATCTACCCCTCCCCCCACTTCCCCCTTATATCATTTTCAAATAAACACAGTTTGTTTTTTCCCTATTCAATCTCAATAACTTGTTTCTTTTTCATCTCTTACTCTTCTGGTTAGGAGCTCTGGTATAATGCTAAATAGGAGTGGTGATTGTGGGTAGACTTGTCTTGCTGTTGTTTGTAACAAGAATGTTTAAGATTTTGCCATTATGAAGGGTATTTTGTAATTATCCTTTTGCAGATTAAGGAAGCTCACTTTCATTCTGAGGTTGATGAGAATTTTTGCTGTGTGTGTTACATTTTATCAAACACTTTTTCTGAACCTATTGAGTTGATTATATGATTTTTTTTCTCCTTTAATCTATAAATGTCATTAAGTACACCAACACATTTTTCTAATGTTAGACCAATCTTACATTCTTGGATAAACCCAACTTGGTCATGATGATAGTGTATAATTTAGTTTATTTTGATAGAAAATAAACAGTATTTTGTTCAGGATTCTTGTTTTAGTATACATGAGTGTAGTAGGCCTGGGACTTCCTGTTCTTATATATTCCTTATTTTACTTTGATACCAAGGTTATATTAAGCTTATACAAGACGTGGGACTCATTCTTCATTTTTTTATTCTCTGGAAGAGTTTGTGTAAGATTGGAATTATTTAACTTTAATTAAATAATTATTAATTATTTATTAGTTAATTATTTAACTTTAATATATGTATCTTTATCTTACCTATAACCTTCAAAGTTAGGTGTGGAAACAGAGACACGTGGGGACCGACATTTGCAAAGCGGAATAATAAATCAGGATTGAAATAATTAGTGTTAACAACTCAGCCTTACTACAGTACTCGCAACACGTAATCAACAGGAGAGAAAAGAGAAAGTAATTATGAATTGCGAGAATCTTCTCTAAGCCTAATGCTTCCTTGGTGAGCATTTATGTAGACAGGAAAGACAAAAATGAAAAGCTTTAAAGTTCCATTGAACGAAAGTGAATCCTAATTTACAGAAGACAAACTGAAGCTGATTGGCACCTTTCTCCAGATATACATTTAGTTCTTCTCTTTTGCCATCAGATAGTACAGATTGATGCATCCTGTCTTTACTTAGAATGTTGTGTTGCCATAGACACTGGCCCAATTCTCAAATCCCCTTCATTTCACATATTTCCTTCACAAAAAGAGTGCTGATTGAGTTCAAACAAATTTATTCCCCCAAAAAAGCATACATAGAAAGGAAACAAAATTAGAATCTGACTGAGTTTCTTCCCTTCCTAAAACCACAGATCCAGATTCTTTTCTTAGTTAATGGAAAGAGCAGCTTGCTTAATGGCATATACATATACATTTTGCTACTCTTTCTAAATTCATTCAGTAATTCTTGAAATAAAACTAAGCTGTAAAAGTAAAGGCCACATAAAAATTAATTGAGAAGTTTTCTGTCACAATTTTCTTATGTAATTGCATCACTCTTCATTTGTTGAACTGGATGGCATTAGTAATCGTTTCACCTTGTATTAATGTTGCATTTCATAGATTAGAACTACTATTGTTATATAGTATTTCTATGTCTTCCCAATACTATCTAGTGATATAGACCAGATAGGTATCATTCCTATTTTACAAACGGTGAATCACGCTCTGAATAGTCATGTATTTCCCAATAGGATTAAGTCTGTAGGTCACCTAATTTTCACCTAGTTAAATCTACAAGGCACCATGTACTTAAAAAGGGCATTAAAATTACTGAGAACCTGATTAAGATTACTCCATTGATAACTAGGCCTTACTAGAAAAAGGAAAATATTAGACCTTTGGAAAGCAAAAGCATCTTTATGCTATTTAATTTTTTTTTTTTCCTCTTGGCTACAGGGGCAAGATGGGAATAACATCATGAAACTGTCTATCTTTGCCAGTGGTGAGGTTGAGTCTACTTTAATGTTGCAGTATTATTTGAAACTCTTATAATCTGTTGTATAGTATAGTTTTGATACTGCCTGTTACAGGCTGAATTGTGTTCCTCCCAAATTCATATGTTGAAGCCCTAACCTCTAATACCTCTGAATATGACTATATTTGGAGAAAGAGCCTTTAGTGAGGTGAACAAGTTAAAATGAGGCTGTTAGGGTGGGTCCTAAGCCAGTGTGACTGATGTCCTTATAAGAAGAGGAAATTTGGACACAAAGGAACATTAGGGATGTGCGTGCACAGAGAAAAGACCATACGAGGGCACAGCAAGAAGGCACCATCTGCAAGCCAGGGAGAGAGGCCTCAGGGGAAACCAAATGCTGACACCTTGAGTTTGGACTTCCAGCCTCCAGAACTGTGAGAAAATTAATTTCTGTTGTTTAGGTCACCCAGCTTGTGGTATTCTCTTATGGCAGCCCTAGCAAACTATTACATTGGCCTAAAAACCTTGGCTCTGAGGAGGAGGAAGGATCAGTCATCAATGAGAAGCATCCTCAGGCTCCTTCAGTTACTCAAGTCACAAACTGGGACTTTCAAAAGGAGTCTCCCCATAAACTAAAAAACAAAGATTGGCATTTAACTATAAATACTCCAAGAATCATTTTATGAATAGCATCCTCTATTTTGGAAAAATGGCCCCAAATAACTGCTCATTACCAAACACTTGACTGAACCACATTGTGCAAAAGCATGGCAAGGATTCAGCAGCATTTCAAGTTAACAATGAGTTATAAATAGCTCTATATTCTTTTTCTGGGTGTTTCTCCTGAAGGAGTTATTTAATTTGGAATTAATTTTTGTATTCAAATAAATGTTTAATAAAGTATTTTTTTTGAAATAACACATTCACAGGAAAAATATATTTTAGGTGCTATCTATTTTAAAAAATAATTTATTGAGGTGAAGTTCACGTAATATAAAATTAACCAGATTCAGTGGCATTAATTACACTCACAGTGTTGTGCAACCAGCATCTCTATCTACTTACAAGCCACTTCTATCATTCCATAGTAAAACTCTTTAACCATTAAGGAATTTCTCCCCAGAGCCATCTTTCCCCAGTCTGTGTTCTGTCTCTATGGATTTATCTATTCTGGATATTTCATATAAAAGGAATCATACAGTATTTGTCTTTTTGTGTCTGGCTTCCTTCACTTAGCATAACGTTTTCAATGTTCATCCATGTTGCAGCCTGTGCCAGTACTTCATTCCTTTTTATGGCTGAATAATATTCCATTGTATATACCAAATTTGGTTTATCCATTCATTTGTTGATAGGCATTTGGACTGTTTTCACCATTTTGCTATTGTAAATAGTGCTGCTAAAAACGTGTACAGGGCTTCCCTGGTGGTGCGGTGGTTGGGAGTCCACCTGTCAATGCAGGGGACACGGGTTTGAGCCCTGGTCCGGGAAGATCCCACATGCCGCAGAGCGACTAAGCCTGTGCACCACAACTACTGAGCCTGCGCTCTGGAGCCCGTGAGCCACAACTACTGAGCCCATGTGCCACAACTACTGAAGCCCGTGCGCCTAGAGCCCATGCTCCGCAACAAGAGAGGCACTGCAGTGAGAGACCTGAGCACCTCAACAAAGAGTAGCCCCGCTCGCCACAACTGGAGAGGGCCTGTGCACAGCAATGAAGACACAACACAGCCAAAAATAAATAAATGAGTAACAACAAACAAACAAAAAACATGTGTACATGTACTTGCTTGAATGGCTCTTTTCAATTCTTACCTAGGAGTGAAATTGCTCTGTCAAATGGCATTCTATGTTTAACTTTTTGAGGAACCACTAAACTGTTTTACATAAATCATTTTACGAATAGCATCCTCTATTTTGGAAAAATGGCTCCAAATAACTGCTCATTACCAAACACTTGACTGCACCATTTTACATTTCCACCAGCAATGCATGAATGTTCCAATTTCTCCATATCCTCCACAACCAAACCTTGTCACTTTCCATTTAAAAAAAATTATAGCCAACCAAATGCAAATTATGGTTTAGATTTGCATTTCTCTAATGACTACTGATATTGAGTATCTTTTCATATGCTTATTGGTCATTTGTATGCCTTCTTTGGAGAAATGTCTGTTCAAATCCTTTGCCCATTTTAAAATTGGGTTGCTTGTCTATTTGTTTTTGAGCTTGCAAGAGTTCTTTATATATTCTTGATATGAAACCTTTATTAGACATATGATTTTCAAATATTTTATCCTATTCTATAGGTTGTCTTCTCACTTTTTAAATATGTAATGTCCTTTGATGCACAGGTGGGATAGCTGACTTGGGATGCAGTTTTCCAATTTTGGTTTTTATGGAAGTCATAAGACAGGATGGTAGTGGTATCCATATCAGAGGTGTGGGAAATATTTTTGGATGTTGCCACTTATATACATCATTGGGCTTTTATAAAAACTTAAAGAAGCAAAATGAAAGGAGTGATTTTGGCCCACTTTTTAAAGATTTATACCAACTCGCCTTTTCCTAAGTGGACTAAGGGCTCTAGTCGCCTTTTGGTAAAGCTCTAAGAGCTGCCTCTTAGAGGCATTTGGAGATGGCATTTGGTATTCACTCCTCCAACAGATACTTATCAAGCACTACAGGCTGTTAGGGTCTCAGTGGTGGACAAGAGAGGCTTGGTGCCTGCTCTGGAGGAACTGACAGTCTTGTGGGAGGACAGCCAATTAAACAATCATGTTATTGACTATAAAGTGTAATAAGAACCTCAACAGTGGAATCACACGCCACAAACCCTCTACTCCACTAGAGAAGCAGAAGGCATGTTGCTTACCATTGAGTTCAAACCCCCTACTTTACAGGTGTGGAAACTGAGTGCAGAGAAGGGAAGCGACTCACCTTTTGTTAGTAACTAAACCAGGTTTAAAACTCTTATTTTTTCTTATTTCTCAATTAAGCATTTAAAAAAATTCTGCTATGCTATCTTTTTTAGTTGGAAAACCTGACCTTTGCTTTTAATTTCCTTTTTTACTCACATTTTGATTGTTCAAAAACCAGGGAATAGTATTGGCAATTGTGTAGGCTATTTACCTTGTGGGCTGGTCTTCCCACAGCGCTCTCAAGGCAGCCGGCCCTCACTGGTTTGATCTGTGGGTAGGACTCGCCTCATCTGAGCCAGTTCCTGGGATGAAGTCTGGAATGGGTGAATGATGCACAAATGCTTCCAGCAGGCACTGGGTGACTTCAACCCCACTCCTTTCTTCTCAGACCAATCTTAAACTTGACGCCCTCAGATTTGCTTATAAACTCAGCCTCTCTCTAAACCACAACTGCATTTAAAGCCTGGCAAATCTTTATTGCTTAACTGTTGGTTATGTGATAACATAAAGAAAACCATATTTTAGTTTTCATCATGCACTGGGTTTAGACCACATAGCAACTGATAGTCCCTTGGATTTTTATTTCATGTGACATGAGCAGGGCAAGCAGAGACATGACTGGTTTTACATGTTAAAAAATATGGACAGCCACCAGCAAATCAGGGCTTGAGGGATCTCAAAAGATCTTCCTCGGAGGTCATCAAACAAACTGATCATCTTCCTTTCACATCTCTTATTATTCCTTTTCCTCCGTCTCAGATTTCTTCTCCTAGTAGCTCCAAGCTCTCCAGGGTTGGTTCTGAGGGCTCTCACATTCGTGTGTGGAATTCAGGTGTGCCCCTTGGAGGCTTGAGGGCACCCAAGCCACTGCTCAGGATGCTGTCTGCTCCAGAAGTTGCTGCTCCTTTCAGAGCCAGAGGCCTGGCATCATCTTCTAATGAAAGCTGTGCAGTTGAAAAGATACACCCAAATGGCCACATGCACTTGCTCTTTATGACACTCTTACTCATGCTTCTGCCACCAAACCAAAATTTGGTGTATCTATCTGCAGTTGGAAGAGATATGGCTTGAGCTGAGCTCCCGGCCCTATTGACTTTTGTTGTTGTTGCAGCTGCTGCTCCTGCAGACCCCAACCTAGGCCTCAAAGGCTCCTAAAGGGAGGTCATGCTTTCCCTCTGATTTACTTTTAGGGAGGAGTGCTCTTTGCTGGATTGTTGGGTCCCAGGGTTATAGCTTTCTAGATCCTCTCGTACTGCTAATCCACCACAAGGAAAGATGAATGCACGGGGCAGGTTCTGGTTTTGGCTGCATTTTGGACCTATATTGAAGACTTCCTTCCACCTAATTCCTGGTGCAGAGGTCAGCACACATGTCTCTTCCCATCTTCATTATATTTCCTCCTTAGGACCTCATTGTCCCATATTCTCATCCCTGTTGCCTTGATCAGGACCATCCCTGAGCTGGGCCAGGCCAAAAAAGTGGACTGAACTTGGATCTTGGAGCGAAGGATGATCAGATTTGGTTTAAAATTGTCCTGTCTTTGTTGTACCACTGAGCCAGCAAGTACTCAGTGCAAAGAACACACATGTAGGACCCAGTGAGTGGACATAGCTTCCCAATGCCTCCTTCATCTCAGAGATTCCCCCTTAAAAGTGAAGATCTAAGCATTTTGCATGGAGTGAGAAGTCTGCATTGGGAAGAACGCTAATCTTTGAGTTCACTATCTTTTATCACTTGGCTCAGAGTGGGGCCATTTCAGCTCTGAAATGTCCACCCTTACCATGTAAGGAAATTCCTCTATATCAGTTACATATGTACCTAATCTATTTCTTATTGTGCCATTGGGCCCACAGTAGGTCTAACCATGCCCTATTTTAACCCTAGGCTACCAGGTAAATTTCAACAACTCTGAACTCAAAGGAGTAGGGGGCTTAGTTCCAGCCTGAGCAGGATTTTCTGGTTGCAAGCAACAAAGCAAGCAATTCTGGCTAATCTAAGCAAAATATAAAACAAAAACAAACTAGGATTTAATGGAAAGATAGATAGTTTGAAAGACAGATATCTAGACAGGTCCTGGAATCTCGGGATCAGGAACAAGTGAATGTGAGGGGGTGCTATTGGAATGATTACACTTCAACTTATTTCTGTCCTTGTGTTTTTCAGTTCATGATTCAGATTCTAAATAGATCATCTAATTGGTCATGTTTGAGTCACAACTGTGTCTGGGCTAGGTGGGGCTGTAATCGACACTCTACTGAGACTGCTTTCAATGGGTTCTGCAAATTCAAAGGAAAGTCAGGGTGCTGTTACCTAAGAGAGCAAGAATGCTCACCAGGCAAGACACCAGATATCCACATGGTCCCTTTCTTCCCAGGTGGCTATGAGTGCAAAGGGATGAGCAGGCCTGGAAGTTAGGTACAATTCCCTCCTCAGCAGCTTTTTCTCTAAGAATCAGTGTGTTGGGAGAGGGGTAGCCAGAATCCATCTGCCTTTAGGGCTGGAGCCCAGGGTTTGGTCAAAATATGCTGTTCCATCAAGTTCTTCTAGATTAGACTACACTTTGTAAACTCAGTCCTTTATCTATTGTAGGTCTGAAATGTAAAACTAATATGTTGACATTTATTTTCAGGGTAATAGCACCCTTCAGAGCTGCAGGTAAGTTTTTTTTTTCCCACCAGATTGAAGCACTAGAGTATGTTAGAAAGAAAACTTCCTAGGCTCAGGAATGTCCAGAGAAACGGTTATGCACACGATGTATTAGAGATAGCACTGGAGCAATGCAATTTTAAATCAGATACAAAGGTAAAATGGACATGATAAATACGGAAACTAGAATCTATTCATTATAATTCCCTGGTCTCAAGATCAGTTTTCTGCTTATTCACTTATTCATTCCCTAATTAGTCATCAAGTGTCTACTCTGTGCTGGGTGCTGGAGATGGGGACAATCCCTGCCTTCGTGGAGTTTGCACTCTAATGGGGATGGCATTCTAGTGCTATGTTAATTTAGAAGAAAACTTATAGTTTGAGGATTCAAATATTTCACATATCCAAGGCATAGAACTATGCCAGAATTCACTGGAGAGTCCAAAAGAAGAATTCACATTTCACATTAGGGAATTAACATATAGTATTTATTTCTCTAACTTCATCCTACATTTAACATATTTGCCCATTTCTCCTAATTTCATTTCTCTCTCTTTAAAATAAAATGGAGAAATTAGAGAAGGATTCTCCAAACATTTGGATATGGGTCTGTTGCCCTCAATTTGTGATGCATAATTCTTTCAAGGAATGACTTTGTGCCCTCCATGAAACAAAGCAGATTTTCCCAGTATTTGACAGACCATATTTGTGTTTAGGGTTGTGTTTTGTTTTTTCTGGAGATATATTAAATTGGCTGTTAAATGCTCCATGGGGTTCAAAAGGAAGCATCAGGAAGCTTTTGGAGCTATTTGGAGCAGTATCTATAACAAGCAAGACTAGAGATTTGTAAGCCTCCTTCTCCCTTGGTCCCTTACTGAACTGCCCACAGGTGGGGCTGCTGCCCGGGGAGCACAACTCTGGGAGGACAGAGATTCCCTCTAACACGGTCTTGTTGGCATCCCCAGCATTGAGCACCAGCGGGCAGAGTTGACACTCGGTAAATATTTGTTACATGAATGAGTAAACACAAAAAAGATTCTTAGAGAAAGAGAAGAGAAATTTTAATCCCTCTAGACTTCTAATCAGATTATTTTTACAGCTCCTTTGATTGGTTGATTCAAAATTGCATTTGATATGCCAGAGACCTAAGGCCCAATAAAAGAAGACAAGTAGCACCAGGTGCTTCTGTGATTATATTTAAAGTCAAAATCAATGCTTATTTGGCCAGTGCTCTGACTTAATTACAAATTCTTCTTTATTATGAGTTATATTTTGACTTAGATAAGACAGTTTGAATTCCAGATGTGTATACCTGGAAGTTACTATTTTGGGATAATTTTTTGGTATTTCAAACATTTTATTAAGTAACAAAAGTTTCTGCATGTAATAAACTTAAGGAAGCTTTTCTTATATTGGAGATGGCAAATGAATTTCACCTCACTTGCCAATTTTAATTGACTGGTTTGCCTGGAGTGGCAGATGGAGAGGATTCTGAGGCCAACCCTGAATCCTGTAGAGAAACTACCACACGTAACAGATTATCAATGTCTTCCTTGGCTGATAGAGGCAGGGGGTAGCACATATACTACGTAATTATCCTCCTTGTTCTATAAACTATAATGCAAGATAAGAAGTACTTCTTCTGTGACTAGAGACTGAACGCAGCCAACGTCTGCAAGCCAGGGGAGTGATTAGTAAATACATCAGCATAGCTCCATCCTGAAGGAGCATCATTTGTTACCTTAATGGCAAACGGCCTGAAATGAAATTACTGAGGGAGTCTGGTTCCTTAATAGAAAGATGAAGACCTAAATGAACACAAAGTTGTGAAGTCTGAGGAGTCTGCTGAACCTGGAAAAAAAGGTTAATAAACCTGGTGAGTGCAAAAACAGCCCAGGAATTGGTGCCAAATAACCATGGGTCAGCGGCTATTCATCAACTGTGTGACTTTGGGCACCACAGCCTCTCTCCTTGGGACTATGTCCTCATCTCTAAGCTAAGGATAATAACACTGCTCTGTGTTTGATAAAAACACGTATATATAAAAAGGCCTTAAAAAAAAAAAAGGCCCTGACACAGAGAACAACTCAAATAATAGCCATTTTGGCCTCAGAGTGTAAATTGATGGATTTCTTTGAAAATTATTCTTTAAATTAGAGTGTTAACATGTCTATGCATGCTTAGGGGAAAGTTTCTACTCTCAAAGATCAATGAGTGCTTCAGCTATTGATTGCTTTGTGAATATTTAAATAAAACAACATAACTCCCTGCAATAGCTGCAGGCATACACTGTATCTGGCAACCCTATGTAAAAGGGGAATCTGGAGTTAAGGTAAATTACCAGTGAATCTGAATCTACTCATTTTTACCCTCTAGACTTGATACAAGCTGCCCATTGATGCTCGCACTGCCCAGTTCATGTGAACTCTATTACCTCTTTAACTGCTGCAGCAGTAAAGTACACAGATCAGAAGAAATTATTCAGAACAGATGAATAGCTCAGAAAATAGACAAACTCTGGGTTCAGGGAAAGATGGTGTTTTCGGCACTCTCACACGACTCTTGAAATTTTGGCTGCTCTTAGAAACTGATCTCTTTAAGTGGAAGTTGCTTTTTAAATTCAATTTAGGCTTAGACTTATTTCCAGAGGAGTCTTAACAAGGAGAACTATGCAAACATTGTTTATTGAATGGAACTGTTTCCCAGCTCCCTTTAGAATTTTAAAGATGAAAATTCCGGTAGGAAATGATCATTATCAAAATGGTATGTCTACAAAGAGATTTTATCTGTATTTACCTGCCTGTGGGAAAGCAGTCTAAATATCTTCCTGTGACTCCACAGGGAGAGAAGGTTGGGCAGCAGATGAAACTTTTATCATTTGCCCATCATTTTAAAATATTAAAAAAATTCCAGCTGGGCCCCAAAGGTAAAAGCAGCTTTGAAAAAGCATTTGGATATAGGAAGATCTAAAAAACAGAACAGGACAGAACAAGACAGTTATTTAGACAACCTGAAAACATTTATTATGGAGACAGTAGAAAGAAAACACACACACACACACACACACACACACACACACACACACACACACACACACAGTGCTGATTGCTGAGAAGTGGTGTACATGTACACCTGAGTAAAGAAACTTACTTAGAAATATGAGGTTTAAAATTTTCCAGAACGATTTAATAGCATTTGCAGTCTTGGGAGGCATAGAATTCCGAGGTTACCAAATTGAACTAACAGACAAGTGGGTTCAAGCCCTGGCACCCTCCCAGCTCTGTGACCTTGGAGAGGGTATTTCACTCTGTGTTTCAGGTTCAGCGTCTGTAAATTCACAGTAACACTGCTACCACTTTACAGCTGCCGTGAGAATTGAGACACCATTTGCAAAGTGCTCACTATGAAGCTTGATACTAAAAAGAGTAGTCAGTAATGTTAGCTTTGGTCATTTTTGAAATTCTGAGGCTGGTGCAATTGACAGGAGGCTCAGAACTGTCCCTGAGCAGAAGAAATCAACACTTCCCAGGGGGTTCCTGCATTGGAGGTGGGGTTGGGGGGCGGGTTGTTGTCCTTCTGATTGAAAAGTTTCTTTTTCACAGGTAGCTTCAAGGTACTTGTTTAGGAATATGGGTTTAATTTTATTCTTCTTAAACTGTATAAGTTACATATACCCTTGTATGTATATTTTATAACTTTGCAAAAGTAACTCTTTTCATGTACTAAATTTTACTACATTAATTGCTTTGATAGTGCTACATAGTCTCAAACACCCACAGCTCATATTTACTTTTTATAAATGAAATTAATGACCAAGTTAAATAATATTTCATATGGTCTGCTTGGATAGTGTGGCCTCTTTAAAAATCTTCTTGAGATTCAGCAAGGGAATACTGTTTGCCTCTTGTTTTTGTCTCTTCTGTCCTCCTGTTTTCAAATTTAACTAGATAAATTTTTAAATGTCCATATCAGAGTCTAAACTAAAAGACAAACATCAGATCGGGAGAAAACATTTCCTCTACTTATGCTTGCAAGGCATTATGTAATCAAGAGGCATCAAAGAACTCTGGAAGAATGGATTAATATCCTGGCTATATGGTGATGGTAACACAACTTTATAAATTTGCTAAAAATCATTGAAGTATATACTTACAGTGGGTGAATTTTATGGTATATAAAAATATATCTCAATAAAACTGTAAAAATAAAGTCCTTGATATACTTGAAACTACAAAACAATTGGGGAAAAAAAGTCAACAGCAAAACGTGAAAGAGATGTAAGCAGGAGGTTCACAGGAAAGTAAATATGGACGGTTAATAAGGGTAAAAATAAGCTCGATATTACCAGCCTAACTGCACTGCCAGGAGCACCAAGAGCACTTTTAACCTATCATTTGGTAAATTTTAAAATTTTAATTCAAATTATATAAATTATTTGAGTAGGTAATACATTTAAAGAGTTCAAAGATAAAAATGAAAAAGGGTGTAGAAATGCACAGGGAAAGTTCCCTTTCCATCTATTTCTCCTCAATCTCTAGTTTCACTTTTTCCCCAACACAACCAATGTTATCAGTATCTCGTGTAATTTTTCAGAGATTGTTAATGTACATACAGGAAAATATGTACATTTACCACTGCCACCTTATGCACAATGATCAAGCCCCGTATAAACTGCTCTTTACCTTACTTTGTTCCTTCAAGAGCTTTCCCTATGAGTACCTAGAGAGCTCCCTCATTATTTTTTTTATAGTGTGTAGAATTTCGTTATGCAGATATACCACAGTCTATTTAAATGTTTCCCTGCTGGTGGAAAGATTTTTTTCTGTATTTTTCCATGAACACTGCTCTGGACATTCATCACTTCACTTATGTGTGAGTACATCTGAGGAGTAGATCCATAGATGTAGTTTTGATAAATACAGCAAAACTTTTAAAGGTTGATTTCATCAGTGACAGTTCAGGGAAATGGATAGCTCACACTCTGCTTTTGGGGTGTAACCTTGCTGTATATCAAAATTAGAAATATGCATACACTTTAACCCAGAAGTTCTATTTCTTGGAATCTCCCGTACAGAAATTCTTACAAAGGAGCACAAAGTTATAGGTTCCAGCGTTCTTTAAAATGACAAAACACTGGAATCAACTTAAATATACAGCAATCTTAGTAAACAAATTATGGTACATCCATACCGTGGAATATTATGGAGAGGTTAAAAAAGGAGAGAGATAGATCTTTATGAATTGACATGGAAAGGCAGCCCTCTTAGATGTGTTAATAAGAAAAGCATGTTACATGAGTGGTGCAGTTCCACATAAGATAGATGGAAAAGATAGATCTATGGATATATATCTAGATACCACAAATCCCTCTTCCTCAACCCCTTCCTCCCTCCCTCTCTTCCTTTCTACAAATGCATAGATAAAGATCTGGATGTAAAAAAAAAAAAAAAGATCTGGATGTATACACATTAACATTTAGTGTAGTTAACAAGGAGAAAGGGATTTCTAATTCTTATTATATTTCTTGTATCGTTGGACAGTTTTCACACATATTCACATATAACTTCTGTAATTGAAAAATGACAGTTTTCAATAAATATCAATAAAAATTCTAACGTAAGCTATCACAACCACTCCAAGACCTTCTTTTTCTTTCTTCCCCCACCCTGTTTTTCGTTAATCATAAAAAATTTCAAGTATACATAAGGCACAGAAAATAATATAACAGATATTCCTGTACCCACCATCCCAATTTAACAGATGTTAACATTTTGCCAAATTTGCTTCAGATTTTGCTTTAAAAAAAGAATGAAAATGTTACTGCTATAGTTAAAGCTCTGTGCCCTACCCCCATGGTGTCAGTTTTCTTGAAGTTGTACATCATTTACAATCTTTTATCATAAAATAAGGTGCCCTTAAATGATGTAAAAGAAAAAAGTTTTAAGCTTAGTTTTCCCACATTTTGTAAAAGATTGCCTTTAAGAGTGATTACAAATTGCATCTTCTTCTTTTGGACTACTTGGAGGGGTTTCCATCTCCTGTTCATCCCCTGCCACCTCCGACCTTGGTCTTAATCCTATCTCCTTGACCGAGCATCTTCCCCCGGCTCTTTGCTTCCATCCTCTTCCCTCTGTTCCATCCGGACAACTACTGCCAGACTACCTTGCTAAACCAAGGTTTCTCAACTACAGCACTATTGACATTTGGGGTGGGTAATTCTTTGTTGTGGGGGGCTGTCCTTTGCATTGTATGATGTTTAACAGCATCCCAGTCCTCTACCTACTTGATGCCAGTACCGCCTTTCCCAGTTGTGATAACAAAAAATGTATCTACACATTGCCACATGTCCCCTGGAGGACAAAGTCATCCTGGTTGAGAACCACTGTCCTAACTATGACTTTTGATATCACGTCCATGCCCAAATAGTCTCCCATTTGCCTATCACGACATCTTCACATTCTCCCTTCACCTCCTCCCACCCCCAGCTGATTTCAAGGCCAGTCACAATCTGCCCTCACTTTCACTCATTTCTCACTTCTTCCCATCAGTCAGGTAGACCTACCTTCTTGTTCCCCTGCCCTCTTGTGTTAAGGTAATTTTCACCTCTGGACTTTTGTGCATGCTTTCCCACATCTTAATATGTCTTATCTGTTACTTTCTGCCTGTTCAACTCTTGTTTGCCCTTCAAGGTCAGACTCAAGTCTCATTCCTTCCTATAATGTTTCTTGATGACTTTAGCCTGTAGCTGTATCTTTCTTTGGAGGCATTGACATCTGGTGGTTCAGTGGATGGGCTTCAGAATCAGGTGAATGTGGGGACAGCCCTGACCCTCCCACAAACAAGCTGTGCGAGCCACCTTGTTTTGCTGAGGAAAAGCAGAAAAATAGATCTTGGATCCTTGATAATGCCTTCTAACCCCCAAATAAATCCTCCTGGGGTCAACCGCCTCCAGATTTGTTTAATGAGGTTATACAGTTTCTTTATTTTCAAGCCAGTTGAAGTTTGGTTTTCTCTTACTTGCAGCCAAAAGCATTCTAATTGGTACAATTGAAACCCAGAACAAAACATATTAAAGCAAAATAGGTTCTATAAACCCCTGAATACCTTCAGGCCTGTACCTAAAAGCATAAACTCCCACATCTAATAAACCACTCCAGCATAAAATAGCTTTCTTTTGACTAAAGCCCAAGGTCTTAGTGAAGGACTCACTTTTTCTGAAAATTGACACCCGTAGAACACACATGCCTCCCCTTTCATGTTTCCGTGTCACTGAATAGCATGAATACCCGTGGCCAAGGGCCGTGTTGCATAGTAACTTCAGGGATTATTTAGTTGGAACAGCAGTCACATCCCAGCCAGTCACCTTTGAGTACCTATGGAATGCATATCCCAGGATCCTATTCTGGTAAGAAGCTGGGGGACTATGAAGCATAAGGAATTAAGTCCTGCCTGCAAAGTGGTTATGCTCAAGGAATGGTAAGACAGATGGGTGGAGAATCCCAAGATAAATAAAGACCATGTATGGCTAAGTAGAAGGGGTAAAAGGGTGAATCCAGTGTTTGCTTTCATTGGAGGAGAGGAGAAAAGAACGAGAAAGTCAAGACTGTTTTCTGGTCCCACATTTTTTTTTTTTTTTTTTTTGCAGTACACAGGCCTCTCACTGTTGTGGCCTCTCCCGTTACGGAGCACAGGCTCCGGATGCGCAGGCTCAGCGGCCATGGCTCACGGGCCCAGCCGCTCTGCGGCATGTGGGATCTTCCTGGACAGGGGCACGAACCCGTGTCCCCTGCATCGGCAGGCGGACTCTCAACCACTGCGCCACCAGGGAAGCCCTGGTCCCACATATTTGTAAGTCATTTGCTATTAGTCTTTTATTCCATTCAGGTCCCTTTGCTAATTTCATCTCCATGGAGAAGCCCTTTTTAAGTACCCATCTAAAGTAGGGTGCCCCACCTGTCATTCCCCCAAGTCTCTCTTCCATGTGCTCTCACTGCTTTGTTTTTCTTCACAGCGCTTAGAGCTACACTGACTTGCATCTTTCTAGGGGAGATTGTCTCTTAATCTCTCTCTTCCTCTCAACATCACTGTGCAAATCAACCAGTTATGTGGATTCTAGGAAATTTTGGAAGTTCACTGAAAAGTTTTCACGCTCCTACCGGGAACAGATCTTAAAGAATCACTTACACACAGGCATGGAGACATATATACTAGGGTGTTCATTACAGTATTGTTTGCAATAGAGGAAAAATAGAAAACAATGGAAATGTCCATCAATAAGGGAGCCATTACATAATTTATGATACAGCCACACTCTGTAATTCTGCATAGCAGTTAATGAGTAATTAATAGTAATAATAATAATAATAGTAATAGCAGCTGAGAGTTTTTGAATGCTTACATATATTTTATCATTTATTTCCCCTAAAACTCCTCTGTGGTATGAACTTTTATTATCCCTACTTTACAGATGAGTGAACTGAGGCACACAAAATTTAAGTGATTTGGCCAAGGTCAATTAGGCAGTGACAGAGTTAGGATTTGTGACCAATCTGTCCCTAGCACACACACTTTCAACCACTCCTCCATACTGTCTTCAAGGAATATGAGAAGATATGTGTGCTTAGATTAAAAAATCCTAGAAATTCTATTAGCTGAAAATAAAAGCAAATGGGTCTAGAATGAATCTGTTCAAAACACAAAAGATGTTGGTGGGTAAGTATATATGTGTGTGTTGTGTATTATCAGTGCTTACCTCTGAGGAGGGGAGAGTGGGGAGGGAAATGGAAACTAGCAAATTTATTCTCTATATTCTTAAGATGCTTGGGTCTTTCATTATTACCAGAGTAATTAAAAAACAGTTGTGTGGAGAAGGAGACGAGACGGCAGAGTAGAAGGATGTGAGCTCACCTCTCCTTACAGAAACACCAAAATCACAACTAACTGCTGAACAACCATTGATAAAAAAATGCTGGAACCTGCGAAAAAAGATACCCTACATCCAAAGACAAAGAATAAGCCACAAAGAGACAATAGGACGGGTGCAATCACAATAAAATCAAATCCCATACACGCCGGGTGGGCCACCCACAAGTTGGAAAATAATTATACGACAGAAGTTCTTCCACAGGAGTGAAAGTTCTGAGTCCCACATCAGGCTCCCCAGCCTGGGGGTCTGGCAATGGAAGGACGAGGCCCCAGAGAATCTGGCTTTGAAGGCCAGCGGGGTTTGATCACGGGAATTCTACAGGACTGGGGGAAACAGAAACTCCACTCTTGGAGGGTGCACACAAGGTCTTGTGCGCACCAGCACCCAGGGAAAAAAAGCGACGACCTCATAAAAGACTGGGCCAAACTTACCTGCTACTACTGGAGGGTCTCCTGCGCAGGCAGGGGGTGGTTGTGGCTCACGGCGGGGACAAGGACACTGGTGGTGGTAGTTCTGGGGAGTACTCGTTGGCATGAATCCAGACCAGATGGCTTCACTGGAGAATTCTATCAAACATGTAGAGAAGAGTTAACACCTATCCTTCTGAAACTCTTCCAAAAATTTCAGAGGAAAGAATACTCCCAAGCTCATTCTATGAGGCCACAATCACCCTGATACCAAAACCAGACAAAGATACCACTAAAAAAGAAAATTACAGGCCAATATTACTGATGAACATAGATGCAAAAATACTAGCAAACCGAATCCAACAATGCATTAAAAGGGTCATACACCATGATCAAGTGGGATTTATCCCAGGGGTGCAATGATTTTTCGATATCTGCAAATCAATCAATGTGATACACCACATCAACAAATTAAAGAATAAAAACCATATGTTCATCTCAATAGATGCAGAAAAAGCTTTTGACAAAATTCAACACTCATTTATGGTAAAAACTCTCCAGAAAGTGGGTACAGAGGGAACCTACCTCAACATAATAAAGGCCATATATGACAAACCTACAGATAACATCATACTCAATGGTGAAAAGCTGAAAGCATTTCCTCTAAGATCAGGGTCAAGACAAGGATGTCCACTCTCGCCACTTTTATTCAACATAGTTTTGGAAGTCCGAGCCACAGAAATCAGAGAAGAAATAAAGGGAATCCAAATTTGAAAAGAAGAAGTAAAGCTGTCACTGTTTGCAGGTGACATGATACTATACATAGAAAATCCTGAAGATGCTACCAGAAAACTGCTTGAGCTCATCAATGAATTTGGTAAAGCTGCAGGATACAAATTAAATACATAGAAATCTCTTGCATTTCTATATGCTAATAATGAAAAATCAGAAAGAGAATTTAAAGAAACAATTCCATTTACCATCTTAGGAATAAACCTACCTAAGGAGGCAAAAGACCTGTACTTCAAAAACTATAAGATGCTGATGAAAGAAATTGAGGATGACACAAACAGATGGAAAGATATACCATGTTCTTGGAATGGAAGAATCAATATTGTCAAAATGACTATACGACCCAAAGCAATCTATAGATTCACTGCAATCCCTATCAAATTACCAATGATATTTTTCTCAGAACTTGAGCAAATAAATATTAAAATTTGTATGGAAACACAAAAACCCTGAATAGTCAAAGCAATCTTCAGAAAGAAAAATGGAGCTGGAGGAATCAGGCTCCCCGACTTCATACTATACTACAAACCTACAGTCATCAAAACAGTATAACACTGGCACAAAAACAGAAATATAGATGAATAGAACAGGATAGAAAGCACAGAAATAAACCCATGTACCTATTAATCTATGACAAGGTAGGCAAGACTATACAATGGAGAAAAGAGTCTCTTCAATAAACGGTGCTGGGAAAACTGGACAACTACATGTAAAAAAATGAAATTAGAACATTCTTTAACTCTATACACAAAAATAAACTCAAAATGGATTAAAGACCTAAATGTAAGACCAGACACTATAAAACTCTTAGAGGAAACCATAGGCAGGACACTCTTTAACATAAATCTCAGCAATATCTTTTTTGGATCCATCTCCTAGAGTAATGGAAATAAAAACAAAAATATACAAATGGGACCTAATTAAAGTCATAAACTTTTGCACATCAAAGGAAATCATAAACAAAATGAAAAGACAACCCACAGAATGGGAGAAAATATTTGCAAACAATGTGACCTAAAAGGAATTAATCTCCAAAATTTACAAACAGCTCATGCAGCTCAATATCAAAAAAACAAACAACTCAATCAAAATATGGGCAGAAAACCTAAACAGACATTTATCCAAAGAAGACATACAGATGGCCAATAGTCATGTGAAATGATGGTCAACATCGCTAATTATTAGAGAAATGCAAATCGAAACTACAATGAGATATCACCTCATACCAGTCAGAAAGGCCATCATCAAAAAGTCTACAAACAATAAATGCAGAAGAGGGTTTGGAGAAAAAGGAACCCTCCTACACAGTTGGTGGGAATGTAAATTGGTACAGCCACTATGGAGAACAGTATGGAGGTTCTTTAAGAAACTAAAAATAGAGCTACCATATGATCCAGCAATCCCACTCCTGGGCATATATCTAAAAAAAAAAATGGTTTGAAAGGATACATGCACCCCAATGTCCATTGCAGCGTTGTTTACAATAGCCAAGACATGGAAGCAACCTAAATGTCCATTGACAGATGAATGGATAAAGAAGATGTGGTACATATATACCATGGGAGTATTACCCAGCCATTAAAAAGAATGAAATAATGCCACTTGCAGCAACATGGATGGACCTGGAGATTATCATACTAAGTGAAGTCAGACAGAGAAAGACAAATATCATATGATAGTGCTTATGTGCAGAATCTAAAAAAAAAAATGATGCAAATGAACTTATTTACAAAACAGAAACAGACTCACAGACTTAGAGAACGAACTTATGGTTACCAGGGGGGAAGGTGGTGGCGGGGGAGGGATAGACTGGGAGTTTGGGATTGACATATACACACTGCTATATTTAAAATAGAGAACCAACAAGGACCTATTGCATAGCACAGGGAACTCTGCTAATACTCTGTAATAACCTAAATGGGAAAAGAATTAGAAAAAGGATAAATACATATATATGTATAACTGAATCACTTTGCTGAACACCTGAAACTAACACAACATTGTTAATCAACTGTACTCCAATTCAAAAAAAAAAAAAAAAATCGTGCAACAACCAAAGCTACCACGAGAGGGCTCAGTAAGCTGCTTACCAAGATTTCCCTCTAGAGGTGTTACCCAGAGAGCTGTCCAGGTGCTGAAATATGTAAGGTGGGTAAGCTCACAAGAGTGACACTGGGGGATCTAGATAGACTCTTGGAGCTTCCACTGCCAAGCTCTGTGGCTAAGAATTGGTTGGACTATGGGAATACGTTAAATCCTTTCATCCTGTGTCATTCCAGCATCGATCAGCTCTAGCGCGTCAGGGAAGGGTAGGCAAATGATAGTATTTCAATATGCTCCTTGTCAAAGAAAAGAGATGACTCTGCCATCAGGAATTCCAGTGAGAGTGGCAGTCCAGAAACTCATGGTAGAAGCTTCAGCTAGCAATAGAGAACAGGAATTCCTGCCTAGTTCTCAAATAATTGGGAGAGAATATGGCCTAGGAAAATAAGGTTTTTTAAAAAAGATTTTATTGCTTTGAATTAACTTAAAGAACCCAAACTTTAAACTCCCTTGTTATATAGTTTATAAACAATGGCCAGGTCCTTCATTTTACTGTTTTATAAGAGATTGTAAATGAAAGTGTGGAAATAAGAACTTTGTAAAAAATGAAAACTGTCTACAGTGCTCAAAGTTGGTAAAGGATTGAGGAAATAAGTATGGAAACAGTATACGCTGTTCCTGAGAGTTTAAACTGCTGCAATCATTTAGAGAAGGATTTCTTTGTCTAAGGGAGGTTAAATCTGTAGCAATTCTGTGTCTTCTGGGTGAGGTCATTTTCCTTTTCTCATATGTGGCTTCAGAACAAAATAATGATAATGATAATAATTCTCTTTTAATGGAGCACTTACTATGTGCGAAACAATTTTGTCTCATTTTATCCTCACTATAATCTCAGGTTAATTCTATTTAAGAGATAGAATTTATTCCCTTTTTACAGATGTGAAAACTGAGGATTGATTTATCCAAGGTTACAAAACTGGTAGCCAGCAGGAACAGCTTAATTATCATTTATTTAAGAAATTTAGATTCATTGAGTGCCCAGAGTCTACATCTTCCTTTTAGGCATTTTAGAATAAAAGAGGTTTGTATAACATGATTTTTCTCCTGTTAGTTAATGTTGTGCTTTGGGAGATAAGACACGTATTGATGAAGTAATGTGTGAACAAGGGAGCATTAAATAGAATAGACTTAAATCTATAATGACTGAGAACTGGACAATGTAAGCTACAACAGAGGCAGGCCAGGTACACATAAAAAGATCTAGAGGAAGTGTTGTCATCGGCTCAGGCAGCCATAACAAAATACTAAAGATTGAGTAGTTTAAACAACAGAAATTTAATTTTCTCACAGTTCTGGAGGCTGGAAGTCCAAGGTCATGGTGTTGGCAGGATAGGATTCTCCTAAGCTCACTCTCCTTGGCTTGTAGACAGCTGCCTTCTCCCTGTGTTTTTACATGCCCTTTCCTTTGTGCCCTGCACTCCTGGTGTCTCTTCCTCTTCTTACAAGGACACCAGTCGTATTGGATTAGGGACCCATCCTTATGACCTCATTTAACCTTAAATATCTCTGTAAAGGCCCAGTCTCCAAATACAGTCACACTGGAGGTTAGAGCTTCAATATATGAATTTGGGGGTAGGGGACATAATTCAGTTCATAACCAGGTCAGTGTGAGCTGGTGCAGTCAGTAAAGGCTTCACAGCAGAGGAGGGCTATGAAAGATAAATAAGGTATGGACAAAGAGAGAAAATAATGAGGAAGGCATTTAAGGAATGGATGCTAGAACAAGCAAAGGGCTAGTGAGAGAGACAGGTACAGAGACAGAGACACAGGGAGAGAAAGAAACATGGACTAGAAGAGAGGAAGAAATTTTCCATAGTGATATAGTAGTAGCTTCCTTTTGGGGTGAAAGTTAATCCCCTTCCCGCCTACATTGAGTGGACTCAAGACCTTTGTGGGAGGCAAGAGAGAAGAGAACAATCAAGGCAACAGGTTGGTTCAATAGTTGATAACACAGGAAAGGAAACTCTGTTTCTTCACAGTCATATGAAGGGATCTTCATGCAGAGATGTTAATGCCAAGGATACATGAGATGTGCCCCAAACTTCTTTTAGGGCACATCTTTTCCCTCTTTTATTACTAACCCAAAATATTTTCCATACACCCTCTGCTTGGATTGCTCCCAAACTCCGTATCAGTACCTCCCCTCTCCTGCAGACTCAAGATCATAAAAATATATAGACTATTTTTTCATCATGCCTCTTCCTTGGCTGGGCTGAGTTCTCATACTTATTTACTTTCACTGATTTAATGTATTCTATTTCTGCCAACAATCATAAAAAGCAAAATGGTTCTAAATACCCATGTCCACATAGTTATACCTTTTTGCATATAGAACCTCTTTCAAGTCTGAGTTCTCATCAATATCATTTGATTGAAGAATTTTAATTTGCATCAATATGATATATTTTGCTTCCTGATTATAGTCCCTATCAGTGTGATTCAAGGGGGACAAAGGAAGCGATCTAGAATCAGAGTTTAAGGCTTTGGAGAAGCAGAGGTACAGGGAAGTGGCCTACTCAGCAAGTAATGCTTATTGAGACCCCACTATGTGCAGGGAACAGCGGTAGGGACCGGAGATTGGAAGAACAGTAACAGCACATTATTCGTCAAGAAATTTGCTATCAATAGGGAGGAAACAGATGAGTACAGAGTAATTCCAATATGACATGTTAACTGCTGTGTAAGAGAGGCAGCATGGAGAGGGAAGTGGGAATATAGGATTGAGACCCCTCATACTTGACATGTCTCTGCCATTTCCTAGCTTTGTGACCTTGGACAAATTACAGGAGATCAAGTTTATCCCATTTCCTATGTGATCATACCTATTATACAGGATTATCTTATAATATTAGATACTTCAGTGCCTCATGCATAGTAGGTGCTCAGTAAGTTGCAACTACTTTTATGATCATTACAATGATAGCATTTGTGGTGTATAAAGTGTTACAGAGACTCAGTGCGGGTAGCAGCAAATTCTGACAGAGACCAGGGGAAGCTTGATAGGGGAGATGGTGCTAGAGTCGTGCCTGCATCTGCAAACCATCTGTCAGGAATGTCAAGGAGGAAGCTCTGCACTAGGAAAGCATTTGATGAGGTGACCTCAAAAAGCCTGTCCAAGTATAAGATTCTGTGCATATTAGGTCAGAGAATTCTCCAGCTGGCAGAGACCTTTCGGGAAGAGTGCTTGATATACGCTCTTGACAATGTGGAATGAACTGATGAAGCTAAATTGATCCTAAATGTGCATAAATGAATAATTCCTTTTCCCCCTTTTATGCAGACAGTATAGTACATAAGAATCTAATACTTTCTAGGACTTCTATAAGTCAGAAAGTCAAGGGTTCGTTTTCTTGGATTAGGATATTTATATCCTCTTTAGAGGGACATTCATTTTCAGTTGGATCTGATTTCAAACTTCTTGAAACTTTGGAACACAAGATAAATGATAGGTGCTTAGCAACCTAACATGGGCTTAGCAAATACTTAATAACCTATACCAATACACTGATGTCTTCTCCCAAAGGTTTCTTACTTTAGTAAATATGAAGAGTAAAAATGTAATACTATGTCTTCTGGATGTCAAACATCAGATTTTTTTTTCAAGTAAAAAACCCAGGTGTTCCTGGGCATGTTGAGTCTCCCCAGGATAAGCCGTCCAACTGTGCAGGGAGTTGTTCAGTGATGCCCAGGCAATCTGGACTCATGGGAACAAATATGGCCCTCACACAATCTCTTCCATTACCTACTTGACTCTGATTGCTACAGAGGCAGGCCTTGTGGAATGTTTTTCTTTGGCCTTGAATTTCTCGAGGTAATGTGCATTAAAGTGAAAAGTTGCTATCTGAAGTTCAAGGGCAAAAGAGACCATAAGGTACTGACAAAATTGGAGTTCTGCAACCCAAGAAGGCTGCTGTGTTGTGCTGACATATCAGGCCACAGCAACAGAGTGAGCCAATTCTTGAGGCGAAAGCCACAGGGAAGGAATTAAAGCAACTCCAAACCTCTTATTCAGCACATGCTGTTATTCATGCAGAAGCAGGGATACCAGTAAGACTCAACATGCTGACTCAGCATTAGCCTACAATTCGTATTATGAATGGAGAAACCCTTGAAAGGGCTAACTCTTAAGGGATGAAACACCCGTAATACTTTGGCTGAACACACCCAGGTGTGACTTTTGCTGTGCGCAGTGGAAAGGTGATTTGCCCAATCAAAGGCACAGCTGGAATTGAGAGAAATACTTCCACTTGTAAATTGTCCACAAGCTGTGGAGCCCTTGAGAGCACTGGCATGGAGCTAATTGCCATCTAGCTGTACCCTTGGGCAAAGGGCTTACTTTCTCTATGCCCTCCTCAGTTTCTTTATCTGTAAAATGGGGAATAATTTGGAGAATGGGGAATGCTTGCTTCACAGGTGGCCTGGAAGATTAAATGACATAATGTATGTGACGTGGTTGCCCCAGTGCCCTAACACTTCATGAGCACTCAATAAATGTTAATAGTAATCAAGACAGTACCTCATGGTGCCTTGTTTCCATTTGGAACAGCAAGCCTTACCAGTTGCTTTGAAGCAACGAGACATTAACCCTCATATTTAAATTTCTAGACTTATGCCCATAAAGATTACTGGAAAAAAAAGTAAATATACAGAGAAAATTAGAAAACTTATTTCAGAAACAGAAGAAGAAATTCTCATCAGGATTCTGAAAAAAGTGATCAATATTACTCCGGGATCTTAAAATCAGAATCTAACTCTTATGATTCTATTGAGGATAATTGTGGACACATTGAAACACTATGTATTTCAGTACACTAAGGGTTTTGCCTGAAATATTTCATATAACTTTCAAAATAACCATGTGAAATATGTTATTATCCCTATTTCACAGATTAAGAAACTGAGGCTTTGAGAGGTTAAGTAAATGTCCAAAACCCTGACAGCTGGCATACTAGTTACCTGTTGCTGTATAACAAATTATTCCAAAACTTAGGGTCTTAAAACAACAAACATTTCCAGGACTGAGACCAGGGTGAGGTGATTAAGGTATAGGTCTTTAGTGCAAGAGTTAAGGGGGTGCCAAAAAATTCAGCAACAAAGATAAGTAACATTTTTAAAAATCAAAATTAATGCAAAAACATCCATGATGAACAAAATACCAAGATTTTTCTTTTTTCTTTTTTGCGGTACGTGGGCCTCTCACTGCTGTGGCCTCTCCTGTTGCGGAGCACAGGCTCAATGGCCACGGCTCACGGGCCCAGCCGCTCTGCGGCATGTGGGATCTTCCCGGACTGGGACACGAACCCGCTTCCCCTGCATCGGCAGGCGGACTCTCAACCACTGCACCACCAGGGAAGCCCAAAATACCAACATTTTAGATAAAGACAAGATTAGTATTACTGACTTTTCCTTTTGCCTCAGGCTTGAGTATGGCTCATCACGGCACTGTTAGTAATCCTGTCTTGCTTTCAGTTTCCCCATCTCTCAAATAACCACATATTTTCCAAGGTCTACCTCCTCATCTCTAATGTGTCTGCTTAGCTCCATCCCCAAAGCTACTATGTTTAGTTTACATTAACTTCTTCTTTCTCTTGTTTTACTGAAATAGTTCTCACAGATGTCCTTCCCACTTACGGTCTGTCTTCCCCAGGAAGCAGACTCTGAGATGGAGGTTTGCATGCAGGAAGTTTATTGGGGTGTGCATGGCATCGATACAGAGGGCAAGTGAGGCAAGCAGTATTGGGCAGATGGAGAGAATGAACTGTGATGCAGTCACAACAAAGGCCTCAGCTGATCCCACAGGAAATCTTGGAGTCGTTCCAAACTGCTATGGTAAGGGGTCAGGCCTTTATACCAAAATCTGTCCCCCTCCCACATACATGTTAAGACTTGTCACTGGGTGCAAGATGCACACCCCCAACTCCGGGAGGGTCGTGACCTTAGGCCAGGCAGCTCTCTTCAGCCAAAGTAAATTCCCAGAGAGAGATCAGTTGAGTGCTGTCAGTCATCACTGCCAGCAGAAGCCAGGGAATTGAGTGCTTCAGTCTTGAGGAGGCGAAAGTATCTGGACAGCATCCACCACTCCTCCAATCTATCCCCTCCTGTGGAGCTCTCCCTTCAGCTCTTGGAAAAGCTGAGAGCTGCCCACCCTGAGCCAGGACTCTACCATTCTCAACCGGGAATGCTCTCCCTACTCTGCTCTTTGCCTTCCCAACTTCTACCCAGTTTTCGGCCTAAATGACCTTTCTCCCAGAGCTCTTGCGTGCTCCTCAATTGCTTCTACTGCTTCATATCAAAGCGCTGCTAAACTTAGTTGCTTAAAACAACACGTGTTTACCATTTCTCATGATTCTGTGGAGTGGCCGAATGGTTCTTCTGCTGGTCTAGCCTGAGCTCACTCATGTGGTGGTAGTCAGCTGGCAGGTTGACTTGGGGCTGGGCTTAGCTGGGACAGCGGGTCTCTCTCTCCACAGGGTCTTCCATCCCAGCCTCTTTAGAGTATGGCTTCCAAGAGGGTGAGAATGAAAGCTATTGATGCCTCCGCTCTGTAACCTCCATAACACCACTTCTGCCACATTCTGTTGGTCAAAGTGGGTTACAAGGGCCGTCCAGATTCAAAAGGTAGGAAAATCCCCTCTGTTGGGAAGAGCTACAATGACTCTGTGGCCATATTTAATCTATCAGACCAACATAAACTAAGTACCCACGTGAATCTCTCCTCATCCATGCTCTGCTTTTCCTTTGTAGTTCTTTTTTTCACAATTTGCAATCATGTTTATTTGTTTTAGTTTTTCTCTACTATACTCTGAGCTCTGAGAGGATGGATATCATGTCAGTGTTTCTTCACTTATCCCAACTGCCTCGTCCAGTGCCTCACAAATAGTTGGTGCTCAATAAATACTGGTTGAATAAATAAATGCAAGTTCCATCTCAGATCTAACATGCTCTGGATTTTGACAGCCTAGAAGTTAGTAAAAAATGAACAGTAGAGATGAGTCTAATTCTACATATCTCAAAGCGGTGGTTCTCAGAGTATAGTCCCTGGATCAGTAGCATCAGCATCACCTAGAAACTCATAGAAATGCAAATTCTTGGGCCCCACCCCAGACCTATTGGATCAGAAATTCCAGGGGCAGCCTGAGAAATCTGTCTCATCAAGCTCTCCAGGTGATTCTGACAAACCTGAAAATTTGAGAACCACTGTCCCGAAGTATGTTCTTTAGAACATGAGTTTCATGGGATTTAAATGAGTGTTAAAAGGCAAAAGGATTCCATGGACCAATAACTGGGAAACACTGAGTTAAATACAGACAGATTTCTATACTGCAAAATTTCATTTGCTAATGAGCACCAGGATTCTCTGAGAGAGATTCATGGCGTCCAGCTCCTCTTCCAGGAGCGTCTCATGGGACTAGTGTTCCACGGAACTCATTTTGACTCTTGGGGGGAAATGCTGCTCTAAATTAGAAGCTATGCATAAATTAGTGAAAACAAAAACCAAAAAACAACCCCCTCCCCGCAAAAAACAAATTACAATTGAGAATCATCTATTGAAAAGGAATTTTACAGCTGATCCAGTCCCAAATAACTTTTAGGTCTAAGTCGCTATGTTGTGTGACGTTGTGTCAATTAGTTCATTGGCAGAACCTTATCTCAGTGTTATTTTCAAAGTTGTGTTACTTCTAAACACACCTCTTTTTTTAATGATCACAGCTTTAATATTCAGAATTAGCTCCAATTAGGGCATCTAAAGCCTTTTTTTTTTTAACATCATAAGCCTTTCCTTCTCTAATGTCTGCCTTAGAGACTCTGCCAAACACAGGTGATGGTGGCTGATTCCCTTGCTGTAGAAAACTCTGAATAAACAGCTTCTGCTTGTTTTCATTTGGGTGGTCTTCACTGATTTCCACACAGTGAGAAACAGAGTTCCTGCTTGATAGGCACTTGAGAAGGAGATTTCAGTGTGACTGTTTTATAAGCCGAACTACACATTCAACTATTGCTGTTTTCAGTGGCTGATTCTTCTCAGTAACTTGAGCCTATGCAATAATTAGTTCTGTTTCCCAACTTGAGACTATGTGGTAATTTGTCCTGTTTTCCAACATATACTGTACTCATAATCCAACTTTATAAATATCTGTACCAGGGCAACTCAAGTTCTCTGATGTGTTATTTAACACATGATTTCTTGTTTTTGTTTTTTTGTGGTACGCAGGTCTCTCACTGTTGTGGCCTCTCCCATTGCGGAGCACAGGCTCCAGACGCGCAGGCTCAGTGGCCATGGCTCACGGGCCCAGCCGCTCCGTGGCATGTGGGACCCTCCCGGATTGGGGCATGAACCCGTGTCCCCCGCATCGGCAGGCAGACTCTCAACCACTGCGCCACCAGGGAAGCCCTCACATGATTTATTTTATTAGGTTATCTCTCATAATACTTGCTTGTATTTTTATTTCTATTCTTTCATGTAGATTCCAACTTACCATCAATGTTAATATGCTATCAATTGAACTATAATCACATAAGGATTGACTTCTTATTTTTAGTTTGCTCCAAGTTCACAGGAAAACTAAGGAATTTACTATTTACTAAAACTAAGGGTTTACTATTATTATAACCAATTTACAGATAAGAAGACCAAGGCTCAGATAGGGCAAGAACTTCCCTGAGGTCATGAAGATAATAAGTATGAAAATGAGATCTCAAACCTGTACAAGACATATGTCCACAGAGAAGTTAACATTTACAAACATTGATGTACCTGGACGTAGGCTTGCAGAGCTTTTCTGTCTTGTTTCTTGAAGGATATCAGCAAGTCCTGGGGATTCAGGACATTTCCAACAGCACTGAGCCTTAACAGGGAGCCAGCCAGCTGGAGCTGCTGCTGTTTCTTCCCACGTAGTGAGGGTGCTCAGACACTTGGGATGCTCCTGGCACTGCCCACCGTTGTTTCTCACTTAAACAAGAAAGGCCATCCCCACTGCAACTTTGTATTCCAGTTGATGGATGCTCCAACATCATTTTCTTAAATGAAGAAAACCTGGTGTCTCCTGCATGGTCCTCTCTTGGTGCATCTGCATTGCTGGTCTTGCAATAAGAAAGGAGCTAGTAAGTCATGTCTTTCTACATTGCTGTTGGTGCTATCATGGCTTTCTGTTTTCCAAGCAGAAGCAGCCTGATATCACCGTACAATGACTCCTGAACCCTTCCCACCAAAGTCACAAATATAACCTTCTAGGAAAAACTGCCAACAAGACACCCATCAATGAGAAATGGTTACTTGCAAAGAAGAAAACAAAAGGTTCCAATCTGAAATTCAGAATATTTTACTTATTACAGTTACTTCTCTCCTACTTATTATTAGCAATATCATTATACTACTGTGATGTGATAGCAGCTGTCTTTCATTGAGTACTCACTACCTAGCAAGAGCTGTGCTAAATGCTTTATATATTATATCATTGAATTCTCACAGCATTATGAGGTGTTTAATATTATCTCTATTTTACTGATGGGGAAACCAAGGCTTAGAAAGGTTCTCCTGCTTCAAAGTCAGCCAGACTGCTTAACCCCTCCACTGTGCTATATATAGCAATGGGAAATGTAGAAATAATTTAAATGTTCCTTAAAAACATTTGCCTGATTTTTCTTTTTGGCATGCAGAATCTTAAAATAATGTACTTTTAAGGTTTACATCACTGAATTACTTTTAAGAAGCGCCTTTCCTTTCCCCAATCCATTAGTTACAGGTGGCAGCATGGTGTTTTGGGGAGCAATAATGGCTTTGGTGTGAAGAATGCCCAGGTGTGGGGAGAGTTACTGTGTGGGATATGATCCCTCATCTTGCAAATGGGGACTACTACATCCCACCTCCCAGGATGGTGGTGAGTGCTAAATGAGGACATGTATGTATGTAAAGCTTTTGGCCCAGGGCCTGGTGCACAGCAAGTGGTCAATGAACGGCGAGTCCTCCAAGTGCAGCCCAAGAGTCCTCCCTTGTTTAATACTCCCCTTCCCTGACTCTATAGCTTTCTCAAGCATCTTTATTTACTTAAGGCTCACATTCCACCTGCTTTCAAAGAGTGTTCAAGAAGGAGCTCTAAGTTAATCTCTGTATAAGCATGGTTGGCTATGAATTTACTGGAGAGGTCAGAGGTCATAATTCTACTCCTATCCATGTAAAACTAGGCAAACTCTGTGCCTCAGTTTCCTTATATGTCAATGGGGATAAAAGCAGCACTCTGTTTCTCAAAGGGCTGTAAGGAGGATGATAAGTGAAATAAATGGAAAGCTAAAATGTATTACCAGCTATCATTAATGTCAGCTTGTAGTGGCTTGTAAATGCCACAAGGGACATGTTCTACAACAGGGGACAGCCTCAGACTATAATGAAACCCAGCGATAGAATAAAGCCTTATTTGTTTGTCTTTGGGTCTTCCTCTATGGATGGCCAATGTGAAAGGGTCAGCCATCCCATTTTCTGCTTCCTCTAATGAACTCCTTGTGGTGGAGTTCCTTACCTAATGTCAAAAGGCAAGTCTTGAAGGCAGAGACAAGTCAGAAATTTCATTGTCCTCTCCGGTTTACTTCTGACATCTAAGTGCTTCGGCCCCTTGAGGTGAAGGTGCTGTGAATAGGGCTACTTTTCATTATGCACTTTCTCAGAACAATGTATTGAGACTCAAATACATTGAGTATCATGAGATACTCAAAAACATATCACACTTATTGTTGATAACCTGGGAAAAGTTTCCACTGTCCAGAAGCTGAGGTTCGAATGTCACTTTATGTTTTAGAAGCTGGTCTCATGAAGAGATGTGTCCTTTAACCTTTGTTCCCACCTGAGACTACTTCTGCTCCCCACCCCCGGCCTACAAAAAGTGTTTTGTAGCATTTGCTTTGACAGACCACCAGTTGCCTCTTCTCAGACAAAGTAGATTGAATGGCCAGAACTGCTTGGGCACCGCTGTTGACAATTAAAATTGGGACCCCCAACCACAGCCCACTCCCAGGAAGTTGGTACAAATTTATGTCCTGCAGCTGTGTGGGCAGCACCTTCTGAGAGGCAGTTGCTTATTTGAAGGCTAGGATGAGCATGGAGCTGTAGAGAATGTGTCAGACGGTGGGAGTCTTCATTGTCTAGCAGTTGGTTAGGAGCTTGGACTTGGGAGGCAGACGACACAGTTAGAGCCTGACCTTACTAGCTGTGGGAGGTTGGGTGAGTCCCTTGACCTCTCTGAGCTTCCCTTTTCTCTTATAGTGGAATGGTAGCTGTTTCAGAGGGTTGTTTTGAAGGTTAAATGAAACTAAGCCTATAAAGCTGTTAGACTAGTGCCTGATAGGCAGTAAGCACTCAATGGATATCAGCTATTGTTATTGTTACAAGCATGTAACGTGCTTGGCACAAGTGTGTATATTTTTTTTAAAAAAATTATTTATTTTAGGCTGTCTTGGGTGTTCATTGCTGTGCGCAGGGGCTTCTCCTTGCGGTAGCTTCTCTTGCTGCAGAGCACGGGCTTCAGTAGTTGTAGCTCGAGGGCTCTAGAGCGCAGGCTCAGTAGCTGTGGCTCACGGTCTTCGTTGCTCCACGGCATGTGGTATCTTCCCGGACCACGGCTTGAACCCGTGTCCCCTGCATTGGCAGGCGGATTCTTAACCACTGTGCCACCAGGGAAGCCCCACAAGTGTGTATATCAAGGGTGGTTGCTGTTACCATTGTTATTGTTAGTGTTGTCCTTTGTCATCTGGACCTTGAATAAGTTTCTCAGCTCCCCGGGTCTCTCAGAAACGTACCCAGTGGAAGTGACTCCATCACTTCTGGTTAGAGGCTCCCTCTGCACAGAACTCAGACAGGACTTCCTGAGGCAGTGGGTGGACATCATCACCAATATCTGAAACAGACTCCAAGCCATCCTCATCTAGCTCAGTCTTTGACCAAGACTTGTATAATCCTCTTCCTCTCTGTCTCAGTAACCCCCCATCAAATGCCTCCAAATTCTCAGGCAAATCCTGAAGTTCCTTAGGTAAGTTTCATTCTTCCTCCTTCTGAAGCATGTAATTGACTTGCCACCAGAGCTCAGTCATGTATAGTAGGTGTCCCTCTCCCAGTCTTGGTCAGTGTTTAGTTCAAAACTGTACCAAGGGTTCTCAATCCTGGCTATACATTAGATTTATCTGGTGGGGGGCTTCTTGAACATGTAGGTGCCCCACTGTCGATGATTAAATCAATGTGTGGGGATCATCCTGGGTATCTGTGAAGCTAACACTTCTGAGTATTTATTTACTTTATGCCAGGCTGTGCATAAGAGCAGCTCATGGAATCCTCATCACAACCATGTGAGGTGTTACCCTCATTCTACTGAGTGGTTAAGTAAGTTGGCCAGGGTTACCTGGCTTAGCTAGAGGTGGAACCTGGGTGGAATTTGGGGGTCTCTTGGTCTCCAAAGCCATGGTTTCCTAACTACTAAGCTACTTTCCCCCAAAATCTGTTTCAGGAATGATTCAATATCTGAGCTCCCCTAATATTCTCACACATTTGTTGGAAAGAGCCTCTAGGCCCAGATATTAGTGGATGCCTGATTTCAACTGTAAGGTTAGAGGAGGAAGCAGTGTTGAGGCGATACCCACCATTTTCACACCCTCGCCCACGCTTCATCTGCAGTCATTGCAAGGTGAGGCAAGTGTTAGTCATGTTCCTGGAGACCCAGGATATATTGGGCATTTATTCTAATTAGAAGCAATAAAAGAATTACTCCTTATGGTGTGTATTTCCTTGCCCAAAGAAGAAGGGTTTTGGGCTTTGGCAAAACAGAGAAAACATTTGATTCTTTTCCATCCTTTGTCTTATATTAAAGATGAGGCAGATCTAGAGTTTAGTCCATAATTAAGTTTACTTTATTTAAGCATTTTGATTTTTAATGGCTTTGAGAATTAACAAAGATGGTTATAAAAATAACTACAGTGGAGTAAGCCTCCAGAATCTTATAAACCCACTACCATTTATGTTGATGTGGCAAAATAGTTATATTAAACACATATACACGCACACACATGCATACACTCACATATACACTTACGCATGCTTGCTCACAATTCACACACAGAATGAAGAAAACTAGAAGTTTACTGTATTTTAAAATAGAGCAGTAAGCCTCATTTGGGTTGCAGAATTAGTAAATATTAATTTATTCACACATCTACTTATTCTGGTTTTGATGGGTAGAATTAGAGTTAGACATGCTTTGGTCTTAATATAGGAAGAAATGACCTAACCCTTTGAACCATTTGATAATGAAATGGACAGTCCTGTGGTATAAGTGAGTCCTCTTTCACAGAAAGGATCCAAGCAGAGGCTAGCTGGCTCTGGGAAGGAGAAGCTGTCTCAGATTTCTTTTCTATTCTACGCTGTGCTAAAACCTAATGTAGCAGGTGCTTTGAGAAGGTGGACAGTAGCATCAGTGACCTGCTAGCGCTTTGGCTTGTGTCTCGAACCCTCACTTTCAAGTGTGTCTGTGCAGGGAGGTAAGCTATGGCTTCTGAACCCCTCTTATCTAAGTCTCTTTCAGTCCCTTTTTGGACCTAGTCAGTTACATATGCAATTAGTGCAGATTGTTATAATTATCACTTTCTTTCCTGAAACTGATAACTAATTAATTTCATAGACTATGGATGATATGACATCAAATGCTATAGTTTTGTGGGGGGTTTTTGTTACATGGAATAAAGGCATTCTTCTGATCTTCATAAGGAAATCATCTTAGAAAATTATCTACTCTTTGAGTTTCCACTCTGAGTTGAAATTCATAGAATAAAAGATTTTTTTTCTCATACTTTCAACAGGTATCTATTATATCATGACAGTGGTCCTGACATTGGGGTCAACACACTAGAAGTGGTCTTATTCCTGATAGAACTGAAACATACTGTTGAGTGGACAGCACCGACACCATGAATCAATCATCAGTTATTCCATTATAGTCATGATAAGAGCCATAAAAAAGAAGTGCAGGGGGCAGTGAGATTTGATAGCAAGGGCACCTCACAGAGGGCTCAGGGAGACCTTCTGGAAGAAGTGCCATTTGAGTCGAGGCTGAAAGTGGAATAGAAGTTAATTAAGTGGAGTGGTGGGAAAGGAGGGTGTTAAGCAGTAGAAATGGCAAGAAGGAGCCCATTTCTTGGAATGTATTAAATTGGATCCCAAATCAGGTTGCAGTATTTCCCACTGTGGATTTTCTGTGAATATTAGTCTGAATTCCTGAGACTTCAAAACCATTAAGGGAAAGCCTTTTGAATTCTATTTCACAAACTATTTGCTTTAAGGCTCTAGAAAATTATCCTTTTTGTACCTGTTTGTACTTTGCAGAACATAACCCAGGGAAAGCCTGAGTGCTATGGGCGTTGTAGTCAAATGTAGGACTCGTCTTCCTTCTTCAGCCTGAAACACCTGCTAGAAAAAACCCCAGACGTGCTGCGTATGTTCATGTCATGAGAAGGGCACGTGCCACCCTAAACAACATCTGACATGCATCATGTCTCAATAAACTTCGTTTTTGACTTAGGTCACAGAGAGAATGAATTCTGATCTTTACTCACAGTATAAATTTGCTTTTAAAAAGAAATCCAACATTTAAAAAGTCATGCATCTTTTTCTTATTTTTAGGATTGTTTTGATTCCAACTGTATCCTGGCTAGCACCCAGCTTTCTATGTGTGTTCTGAAACTTTAAAAAGAACAGTTTTTTAAAGTTACACTGGCAGTTGAGAAACTTGGAAAGTGGAAACAGCATACAGCCCAGACAACTGAATTTACTGTATCTCATGAAGAAAATGATGTTAGTTTCTATTTATTGAGCATTTACTATGGGCCCAGCACAGTCCTAGGAACTTTCCATACAATTTCTTATTTAATATTCTCAAATTACTTGTGAGGCAAGTACAGTTAATCAACCCACCCTTTTTTTTTCTCTTGAGGAAACAGGCTGAATGGGGTTAGATAAATTGCTCAAGACCACACAGGGTCATTAAGGGAGGGACTGGCTTGACTCTATCATTGTGGGACCACAAAGCCCAAGTCTAACTCTTTATTACAATTGTTCCATGTCTTGGAAACTGCACGATGGAAACGTTGGTTATCAGATTTTTAGACATTCAAACTGAATAGTAATTGTACTTATGGTTCCAGGCCTCAACAACTAATGCAAACATAGCCTCCTCTCAACTTCCCTTAAAATGTTCCTTTAACAGAGGTTTAAAGACCCTTTAAATGAATGGTGAGTTCAAGTTTACTACTAGGTGTAGTGGAGAAACCAGGATGCATGAGGCATAGTCTTTAGTCATCTAGCAGAGGTGATATTATTATTGTTATTTATTAATCTAATTTAATTTAATTAATTTATTTTTTGGCTTTGTCAGGTCTTAGTTGTGGCACTCGGGATCTTTCACTGTGGTGCATAGGCTTCTCTCTAGTTGTGGCACGCAGGCTCCAAAGTGTGCAGGCTCAGTTAGTTGCCCTGCGGCATGTGGGATCTTAGTTCCCTAACCAGGGATCAAACCTGTGTCCCCTGCATTGAAAGGCATATTCTTAACCACTGGGTCACCAGAGAAGTCCCTGGCAGAGGTGATATTAAATGCCACAAAGTATTCTTGCTACCGCAGGTCTGATGAGTACTGCATGGGTGGTTGGGGACTAAGTTCTACTTAAACTTTATTAGTGCTGGTCTCTTATTTATATAACAATCATCATCACTTGTGATGTGGCTGCAGCTCTTCCATCTGAATATAATTTTCTGTGTTTATCACTTTTAAAAACTTCTTATGTTCTGGCTCTAGAAAAAGGTCATAAATATTCATCCATACAATAGACTATTATTCAGCTATTGAAAGGGAAGAGGGAGATGTGCACTGACACGGAAACTGTCCACGATGTACACAATTTTAGCTGAACAAAATCAAATTGCAGGAGAGTATGTATATTAGGACTCACTTGGTTACAAGTGGTAGACAACCACGGAGAAGCTTTTCCATGGCAGTGGAGCCATGGATGTTGCTAACTCTGTTATTACGTCCTTATAGTTCCATGACTAGAGAAGAACAGAGCTCCAGTTGAAAAAAATCCCAGGAAAGGATTCTGATTGGTCTGACTGTGGCCACATGTCTAGCCCTTGGAGCAACCACTGTGGCCAAGGAGGGAAGATGATGTGACAATTTCTGAAGCCAGAAGAACGAGGTCTAAAGCTAGAAGGAGGAGATAAAGGATACTGAAAGTCAAAAAACATAATTGGGCCCAATTTTTGTTAAAATATGCATTCAAAAAATCTAAGGGAATATACACCAGGTTGTTAAAAGTGGTTGGCTGTTTTTAGAGCAGATTTTAACCTCTTCTGGAATGTTTGAATTTTATTTTATAACCCGTTCCTCTTACTTTTGTAAGTTAAAATTAAATTTTTTTTTCATTAGAAGGTTAAGTAAAAGAAGGTCCTAAACTAGTAAGCTCTTGTTTATTCAGCTGATAATGTATCTCATTAATCAAACCCAAGAGCATCATTCTAAAGCTGTTGTCAATTTGGTATATATTTTTATCATTTAAAATAACTTGTTTTCTTTCATTATTCTCCTCCAAGCAAATTAGTTCCCTTTCATTTAATTGTGTAGTTAAGCCTTTTGTTTAGAAAAGAACTCTTTCTCAGAGCTGATCCAAAGCCTGTTTCAAGAAATGGATGAATTTTTGGCAACATAAGTTATGAACCTTTGTACAGTCTATAAGAGTTGCTTGGTGGTAGAACATTCAGTAGTCTGAGCCACTTTTGTAGGTGGTAGGGTATATACTTAATGCTTGGAAGGAAAGCCAACACCCTCTCCTGTTTTCTGGGTCCTGGCCCTGTTCTATCTTTATCTAGCATTGGCCTCTGTCCTGAGGCAGGATGATTAATGGGCCCATCACTTTTATCTTTGCAGTACAACTGTGATTCCACTCATCAAATTTACATTAACAATTCTCCTATTACTAAAAAATGGCTCATATTTATGGAGTACTGAGTGTGTTTATTCAGACATTTATCTCAGTGACTTTTCAAATATGTAGCCTAAAGCAGGTATTTTATAGACCTTCAAGACCCTTGGTTAAGTTGGGTAAACAAGACTGTTTTTGCTGCAAGAAACATTTCCAGTGGCTTGTTACCCTTTCTCTCACAAGAATCCACCCCTTGGGCAAATGTTTTTCTCCTGCTCAGAGAGACTCTGGACTGTAAAGATGAATGCAGGCATTTTCAGCAGCGCTGGAACACCAGGAAGTTGGGTGTTAGTTAGAAGCTCTAGTATAAGAAATTCTTGTTTGGAACCCTAGGGTATAAAATTCCTATAACTGAAGCTCCAGACCCTTTTTTCCTCTTTGTTTTCTTTGTTCCTCAGAAGTTCCAATAAAACTTTACTTACAGAAACAATCAGCCAGCCCATGGGCTGTAGTTTGCTGATTTCCATTTCAAAAATATTATATATTATATTGATTACTGAGATTTTGGTGTCTCCTTAAAGTTTGCACCTAAGGCTAGAGTCTCACCTGCCTCACCCTAGTCCTGCCCATTTAGCATGGAGTTTCACAGGTTTATTTAAAACTCCTGACAATGTTACAACTATTGAATGCTGAATTTTTGCCACTAAGGGGGTAAACAGAAAAAAGGTTGGTTTTGTCATGTTATGGATATTTCAAATACCTTTCATGTTGCAACACCCTCCACCCAATTTTGTTATTTTTCTCTCACTTAATGGATCCCATCATTAGCTTGCTTAAAATTTTTGTTGCATCCTTTCAGCATCTGCATGGATGGAAGTGCAGACAGGATTCAAGGTAAGAACTGTTCATGGGTTCTAGAATAGCTTAACTCTCCAGAATGCCTTTAGCTTTTTAGAAGGAAAAACACAGTGGTATTTGAAAGTAACTGCTTTAGTAGCAAAAAGCACAAGTCTAAGGAACCACGGTTTGGGTAAGGCCAAAAGAATATATAAGCCTGTAGCATTCTGAAATATTTAAAACCTGCATCTGTAGTTATTCCTCTCCTTAGGGGCTTCTAAGTGGCCTTTTCCACCCTGAAATTGTTCTTGAAAAATGGGCACGGTTAAAAGTCCTTTTAATTTTACAGCTTTTAGCATAATTTAAAATGTGCTAATGAACTACCTTTAAATAGCCAAGTCAGGGAACACTGCAGGAAGAGGAGGCCTAAGGGATGGGCAGTAGCTCATGGAAAATACCACATAGAAACAGACATAGCCCAGGCTTAGGCCTTAGCATGGCCATCTGCCACATCTTCTCAGAAGCAGAGTGAGGAATCCCCAAAGACTGTAATAATGTCTACTTATGAGGTTTCCCCAAGGTTTGTTTTCTTTGGGGAATCTGGTTACTGGGCCAGATTCGGTCACTGGGCCAGATTTGGCCACTGGATTCTAGTGGACTGGAGTGAAGCGCTTTGTCTAAGCACTAGGAAGGTGGTTTTCCAATTCAGGGAGAATTTGTGTCTGCAAAGAAAAGAAACTCGCTCAGGCTACCTGAGACAGAAAAAAGAAAGGTATGTATCTATTGGAAGGACATGGGGGCCTCTCATGGAAACAAGGACAGCAAAGGTGGCCAGACTTCATGACTAGCCAGAATCATAGAAATGGAAAGTTACTGGAAACCAAGGAACTAAGTAAATGGATGTAATTTGGACATTTAATCAACATTTTTTACAAGCCCCTGAAAGACTTACATGCCTTGACATTACAGATATACAGAAAACTGTAAATGGGGAATTAATAGTTGTTTAGTTATAAATACCTACACAATGTAGCTTTATGGCTTTTCATATTTACAAACATTTCATTTCATTTGAAAACAATTGTAGGTTAGATTTTCTTCTCATCTCAATAATTCTTGAGTATGCTTGATGATTACAGACAAAGCATAGCCACAAGTGGATAAAACGAATTAGTCAAATAAATTTAAAAGCAAAGTTAAAGAAACTTTCAAAAATTTCTACAGGAAAAAGGATACATATTTTGATGGTGCTGGGCTTTGATATGTTTGCTACGATGCTTAGGGCTACCGAGAATTTAAAACACTTTTGGCAAAGAGAATTGACTCATGTTGGCTTAGCTGAGCCAATAGGTTGACTTCCTAAGGGTCAGGTGATTGGGCCTTTTTTTTCTTTTGTGGCAGCCCAATGATGTTTCTCTTCAACTAAAATCTACCTTGTTAAGGGATATGTACAAATTACTTCCTGCCTAAGAAGGACAGATAATTGTTGAGTTGTTTAGGGATTTTGTTTCTCATCTAACTAGATTCTTCATGTGGTGAACGACTATTCTGGGTTACATATACAGAGTTTTCCTTTTGCTTCAGATTCTGATATGGCCCTGGGTAGAGGTGACAAAACTGGCTGATGGGGTGGCTATGAAATCAGCAAAAGGAGAAATCAGAGCTGCTCCTAGGTTTGGACCTGAGTAGCTGGTTAAATGGTGGTGCCATTAATCTGATGGGCAACCTTGGGAGAGAAGCGGCTTGGTACCTTAAAATGCAGAGTCTTGTTTAGGACAAATCAAGTTTGGGATGCTAGTTAGATACCCACACTGGGGATATCAAGTAAACAGCTAGCTATCTAAGTCTTTTAGGCCTTTAGGAATCTCGGTTTCTGTCTATATGGCTTCCTATTCTCCTCTCCACAGACCAGCTTCCTTGGCAAAGGTCTTAGAGCTCACTTCTCCATGATCTTTGGCTTCATTGTTTTGGGTGCCATGGTTCTGATTTGGGCCACCATGGTCTACCAGCTCACCATTCAGTACCAGCTGGCTGACTCATTCTCATGGCACAGTTTCAAATACTGTGGAGATATGCTGTGATAGCCCACCCAGAGGCAAGTGTCCATCAAAGATCTGATCTCTGGTGGGGCTCACAGAGTATGCAGGCTGCTGCTCTGGACTGAGCACAGGATAGAGCAGGAAAGCTGGATGTGGCAAGCAAATTTTATGACATTCCCATGGGAAGTATTTTCTGAACCCCAAGGTAAAAAGTTGGCTGTCCTTCCTTCATGCTCCTACAGTTCCCAGAGCTTTGTCCCTTCTAAGTGGTATTGTAATGGCCTGTTTTCCTGTCTCCCTTACTACACCGTGCAATCCTTGAGGGCAGAGGCTCTGAACCTGCAGGAATTAGTACAGCGTGGATACTCAGTAAGTATTTGTTGAGGGAATGAATGCATGAATATGTGAGAAAAAAATACCTGCACAAAGTGTTTTCTCTGACTTGCTGGAAGGGATCACCATGATGAAGAAATATGTAAAAAAACAACAAAGCAAAGCAAAGCAAAACAAAACAAAAACCAACAAAAAACTTGGAGCCACTTAACAGGTTTTATAAAACATAACACATCTTATAATTTTCTATCCCTAGCCCTCAAGGGCTACTTTTAAGCATTTTGAACACTGTATGCGTTTATATACATATTTAAACATAAAGTTAGAGAATGTTGGCTCTAGAAGGAATCTTAAGATCATTTAGTTCAGCTTTTTAATTTTTCAGATAAGAAAACTAAGTCTCAAGAGGGTAAAGATGACTTATTTAAGATCCCTAAAGCTTCCAGTCCTTGTTCTACTATATAAAGTTGCTTTCTATTTAATACAATTATTCTTTACTTTTTCAAGGACCCAGTGTGAAAGAATTCTGTTGAGAATCATAGATCTTCTCTCTGGAGGAAAAACGTACATAGGCATATAAGTAAGAAATTGTTCCCATGGAGTCCAAGGATTCCTATTTAGAACCCAAGGATCAAAGGAAAAGAGATAGGGTGCCCAAGAATAGTGAGCCTTAGGTATAAATTTAAATACATTTTTAGCTGGGTATGTTACCTGACTTTTCTGAAAGATAGAAACACCTTACAGAGTTTTTGTGAGAGTAGTTGAGAAAATGTAAGTGCTGCACTTAGAAGGTACTCCACAAAACGTTGGTAACATTTCAAAAGACATGGCATTATAGGACTTCTCAAAGGACTCTCGACAAGGCTTTTTATATATATAACAAGCCTTTTCAGTTGAGGGAAAGGTACATGGGAAACTAAACACAACAGGTGTAGTTTGCTTTTGCCCACAGAGCATCCAGGTCAACAGAATGAGTGCTGATTTCCTTGTGACTGAGAGAAAGAAGAGGATGAGGGCAAAGAGGCCTCAGGGTCTACGGGTCTGTGAAAAACCTTAAATACCAGAGGTGTAAAAGGAAGGTGTAAGAAATAGGGCATTTGGGCTGGAAAAGGAAGGCATCCTCCTCTTTCAGGGGCAACTTCCTTCATTTAATATTTGAATTCCAACCAGGAGAGGAAAAAAGGAGTCATCCCTGGTCTTGGATGATTCCATTTACCTCTGCTTACCCAGACATCCCATGGTTGGATTTGCTTCATTTGTCTAAGCTCCCTATAAGACTCATCAGGACAGGAAGGAAATCACTGCTCTAGTCCTGCAAACTTTCTACTCAAGTGAAAGAGACCAAATCTGGAGATTCCCTTGACGTTTGGAGTCCCCTAATAGACAATAGCAGCAGCTGGGGCTCCAGACTTGCTGGGTGGGAGCTTTTTCCAATGCAAAACCTGTCCAACTCCTCATGAACTTTATCTTCAGGTGTATTTGTATGTGTGTGAATGAACTGACACCATCTTTCTACCTTAAATAGGACGATGCACACACTTTGCTGGGCACAGGTGAGGCACTCAATGAATGATGGCAACTATGATGATGATGATGGTATTATTTTCTTGCTCCCTTCTTCATTTACATTCTCTTTTTCCTTCGGAGGAACAAGAAAGTAAGTCTTTTGAAATCCCTTCACCCTCCTAAAGAAGATAAAACTAATGGGAGGGTGCCAGGGTAAGGGAACCTCGACCCCCCCGCTCTAAAGCTTAACTTGAAAGATAGTTGCACCCCCTCCACCAAGTGTCATCCCTGTCCCTGTCGCTGAAGCCACCTAACTAATCCCCCGAGTGCCTGGCAGCTTTTGGAGGAGGGTAGCCGGGAAGGGGCGTCGGGGACAGGGGATGGAGACGAGATGCTCCGAGACAGCGGCCTCCTGGGAGGAAGCGTTACGAAGACCCCAGCGCCTGAATCCCGCCCCG